>NW_003852523.1:5150231-5175714 GCF_000181295.1 Otolemur garnettii
GGCTGGGTTTGAACCCACCACCTCCAGCATATGGGGCTGGTGCCTTACTCCTTTGAGTCATAGGTGCCGCCCTGCATGTTCACCTTTTGCTTCTGGATCTTTGACCTGTGAGGAGCATACTGAGGGGCAAGGGAGGAGCTAGTGTTGGTTTTGAGCCTCAGGGTTGCCAGTGGCCTCTACTTGCAGTCTGATTTCCCCACCAAACCATGGGCCCCTCCACCCTGTATCCACAGTGCCTGGTAAGAATTCCATCCCAGCATATGGGAGAAGGTGCCCCTCCTGAATCCTTCCTCCTGGGCTGCCGTCAGCCCCCACTGTGACCAGAGGGTCCCTGGGGATGAGGCGTGTGCTCCTGGCCTGAGGGCCATGTGGGGTCAGGGCACAGACAGAGCAGCTGCCTCCACACTCGACCACAAGGTGAGTCGAGTCCACACTTGGTAGCTGGGGTATTAGCCCTGAGGGAGGCCCACCCTGGCTCATAGACATTACTGACTTTGAAATGTGCATCTGGGGCAATGGGATGTTGGTGAGAGGTGCATCCTTACATAGGTGCCAGCTCGGCTCCTGCACACTTTTCCCAGAGGTGGCACTGAGGATGCTGGCCACTCTGGGGAGCCAGGCACATCACCAGGGAGAGAAAAGCAGGTTCCAGACCCAAGGCCAGTGTGCTGCAGCCCTGAGCCAGGTCCCAGCCCCATTCCCTTTGTCCATCTTGACACTTGAGTGACAAGGGAGCAGTCCACTTAGAATGCTCATGGAAGTCAGGGCTGCAGCATCCCTGGGCATCTTTTCAGTGGTGGCTGCAAGAGCACGGAATGACAGAGCCCCTGCCTGCTCCTGCCCTGATGGCCTCAAGGATGGTGTGCACTGTGAGTCTCTCACAGACAGCAGAGCAGCTAATGAGCTCTGTCGGTTTCCGCAGCCCTGGCTTCGTGCAGCCTGATGCAGGCACTGAGCTGTTAAATTCAATAAATCAAGTCTGCAGCCCTTTCCACGGTCACATCCCCCACACAGCTGAGACCCTGGGTGCAGCCCAGACAGCACAGCTAATGGGGGTCACAGATGGTGCTTTGCTGGCAGGACTTAAACCCCTTCTCTGGGAGAAGTGTCATGTTGGTGAGAACTCAAGCACTGCTTTGTTCATAGCCAGGGTGACCATGGCACAACCATAGACAGCAGTAAGACTATTCCCATGTCAGTACCCAGAGTCACTTACCCTTCACCCCTGTGGCAGAAGCCTTGCAAAGTGTACATTACATCACACTCTCAAGGCATGAGCTCCTTCCTCCAAGTCTGACACAAACGTTGCTTTTATTCTGACTAGTGGGAAAACAAAGTAGAGTCTACCTGCCTGCTAGTTAGGAGCCTGTGGTCACTGCTTGGCCTCATAGCGCCCTGTTAGGTTGGGACCGTGCACATTCACCTTCGTATTCAGGGCACGGTGCTATAGCGGAACAGTGCACAGCTCTTCAGACTATGGCAGTGCTGATCTTACTAGTTAGTTCTATTCATTAAATATTCTTTAAAAACAAAGATTGGCAAATTTGTTTTCCAGAATTTCAGTGCAGTTGCAGTAGTTTGAAGCAGATTTGCTAATTAGAGCAAGTACACAACACCTTGTCCCTCCCACCAGACCTTCTAGGCAGAATTCATGGAGCCACTACCTGGGCACTCAGCCATGTCCTGTGGTCTCCTCCTATTCTCCAGCCTGGAAGCACAGGCGGCCATGAACCCAGAAGTGCACCCTGGGTGCACAGGAGAGCACCAAGGGAAGCTCAGTATCTCTGAGCAGCAGGAAAGTATGACTGAGGGGTCAGTCTTTGCGTCTCCCAGCCTCTCTCACCTGACCCCCAGGTAGCCTTAGGCCACATGCAGCGGGAGGGGGCTCCTCCCGTGACCTGATGAGCTGTGGTCCAGTGCATCTGCCCTGGCTCTCACCAGGAGAGGGTCAAAGAGCAGCAGAGAGGAGGGAGCTGCATGTGAGTTCCTGGACACGCCAGGGACTCTGCACTGTGGGTTTGCCCCTAAGGACAGACATTGGGTGGAGCAAGCTGGACAGAGTCCGGTGTCCCTGTAGAACTGAAGACCATAGGACTAACCAACTAGAACTAGGTAGAAATATCATCATTCTACAGAAGATTTAAGCAGTAATAATTGGAATGCTAGAATGATATTCCAAGTGTCCAAGAGACAACCCAATGTCCACCCTCAGCACAGGAAGAACTAAGAACTCCCAGCCCCATGAAAGGGAAACTATAATCCACAGGTACTAACCAGCAGTGGCCCACATGCTACACAGTCAGAGACTTTTTTTTTTTGCAGTTTTTGGTTGGGGCTGGGTTTGAACCCGTCACCTCCGGCATATGGGGCCAACCTTACTCCTTTGAGCCACAGTGCAGCCCACAGTCAGACTTTGATGCTGCTTTTGTAACCACATGAAAGAATGAGAGCCCTCCGGACGTGAATTCAGGGAAGGTATCCCAGGGAAACAGAAAACTTTAAAAAGAACAAAATGGAAATTTCAGAACTGGAAAATCTAATAAGTGAAATTAAAAATTCATGTGTATTTTTATACATGTAAAAGGTGTAAGGTGACAGGGTCAGTGTCAGTGAACATGGGGTCAGTGCAAGATCCACACCAAAAGACCAGGGGAAGTGACAGGAGCTTCAGAGACCTGCAGATGATGGCCTCAGACAGCACAGTGCACATGGTCTGCATAGATATGTGGGGTGTCCACAGTGGGTGGGATAAATAATAATAAAGCCTAATAAATTCAAGTAAATGCAGTAACTAACCTGTAAATCAGTAACCAAAGATAACTAGACAATTTCCCAAAGCTTAAAAATCAAAACACACAGCTTTAAATAGTGCATTGGCCAAAGAGAAATTATCAGAGGAAATTAGAAAATATTTTGGACTAAGAACAAGAAAAAACCAATGTATTAGAACTGGTAGGTAAATCAGTACCTATAAAAAAAATTGTAGCATGAAATGTTCTCATTAAAACAGGAGAAAGAGCTCCAAACAATAAACTTATACTTGAAGAAACTTAAAAAAAAAAAATTTAAAAAGGAAAAGACAACAAAACAAGCAGAAGGGAGTAAATAATAAAATAAGACCAAAAACCAGTAAAATTAAAAACAGAAGTAAGCCTTTTAAATTAGACTAACTCCAATAAAGAAAGACAGAACAGTCATGTATTCAAGAACTTAAAAAATGATGGCTGTTCTTTGTTGTCTTTGTAGTGTCTTTGGTTCTCTTTTCATGACGTTCTTTCCTGCATCCTTTTTATTGACCTTAATCGAACATGGTTTTTTTGCAAGTGTCCCTCTGCCCTCCTCTGGGACTGAGCTCAAGGGAGAGGGCAGCCTTCTCGTCCCCAGCAGCCCCGCTGCAAAGGCTCTGTCCACCCAGCTCACACACCTCTCCTGCTAGGGGCCACACTCCAGGTCTGGCCTCTGCTATGGCCCCAGCACACGGCAGACCTGAGTAGACCCTCCGACCTGAGGGGTGCAGAGCACCAGAGCAAACTGGGGGAAATGTGAACTGTGCCTTGGACGTCCGTGAAGGTCAGATTTAGAAGTCACTCAATTCTGATTTCAGGGTGGCCTGTGAGCCCGTGGAGACTGAGGTGGGCTCAGTGTTCATTACTATGTACTGTACTGGTCCTTAAATATGTACTGAGGACCCCCGTGGGTCAGGAATGGTGCTGGGAACTGGGGGTCAGTGGTGATGACAGAGACAAGTGTGCCCTTTGTCCTCACAAGGTCACTGGGTGCCTGTGGCAGGGCCAGACTTGATGAGGAAGGCCAGGGGCATGGGTACAGCCGAGGGCGGTAAGAACTCAGCCTGGGCTGAGTTGTGTGGACAGTGGGAAGAAACACAAGGATTTCAACAGGAGGTGGACATGGGCTAGCCCTGAGCTTAAAAAAGCTGACTGTGACTTCAGGCAGCTCCTGCCTCACCCTCGTGTTCAGAGCTCAGAGCGAGAGCACCCTGAGCCAGCTGATGGGGCCATAGGGGCCTTTCTTTTATAGGTGCTCTTTATAAGCTGGGCAAGCTCCTTTTTGTTCCTATTTCTTTCTGAGTTTAGTTCTCATTGTGAATGGTATTGAATTTTTTTTAAGTACTTTTCTGAATGCATTGACATGATCATGCAGATTTTCTTCTTTAGTTTGTTGTTACATTGCTGGATTTTCAATGATGGAACCAGCTTTGCATTAGTGGAAGAATAGTTATAGCGTATAATCTTAGCTATGTTGTTGAATTTTATTCATTAATGTTTTGTGCATATTAAATTATTAAATCAAGCTAATTAGTGTGTCTGTTACCTCAGTTATTTTTTGTGAGTTATTTTTTCTAAGAAAATCTCTCTTAGCAATTTTCAAGAATACAACATATTATTACCCACAGTCAGCATGCTGTGCGTTAGGCCTGCAGCACTGCCCATGCTACACCACTGACCACGGTCTCCCCATTCCCCACAGTGACCCCCACCCCCAACAAACCACTTTCTATTCTCTGCTTCTAAGAGTTTGACTTTCCTCAGCTCCATGTAAGTGAGGCCACGCAGCCTCTGCTTGTCTGCCTGGTGCCTTTCACTTAGCACAGAGTCCTCCAGGTTCATCTATGATGTCACAAATGACACGATTTCTTTCTTTTTTAAGGCTTAACAGTAGGCCATTGTGTGTGTATATACATACCACATTTTCTGTATCTGATTATCCATTGATGGACAACAGTGCTGTGGTGAGCACAGGAGAACCCATGTCCCCTCCATGTGCTGGTCTCATCTCCTTTGAGTGTGTACCCAGAGGTGGGGATGCTGTATCATGTGCTAGTCCAATTTTTAATTTTTTGAGGAAACTTTGTAACATTTCCTGTTATGGCTGTACTAATATAAATTCCTACCAGTAGTATGTAAGAATTCTGCTTTTCCCACATCCTCACAAGCATTTTTGGTAATAGCCACTCTGACTGGGATGAAGTGATATCTCACTGTGGCTTTGATTTGTATTTCTCCAGTGACTGGTGATGTTGAACATGTTTTCATATATTGTTTAGCCATTTGCATGTCTTCTTTTGAGAAAGAACCTATACTCACTTTTAAATTGAGTGTTTTATTTTCTTGCCATTGAGTTCCTTAAGTATTTTGGATATTAACTCCCTATCAGATACGTGGTTTGCAAGAGTATCCTCCCATTGATTGTTTCCCTTGCTGTGCAGAAGCTTTCTAGTTTGATGTCATCTCATTTGTCTATTTTTGTTTTTCATGCCTATACTTTTGGGATCATATCCCCCCACACACAAAAAAATCTTTGCCCAGATCAGCTTCATAGATCTTTTCCCCTATGTGTTTACTAGTAGTTTTACAGTTACAGATGTTACATTCAAGTCTTTAACCCATTTTGAGTTAATTTTTATGTATAGTGTGAAATAAGAGTCTAATTTCATTCTTCTGCATATGGATATCCAATTTTCCCAGCAAAATTTATTGAAGAGATTGTCTTTTTCCCGTTGTGTGTTTTGGCACCTTTGTTTAAGATCAATTGATCATAAATGCATGGATTTCTCTGTCCATTGGTCTGTTTTTCTGTTTTTATGCCGGTATTGTGTTTTACTTTTTATTGTTTCCTTTCTTCTGCTTTCTTAGACTTGTTTTGCTTTTCTTTTTCTAGATTCTTAAAGTGAGAGCTTACATTATTTATGCTTTTTCTCTTTTTGAATGTATGCATTTTGTTCTACAAATTTCTCAGCATTGTTTGAGCTGTGTCCTTCAATATGTGTTGCATTTTTGTTTCCATTCAGTTTAATGTATTTTTTTATGACCCTTGAGATTTTCTTTATGACCCATAAATTATTTAGATGTGTGTATGTAGTTTCCAAGAGCTTGGAGATTTTCCTGTTATGGTTTCTGGTTTGAGTCAATTATGGTCAGAGAACACACTATGTGATTTGGATTCATTTAAATTTGTTGTTTGTTTTACGGCCACGGATATAGTCTACCTTGGTATCTATTCTTTAAGAGGCACTTGAAAAGAATGTGTATTCTGCTGGTGCTAGTTAAAGTATTCTGTAAATGTTGCTTAGCCCAGTAGGTTGATGGTACTGTTGAGTTCTTATCAATTTTTGTATTTTTCCTTTCATTTCTATCAGGTTTTTCTTCCCATATTTTGAAGCTGTTATTTGATTCATGCACATTTAACATTACTATTACTCATTCATAGACTGACTCTTTTATTATTATATAATGTCTCTGTCACTGACAATTTTCATTGCTTTGAAGTCTAGTTTATCTGATATTAACCATTCCTGATTTCTTTTGATTAATGATTCCATGATACATCTTTTCCCATTAGTTTATTTCCAATCTGCTTATATTATTCTATTTGAAGTGAGTTTCCTATAGATAGCGTATGATTGGGTCATATTTTTTAATCCACTATGCCAATCTCTGTGTTTTAATTGGGTATTTAGACCATTTACATTTAAAATAATTAAAGTATTCAGATATTAGAGCTTAAGTCTTCCATTTCATTTTTCATTTGTTCTCTTTATTGTTTCTCTAGTTTTAAGGTTTTTTTCCTGTTTTCTTGTGGTTTAGTGAATTTTTTTTAGAATCCCATTTTGATTTATCAATAGCATTTTTGATTCTACCTCTGTATGGTTGTCTCAGGTGTGTGTTTGTGTATTTTATATGTGTGTGTGTGTATATATATATCTATCTTCGATTCTACTATAGTCAATATTTTACTAATTTCTAATTTGAGGGAAGGGTAGAAACCTTACTTCCCTCCCATTCATAATTGTTTTAAATATTTTTAAACATCGTCAGACAGTGCTAGGAATATGACCTTCCATTAATATTCCCACATGGCCCCCACTGACACCATGGGACAAGGAGGCTATTACCACCAGGCAGGTGACAGGCCTCTACTTAGCCTTCTCTAATGCCATTTCAGTATTGGATATGGGGTCCCTCCTTACCGCTTGGTACGGTACAGTTTCTTCTGTGGTATTTGGCTGGAATAGAGAAATTACTATCTACCCATTTTCAGTCTTGTAGTACTTGGGGACTGCCCAGCAGAAAAGCCCAGAGGGGTTCAGGGAGTGGGCTGAGCAAGAGGAGCTGCAGAGGCAGCAGCTCTGCTTTCTGTGTTCTCTGACTGGAGAAGAGTTAAGTCCCACCAAGCCTAGAGCATTGAAGCCATTGGGAGGTTCTCCTCTTCTCTCCTGGTTCCCTGAGTGCAGGACACAGGCATCTGTGCATCCCTGGCACACAAGCTCAAAAAGATTCTTCCAGCTTCAGACTGGCCTTCAGAGCAGGAAGGGTACAGGGAACCCAGTGCTTATCTTTAGCAGACTCCATAGTCTGACAGGCGACAAGGCCACCCAGAGCTGGCCACTGCCCCACAGCCACCTTTCCACCACCCTCCCAGAGCCTGCTCTTGGGAAGAGGTTTCCAGTGGTGTTGAGAGATGGGTGCTTCAGACCCAGCAGCACCTTTTGCTAGCTTTGTGATTTTTACACAGTCCACACCTGTCTCCCCTCCAAAGCTCCTGGGCCAGTGCTCTGAGGTAGCACTGAGCACTGCTGCTGCTACAGGTGCATCTCACCTGCACTGTGTGTCTGGCTATGGCACTGGCCTTCTCCAGGGAAGAGCACTGAGGTACCCAGAGATTTCATCTGGATGTGGGCATTCTGATCCCCCCAAAAGCTCTCCAGCATGACATTAGAGAGCAAATACTTTTGAAAACCAGGTGAGCTTTTGCAGGCAAACCTAGCACATGACATCCGTTGTTGCCTGCCCAGGAGGAGACTAGTTCCAGCCCATCACTCTCGTTCCTCTGAAAATACTCATCAAGGAACAGCAGCTCCTGTGCTCATGTGGGCACACTGCCTGTCTTGACAGCATGACCCACCCCAGGCCAGCCAGAGCCATTGCTCAGGAGACTAGAGGCTGGACTGAGTCTGTATCTACCTGGGCTGAGGTATGAGGTATGCCTGAAAGCTGCTCCACAGCTCCGTGCCAGAATCCTGGCTATTGGAGAGGACGGAGCAGATAGGCCCAAAGGCCAGCATGAGAAATGAGGGTGAATGTGCTGAGGACCCCCACCCCAGGTCATGTTGCCCCTGTAGCCAGCTGCACCCTAGAACTGGGTTTCACCACGAGTTGCTAGAATGGCTACAGTTAGAAAGACAGGCCACACCGAGTGTTGGCAGGGCTGTGTGCCACACTGCCAACACAAGGGTACAGTAACACAGCCACTTTGCAAGAGTGTTGGAAGCTCCTTAAAAAGTTCAGCACATACCCACCATGGGATGCAGCTGTTCTGTGTGAGGTGTCTACCATGGGGAATGAAAGCACCTCTCCCATGAACATTTGCAGAACCCTTATTCCTCATAACCCTGAACTGGAAACATTCCAAATGAAAACAAATTGTGGTTTATTCATACAATGGAACTCTACTTAATGATTAAAAGAAATGTCCTCCGTCATGAAGAAGGATGAGTTAAGGCCTCTTGCAACATGGAACTGGAGACCATTATCCTGAATGAAATATCTAGTGAATGGAAAATGGCCCCCAGATGGACTCACTGCCCAAGTGGAGCTAACCATGAGCATGGATATGCACAGAGGGGAACTCAATGGGTATCAGGGGCGCGGCAGATATAGTGAGCACCATCTGGGTGCTGGGCACACTTACAGCCCTGACTTAAACATGTGACCAGAAACATTTGTGCTCCCATGATATTTTGAGATATTTGATTTTTAAAAAAAAAATTTTAACACAGGCTCGGCGCCTGTGGCTAAGTGGTTAAGGCACCAGCCACATACACCTGAGGGTTCAAATCCACCCCAGGCCTGCCAAGCAACAATGATGGCTGCAGCCGGGCATTGTGGCAGGTGCCTGTAGTCCTAGCTACTTGGGAGGCGGAGATAGGAGAATCGCTGGAGCCCAGGAATTGGAGGTTGCTGTGAGCTGTGATGCCACAGCACTCTACCCAGGGGGACAGCTTGAGTCTCTGTCTCCAAAAAAAAAAAAGTTAACACAAAGCGATTTTAAAAAATGAACTATTGATACACTCAGAAGCATGGATACATGTTCAGAAAATATTGAATAAAAGCAGCCAGACAAAAAGGAATAAATACCATGTGATTACATTTATATAAACTTCTAGAAATCCTGGAATAGGCAAACTGTTTGGGGAAGTGGTAGGTGGAGCAGGAGGAGGACCACAGGGGACAGATGTGTGGACACTGGTGTGTACTTCTGTTAGCGGTGCTCAGGATCAGGTGCACACCTGTGATGTGTGGCAGTCCAGACCCATCTTGTGGTAGACTTCAGTGTCAGCTTATTCAACAGTGGTACCTTTGAAAGGCTATGAAACGTGTCATACGTGAGGACCAAGTGCTGGTTAGTCCATGCTGGGCCACTGAGTCCGTCCTTGCAGGGGTCTGTGCCTCAAGGCATTTACACTGGACAGAGCTTCGGAGGACCCCTCAGACCTGCCACATACACTGCCCTGTCCTCTCAGCGTCTTTCATCCAGTCACTTTGATCTCGTTTGTTTAGCGGCCATCCCCAAGTGAGTGCCAGGACTGTGCTCTGCCTGGGAACACGGCTCCAAGACACTGTGTTCTGGAAATGGGGGTGGTTATTCACAGAGATGCCCTGTGAGCAGGTGCTATGGCCTGAGAAAGCTGCACAGTGAGAAGGTGCTTCGCCACTGGTGGTGGGGCTTTCAGCTCAGGCCTGTGGGACAGAGGTGCAGGATAGGGCTAAGCCTGGAATAGGAACCTATGGAAAGGCTTGGAGGAGGGTGGGGTCTGTGCTGCTGGTGAGGATGTCGCTGGCCCTGGTGAGAGCAGGGGTTTGGGATGGGAGAGGCTGCGGTAAGTGGCTAGGACTTGTCAATGGCCAGGCGGGATGGGCAGTGGCTGTGTTAGTCTCATCTCTCATGTGTAGGTGTCTGTTAGAATCTGCTTCCCTGAGAGTCTAGGGTGTGGAGTGTATCCTGGGCCGGGTCACATCAGGGGAACAGTGTCTACACACAGTGGCACATAAACCCTTGCCTAAACATGCTCCCTGTGGGGAGGGGTTGGGCCCCAGGCACCCCAGGGGTGACCAGGCCTGTTTCTCCTCTTCCACCCATTAAACAAAAATGTTTTAAATCCCTACCCTGAAGATAATAGAGCAAGGGGCCTCAGAAGAGAGATCTGCCAATTTCTAGAATAGCAGGTACGGGAGGGGTTTGCGCAGGGTGAGCTCTTTGTGCTGAGAATTATCCTCCCAATTTGGCCTTGGATGCCTGTCATCAAAGAATGGG
Organism: Otolemur garnettii; assembly: GCF_000181295.1. Taxonomy (NCBI): domain Eukaryota; kingdom Metazoa; phylum Chordata; class Mammalia; order Primates; family Galagidae; genus Otolemur; species Otolemur garnettii. The sequence continues at coordinate 5,160,564 of NW_003852523.1, forward strand.
GAAGCCACTCAGACCCCAGGTCCCCTCAACTCACAAGCTGTGAAAAGGCATTGGATGGTCCGTGTAACAGTGGCCGCTGAAGTGGGGGCAGCTGGCTGAGCTGGGGGGGTGGGGTTCCCAAGTCCAGCTAGCAAGTCACAGTGACCCTACCTCTCCCCAGAGCTGCCCCTTATTCCTGCCACTGTGCTGTGCCCACTGGACCATGTGATTGATGGCTGCTGACAGCCGGCACCCTTGGCGGGAGCTGACCCACTTTCTATTTCCTGGGCTGGAAATGTTTATGTAATAGACAGCTACAGGGCACTGCTGTCCCCTGGCAGAGAGGAGATGCTTCCCGTTGGAAAGAAAGCACAGGGCCTGGACTGGCGATGCAACCGGCCTGCTGGTGCTGGCTCACCAGCCATAGGAGACAGAGGCTTTGCTGGACGTGTGGCAGGGTCTGTCTAGGTGCCTTGCTGTTTGCTTGGGGCCACACCAAGCATTTGCACTGGGAGTCCTCCTGACCCTCCTGAGTTCTTAGGGTCAAATGTCCTGAAATAAGCATGGGAGCTGTGTGTCAGCAGAACTATCTGCTCAATGGATGGTCTCTGTGCAAGCAGATGCCATGTGAGGCTATTTGTTTAGTGCCCAGAGTGTGGCCAGTGGATTCCTCTTTTCCATGTAAATAGTCACACGTGGGCAGTGAGTACAGAGACCATTACTTACTATGTGATGATGGTGTTTAAAACTGTTTTTGCTATGTAAGACCCTTCTAAAGTGCTTTGTTAAAAATCATTGTTATTTACAAAGTGTCTGTCACTTTATTACAAATAGTAACAAGAACTAACAATTTGAGCTTGTTGAAGTTTCCTGTAAACATATTCTTTAAAATACGGGTGTCTAGAAGTGCTTATCATACCAGCACATCTGCAGCTATCGTTTTGTGCAGCAGCAAGCCTGAGTGTGAGCTTTGTGCAGGTTTTTCCTTATACATATCATATACATAGCTGGATTCTGTTCTGTTTCAGTGCTCTATATTCTCTTTGGGCATGTTTTATAGCTATTAAATATTTTGATGAGGAAAAACTTTTGTTTGCCCCAATTTTTCTTTTTCTTGTTCTTTTTTGTTGTTGTTGTTGTTGTTGCAGTTTTTGACCGGGGCTGGACTTGCTCTGTGCACCCACACTGCCTCCACCTCCATCCTCTTAGCTCTACAGTGAGCTCAGCTCCTGCAAGGACACCTGTTTTTCCTTGCACTCTGCCACAGTGGAGTGACCTGTCCTCTGTATCCATCCATGAGGAAATACCTGGCCCCCCAGAGCACAGGGGTTACAGGAGGGCCCTTTGTGTTCAGATGCCTCACATAGGATCTGCAGAGCACAGTACATAGGCTGGGCCACTGAGACCTCTAGCACTAGGTCACCAGTTCACTTTCCGATGGGAGCTTGGTTTCGCTGCCTGTCTTGTTCTTTGTAACTCATACAATGAAGCCTGAGTTTTGCCCCATTGTCTTAGTCACCTCTCCAAATGAGTGTCCTCAGAAGTAGTCCAACCAGTGCCGTGTATCTGGAAAGGTGTTTTCTGACTGCTTCATGCCAGGACCCTCCACTGTCCAGTGTCAGAGAGTGGGCTTGGCGGACATTCCTGCTCTGGGTGGAAGGACTCAGTGCCTGCATGTGCCTGGCTGCCTCAAGGCTCTGCTTTAGGAGTCTGCTCACTGATGTGAGAGGAAGTGGGAGGATGAGCTCCCATGAGAAGTGGCTTGGGCCTCCTGGGGGAGCTCCTCTCTCTAGCCCCACACTCCCTGGGAGGCACTCCTATGGCCCTCTCTGCATGTGTGGAACTCAGGTGGGGCTGGAGGGGCCTGTGGCCAGGCAGTCCTGTGGGTTTTCCCTAGGGCCCGGCCAGGTGAGGTGTGGTTTGCATGCGGCAGGATCCCACTCCATGAGGAGGAGCCCAAGGGCCTTGCAGCCCAGCTCACTCTGCTATGCCTGGACCGTGGAGATTGTTCTGCTCACAGCAGCTGTGCCTTCTCTCTCCAGGTGACCCCTTCTGGGCCCCATCTGTCTTTCCTCACAGCGCCCTCAGCACCTCAGGCCGTCACTTCCAGCTGCATTTTGGGAGAACAATGGAGTCCAAGGTCTCAGAAGGTGGCCTGAATGTGACCCTGACCATCCGCCTGCTGATGCATGGCAAGGTACAGGAAGTGAGGTGGCCCCTACTCCTGGGAACACGGAGACAGTCGAGGGCTGTCCTCAGTGGGGCCTCTGCACTGTGTCACTTTTACATGACAATGTACAGAAAGCAAGGCAGTCAGCCTACTCCTGGGAGCATGGGGACAGTCAAGGGCTGTCCTCACTGGGGCTTCTGGTCTGTGTCACTTTTATTTTAAGCAATTTTAAATTTACAAAGCAGTTACAAGTACAATCCCAGTTACGTTTTGCCCAGAACCATTTGAGACTAAGTTACGGACCTGCTACCCTTTGCTGGATGCCCCCATGCACATCTTCCACAAACACGGGCTCCTGCTCAGCCTCATGCAGCCACCATTGTCAGGGTCACCATGAATGCATCTCCACACCTGGCCCTGGGCCCCTGCTCAGGTCCCTTAGCCCCCCAGATGTTGCCCTGGATGACAAGATGCCCTGGGCAGAGCCATGGGCAGCATTCCCTGGTCCCCAATCTGGGATTATCCCACAGGTGACACTCTCTGAGAGTTTCTGCTCAGTGTTTTTGTGGCACATCCTTTGCTCTGGCACTGTCTGAAGTCTCCTTGCCATGGTAAGAGTGTCACCATGGCCTCCTATCCCAGTGGTGCCAGGGTCTGCCACTTGGTGGGGAGCCCAGCAGGCTCCACCCGGAGCTGCCTCCCCTACTCTCTGAATTCTAGGTTGGGAGGCTGTGTCCATGTCCCATGTGTCCTCAGACCCCCAGCCCAGCCATTCACTCACACCTTCCTGAATGCAGCTGCTATTTTGTTCAGGTCACTCTCTAGGCTGCCAGAATTTCTCCTGATGCCTACCCTGCCCTGACTGGTGGGCTCCTGAATGTTTCTGGGAGGCCCATCACACTCTTGCCTTCTTATGACATGCTGCCCAGGGCCATTCTGCCCTCCCTCTGTCCCAGTTCTGGCATTAGTTAGGGTTCTCCAAAGAACCCTAACTCCTGTGAGCAGAGGACAGCATTTATAATGGAAGATGAGGGCACTGGGAATGTCTGAGCTTCTGGCTATGTGAGTCTGAGGCAGCTCTGGATGCCATGTCCATGCCATACACATTCACATAACATTTCTTTCCATGTTCATCTGTGTTGAACCCTGTGAGCTTGCACCTCCACTCCCAGCCACATCCCAAGGTTGGACCTAGCCCCTCCTCTGTGGGTTTGTGCCATGAGCAATCTGATATCCTTGTCTGTGTGTGGTCTCCCACCAGCCCTGGTGCATCCTGCACTTCAAGACATGGCCACCTGGGTAGCTGTGCTCCCTCACAGTACCCTCATTTCTTGATAGAAAAAGGCCCCGCCCCTCCCCACCATGAGTGCCAGAAACTGGTGGGCCTCACAGATGGGACAATCTGTGAGAACAGGTACAGGGTCCCCAGCTCTGGTAGCACCACCAGCCAGGCCACCCCAGACACTTTCTGGAGTCCCCATCTCATGCCCACTGTCCATTTGTACCCACAGCTTTCCTATATACATCCTCCCATGGCTGTGACAGAAACTAGGACTTTCACCAGGGCCATTGTAATGGCTCAAGACTCATCTATAAGAAGGAAACGAGTCAGATTTGAAAGATTTCATTCCCTGCACTAGAGCCAGGCCAGCCTGGCCTCAAGTGATTGCCATGGTGACACCTGTGATTGGTCTCAGCCCACTTGGCCCCTCAGCCAGATAGGAGTATCCCCAAATTGCCTGGGGCTCGACTGTGCAGCTTTGGCAGCATGTTTTGTTGTTTCTTTCAATAAGATGCCCTGGATGGAGCCATGGGCAGCATTCCTTAGTCCCCAATCTGGGATCATCCCACAGGTGACACTCTCTGAGTGTTTCTGCTCAATGTTTTTGTTGGTACATCCTTCACTCTGGCACTGTCAAGTCACCTTGCCATGGCAGGAGTGTCATCATGGCCTCCTCCTATCCCAATGGTGCCAGGGTCTGCCACTTGGCGGGGGGTCCTCTTAAAATTAAGTCATGCAGCAGAAAAGTTGCTCAAGTTTCTTTAAATCACAAATTTGGGGACTTTCATTCATTCCTTGCAGGGTTTCCTGGAGGCCTTAGGTACATGAGTGATGTCTCTGGAACTGTCTGTGGAGAGCAGCTGGTCACTGTCCTCTGGACAGTTTTCTGGGAAGTTAGCACTGCAGAAACCTGAGGCTCAGGGCCTCTGTGTAGACGGCCTGACTTGTGGGCTCCCTTGGTGGTTCTGGACCCCTCCCGCTCATGCTGGGAAGATGGATGGGTTTCCTCAGTATCTGTGCTGGTTCTTGTCCTCCTTCTGCTCTGTGACCTCATGTTTTTGTGGTGTTTTCTTGCAGGAAGTTGGAAGCATCATTGGGAAGGTAATTGTTGAAGGAGCCTTCTGCCTCCTACGGGGTCTGTGAGGGCGTGGTGAGCAGTGGTGCCCTGCGCTGCATTCCATGAAGTCAGGACCCAGTACTGCCACACAACATTGTTGGGGCTCTTCTTGCCTTTGCACTGCCCTCATGGAAGCTGGTCCCTGGCCCTGTGGGAGCCAAGAAGGTGGCATCCTCCCTGGGCTGGGCCATGCCAGGGCACCTCCCCACCCACTGCCTTGGTGATCAGGCCTTCTCCTGGGCTTTTTGTTTTGTGTTGTTTTGTTTTGTTTTTTTATTAAATCATAGCTGTGTTCATTGATACAGTCATGGGGTACAGTATCCTGTTTTTATATACAATTTGAAATATTTTCATCAATCTGGTTAACATAGCCTTCATGTCATTTTCTTAGTTACCGTGTTAAGACACTTATATTCTATTCTACATTTAGAAAGATTCACATGTACCCTTATAAGATGAACCATAGGCATGGTCCCACCAATCAGGACCAAGTTACCTGTGTCTTTGCTGGCTCTATGACTGAGCAGCCCTATGAGTGGTGGTGGAGGGCTCTGTGTTTAATGGAATAAGGTCCAATTTGGATGCCAGTGCTCATAGGGAAGGAGGCCAAAAGGGAGGTGCCACCTTCCTGTCCTGTTGTGCTCTGCCCATCCCTAGGGTCCCCTGAACCCCTGTCCCTACCACCCTGTACTGTGAGCAGGGGCTCCAATGGCTCTGTCCTGGCCCCATCTCACGAATCAGGTCAGGCCCTGCTGGCCATGCGCCCAGGATGAGCACTCACCTTCCTGCACCTCAGTGTCCAGGGGGTGGAGGGATACATGGAGTCAGCCTGGTTAGTGGGGAGGCAAGTTCGCTCACCCACAGGTCAGAGGCCGCACAGGCACACAACAGGTAGACCCCAACACTGCAGGGGCCACACTAATCCCCTGCCATCAGTGCAGCCCCAGTGACACCTTTTCCTTGTTGTTTAATCTTTATTCTAGAAAGGAGAGACCGTGAAGAAGATGCGTGAAGAGGTGAGTGTGGCCTGCCTCACTGATGCTATGTAGCTGTGGCCACTCTGCATGTAGCCCTCCTGCCCCCACAGGTGTGGTGGGTCTCAACATAGGGTGAGCTGTGCCACTTCACTCCAGTGCTACACACCCAACAATTCTGGCCTCCTGTGGCTGCCTCTGTAGGGAAGGGATCACTTAGACTTTTTTTGCCAATTAAAATTTTACTATAAGAGAGATCAATGAAAAGAATTTTACTGTCTAATGGTGAGGTTTGCCAGTCAGGGCAAGATGCATGTGGTTGCATTGACCATGGTCAGCAGAGTATCCAGGCCTCTGGCCAGTAGCTTCAATATGGTTGCTGGGGTTTGTTTGCTCTTGCTCTAGAGTGGCGCAAGGATCAACATCTCAGAGGGAAACTGCCCAGAGAGAATCGTGACCATCACGGGCCCAACAGATGCCATCTTCAAGGCCTTTGCGATGATTGCATACAAGTTTGAGGAGGTAAGGTGCCTGCTGAATTCCTCTGCCCTGAATCAGCCCTGCTCCCTCCTCTGCCTTACCTTGCCCCTCCCTTCTTTGGCAGCCATTCCCAATAAGTGCATAGAGAAGCCACCTCATTTCTATTCCTCAGACCCTGCCCAGCACACCTAGCTCAGACCCAGAGCACCCCACACCTCCCACCAGGGCTCACAGAGACCCTCAGGTAGTGGGCCCTAGGCAGCACCCCTACCTCCTGAGTCCAGCCAGCTCTGCCACACAACCCCCCATGGAGCCCTGGCTAGTATACCCCTGGTCCTCTGCTGTATACCCCCATAGCCACTGAACTCCCAGGACAGTGTATGTAGCTTGGCTTAGACACAGACAGGTACAAGTGGAGATGTGACGTGCCTGTCCCTGTGCTGGTGGTTGCATGTACAAGATGTGTGTGTGTAGCACTTTTGGGTACCTCTGTCAATAAGCTACATTTTAACACTTTTATGTGTTTCCAATTTTTTAAAGTTACTAGAAGCTATTTAAAGATGCATTTAGTGGCTTTAAGGCATAACCATGAAATAATGAGGTGACATGTGGGAGTAAGCACAACCCCTCCAGATGGGAGTGCTCAGAGGCTCTGCTGAGAGTGGCCTGTGGGGCCAGCCCCTCACCATGTCTGGCAGAGACTCCCAGGTAGGCAGGGTGGGGAGAGGTTTGGTGTGCCCTTAGGGAGGCCATAGGCGTGGGGATGTGTCCCTGTGACTGGGTGGGGGCATGCTGGGCTCTGCCTGGCCTGATGGAGAAGTGAAGCAAAAATGTCAGGGAGGCTGCAGTCACTGTAGGAGTCCTGGCTGCCCTGCAGCTGCATAGATAGCTTCCCGGCTGGTGGCCACAGAGATTAGGGTCAGTGTCCTTTTGTCATAGGTGACCTGGCCTCTGTCTGTTAGTGTGTTCAGTTTCTCAGTCCCCTTCTAGTCATCCTCTCACTTACAAGAGGCTGGGCCATTCAAGAAAGGTCAGTGATGTAGGTTCTCACCACTCAGGCTGTTCACTTAATCTCCATGGTCCGCTGTACCGTGAAAGCTTCTCGACATTTTGTGGCTGTGTCATTGTGGCCATAATCTGGGGAGAGGGAGTGGGCCCAGGATGCACTTAGGACTGTGGGTAAACAGCAGTGAGTGACATCACGACTGGTCCCTGTCAGGTGCTCGGAGCCCAAAGCTCCCTCTGTGCAACCTAGGCCAAGAGAATAAACCTCACAAGCCATGAGGGTCAGCCTTAGAGACCCCATAGCCTACTGTGGAGGGTGGCAGATGGTCTCAGGTGGGAAACACGTGCAGTGGCCCGGATGCCACCTGACTAGATGACAGGAAGCTCAGGAGTGCACAGTTGTCCCTTAGCTTGTACCACTGAGCTGAGGCTGGCTGTCTTCTGTCTTGGGCCAGATAGTGCCACAGCCAGTGGTGTATCCCTCACAATGTTCTCTGTTTGTGTGATCCCATGGACACTGCCTGGTATTCTGAGAAAGGATGACTTAGCAACAACTCCTATGGCACCAAGTAGCCAGGGTAGCCTCATTCAGGATCATGAGTTTGAGTCAGGCTTTGTAGCCATGAAGATGCATGGAGTGGGTCTGTGCACAGAGGTCTCTGCATGCCTCTCCGAACATCTGAGAGTTAGTGTGAGGGAAGCAGGAGGGACCTGGCCCCAAAGGAAGCAGCATCTAGTGGAGGCACAGGGAGAGTTGCTATGTCACAGAGCCTCAAGGCTCTATCTGCAGGGTAATAATTTGGATCTATATTCATCTCCATGGCCTATTACTCTATGAAGCTTATTGAATTTTAATGTAGAATGACTCGGGCTCTGATCAATATACTGTACTAAGGGGCTCTTTTTCTGGAGGAAAGGTGTGACAGAGTCTCAGATTGGTCTGTGTTGGATGCACTGTCCATGTAGGTGCAAACGGAAATACCATTGTGTCTGAGTATACCTCCTCATTTGATGAAACCAGGATTGCCCAGAGGTTTTTGTCCTGGAGGTCAGGCAGTGGGTGGTGTGTGCAGGATGGGTGAGAGTGAGAGCAGTGGCTGCTGTTTGGAGTGACCTAATAATGGCACTAGAATGAGCATGCTATGGCCTAACAGTGACCACAATGTGACGGGAAAAACGTTGGGTGAGTGACAACCAGAGGTCTGTGGAAAATGAGAGGGAGAAAGATTACACACAGGCTGGTGACAAACAAAACAGGAACTAGACAGGGCCCTTGGTGACATCTCAGGCAGAAAGCTGTGCTCTCTCCAGGGTTGTCTGCTCCTGAAGGGTCTCTGAGACCCCAGTGTGAGGCCCTGTAGGATTACCTCTCTCACTGTGGGTTCTGAACTGCTCTTTAGCTGTGATACACGAGCCCAAGGACTGTGTCCCTGCACTGTCACACTGGCTATGTTCATAGTCCCTGGTTCTGTCCTTGCCAATGAGATTCAAGAGCAGCTTCTCTCTGACATCTCTTCCCACAGCCAGAATCTCCTGGTAGGGCTTAGTGAGTCCCTCACAGTGACATTTCTATCTCCTGTTACCAAGCCATAGGGTGTCCCCAAGGGATGGACTGTATGGCCATAGGACTGTCAGAGTACCTTTGGCCAAGGGACTCTGGAAGTCTTGATGTTTTAAGTTAGAGTGCCAGGGTCCTTTCGGTTTTCCAAAAGATGGTGGGGGTAAGGACAGCATAGTTCGAATGAGAGAACCAAATAGACAATTTCCCCACAGTGGTTCTCAGAGCATGTGCCTCAGTTGTCTGCTGTAAAGAAGGGTGGTAGCTTCAGATTGGAAATACAAAATCATGCAGTGTTTAGTAATGTTAAGGGCAATAGCTTGTGAGCAAGGAAATGCTTCAGTCCTCACTAAAAATAGGCGAGAACTGACACATGTCCAAGGCCCTGGGTGGAAGCTGGTGGAACCACTTGAAAGTTTCAGAGGCCATGGAGGCTCCTCTACAGGTTGGGTCTCACCTCAATGGTGTGCCCAGGATTACATTGTTCACAAGTGACAGACACATGGCCTGAAAATAACCTCAGCTGTTTTTGTGAAGCTTCCCACAAATGTTGATTTGAGATAATGACCAGTTTGTCAGATTGAGGTAGCTAATGTCTTCTTGAAATCATCTGCTGCTACCAGTCAGCTGTCTGGAGAACGCCAGGCACAGTCTAGGGATTTTTGCCATTCTCTCTTTCAAAGTCAGGAACTAAACAATGTTCTCTAATGGCCTCTGCCGCCAGGGAGCCAACCTTTGTGAGTAGATGGAGTCATGGCCTTGGCTACACAGCTTACTTGGCACAGTGACCTGCTGGCACTTCCTTTAACATCTTTGTCACCTCTTTCCTATAGTTGCCACCTCATAGTGATGGGGTTCTGGCAGAAGTGAGAAACTCCCATTGTTTCCAAAGCACCCCAAAGCCATGGACTGCCCCAGAGCACACCCGCCTTCTGTGTACTGCCCGGCCTTCAACTAGTTGATGGGTGTTAGTGAGTGTTGTACTTTCTGCCACCTGGCTGATGCTATTTCGTGTGGAGGACTCTGTCTTAAAGAAGAGCCCAAGTTAGTTACAGTGCAGACCTAGTCTGCTCCTGCTGCCCTGACAAAATACCAGGCCAGGTGGCTCATACCAGACGGCTCGCACCAGACATTGGTTCTCTCAGTCCTGGAGGCAGGAAGTCTCAAGACAGGTAGCATGGCTCTAGGAAGAGCTGACAGCAGAACTGGGCCTCAGCAAGCGTTCCAGTCAGGTATTGCCCAGCGTAGCCACTGAAGGCCCAGAGCATCCTCGGTGGAGTTCTGCCCTCTAGAAAGACAGGCATGAGAATTAGGATTGTCACGAGGTACATTCAGGAAGGAGAAGCTCTTCCTGGGAGAGGTTAGGATGTGGACAGAAGACGCTGGAGAGCCAGCAACAGTGCATGGGGACGCAGTGTGCACTTGGTCTTAGGATCTCGAATGGGGGCTGCCTTTCAACACAGCCACTGTCCACCTGCTTGCAGATGAGCAGCCTGAGAGACCACTCTCTCTGGACCACAGTCAAGCTCTTAGCACAAAAAACTGAAACAGAGGCAAGCTTCATCCAGCTTTACTGATCATGGCCAAGTTGGTCCAGATGGATACTATCCTGTAAGCCCAGACAAAAGCTCACAATGTGCCCAGAATTCTCTCATGAAAAGTGATGGCCCACAGGCAATACAACATAACACAGAGTGACAGAAAAAAAAAGCAAAGAGGATGAGGAATGGCCTGATTGCACCAACACCACCAAGCAAATGGGCCCCAGTAACACAGTAGGCACCAAACTGAGATGACACCACAGAGCCCAGCACAGAGGGCAGAGTCCCGCCTGAGCCAGCACATCCTCATGGGCATGGGGAGCTGCAGCAGTGAGGCTGAGCAGCAGCAGCAGCAGCATGCAGACATCAGGGTGGACCCCCACGACAGGTGTACAGAGGACTGGCCGCCCACGGGAGCAGACAGGGCTGTTCACTCAGAAGGACTGGGCAGGCTCCACGTGGAGCCCAGAAGAAGGCCTTGGGCTCACTGGGAGTGGGCATCCATTGGGGTCAATATGAGGGGCACATTTGGTCCTCGCTGTTCGGGCCTGGGTTGAAAGTAAGGACAAACACTTGGGAAGCTGTCAGCACTGGCCCAGTACTGCCATGCCTTGGTATGGCTTCCCATGCTGCTGGCTGCTGGTGGGGCTGGAGTGCTCTTCTGTGTGACCTGGCTGTTGGCTGTTTGCATGTCCTCATGTCTTATCTTTCAGTGTTCTGTCCCCAAGGCTCACTGCCTCCAGGCAGTGTGACCCAGCCCCTTGGCTATTGTCAGTCACCCCTGTGCAACACATATTACCCAGCACTGTGAGTCACCAAAGCCTTCCTGGGTGTCCACATACTGCAAGGATGTGGGGTCTCATCTCTGGGCATGTCCTTATCTCTCAGCCTGCTCTTGAAGTCCCGTGGGGCCCCTGCTACCCCCAGCCCTCCCCTGGCCCACAGCCTCCAGGGACACGTCCCCAGCCCCCCACACCTCCTGAGCACATCACTCAGGGCTGAGCTGATGTGCTGCTTCCTGTGATTGCCATGTTGCTCCCACAAGGAGGACGGTTTTTGGTGGGGAGTAATGGTGTTATCTCGACTGTGACATGGAAATGGTTATGCACAGAGGGCAGTGCTGGCTGCCCTTGGTGCACTGGAGCGTCCCTGCTCACATGGAGCCCAGTCCACTCTCTATCACAGGCTCTGGACCACCATACACCTGCACACACAAAACTGAGTCCCGGAAGCCAGCTCTGTGTGAAGAGTGACAGAGCCAGGAGCGGACACACCCTGCCCTGCCCTCTCTGCCCTGCTCTCCCCTGCCCTGCCCTCTCTGCCTTGCCCTAGCAGACATCACCATGCTGAGCAAATGACACAACTCCCACCTCAGGATGGTCACCAGGAGCCATTTTCTAATCACCTGCCCCTTCACACCCTGAAATCATGTCCAATCCACCACAACTCTACTCAGCTGGCCCTGGGGGCAGACTAAATCCCCAAATTACCCCCTGTGTTCTCTTCCTCTCCCCTTGACCCAGTATGCAGACCTCCTATGTGTAGCCTGTCTGCATGACTTCAGCCAGCTAGGTCTACAGAACCAGTGAGCCCAGGAGCTGGCTGATCACTCTGCCTGCAGCCTTTCAATAACTTACCTCATGGCCATCAGGAAAACATCCCATGGTCTGTGTGATCATGACAACCTGTCCAGGGCATCATCCTCTATACACATAAAGGGCCCTAGGGCTTGAGGCTGACAGACCCTGGGCAGAGAACAAAGACTCAGGCTCTGGGCACTCTGGGGTGGGGTAGTCTTGGCAGGGGACAGTGGCAATGCACCTTATGCCACCCAAGTGCTTTTTCATTTCAGTTCTTTGCTGGCTGAGTGTGGTCCATCAGCCTACAGTTGTGTCTGTCTCTCCTCCTAGGACATTGTCAACTCCATGAGCAACAGCCCTGCCACCAGCAAGCCCCCAGTAACGCTGAGGCTGGTGGTGCCTGCAAGCCAGTGTGGGTCCCTGATCGGCAAAGGCGGCTCCAAGATCAAGGAGATCAGGGAGGTAAGAGGATCTTACCAGTGTTGGGAGACCCTCAATGCTGCCTGCAGCATTAGCACTGATCCCTGCAGACCTCTGCACCCTGTACCCAGGGTAGGGGCCATCCTTTTAGGGCCTGGGCCACGTGTGTGTGTGTGGGGGGGGGTGTCTCTGCTTTCACAGACCACTGTTGCCTTCTATTCACAGAGTGGACTCCTGGGAGGTAGCTGTGTTGGGGCCTCAGTCACGGACTTGTATTCCAGAGGCCATCCCCACCTGGGCTCTGGTTTCTGCTCCTGGCATAGAGCTCCCTGGGCTCTGTGGGTCCATCATAGCTGGACAGCTTCTGGAGGCCTCATAGACTTTCTGTTCACATGTTCATCTTGTTTCACAGGAAGCCTGAGTCCCCCATAGCCAGGAGGGGAGCCCCAGTCACAGTTCTCTTCAGGACAGCCTCCTGCAGAGGATAAAACTCTGTGTGTTGGGGAGAGCACATCTCCCTGCAGATCCCTTCCTTGGCTTAGACACTCCTGTCCAGCATCACCCTAGGGTGCTATGCCCAGGGGCATGTGTAGGGCTAGGGTGTCTAGCCATGATGTGGCAGGCTTGGCATGGGGAAGGTAGACTCTCAGACCTGACCAGTTAAGCTGGTGATGAAAGTTCTCCCAGGGGCCATGGACATACCCTTGAGAATTGGCTATACATATGCCAGGCCCTTCCAACGTCATGTTTTTCTAGTCCACAGGTGCCCAGGTCCAGGTGGCTGGGGACATGCTGCCCAACTCCACAGAGAGGGCAGTGACCATCTCAGGGACCCCAGATGCCATCATCCAGTGTGTCAAGCAGATCTGTGTGGTCATGCTAGAGGTACAGTCTGTGCGGTCCTGGCATGCTTAGCACCATGTGGCTTTCTCAAAGTATCAGCAAAGGCGTGAGGACCTCAGTTGTCCTAAGGATATGTGGTGTGGGCTATGTGGGGACTGGCATCAGGAGCCTGGTGTTTAAGGCAGCAGGAACAAGAGCCATGACAGTGTGTGGGGAGGGCTGGCCTCTGGCAGCTGCCTTTGGGCCATAAATGCCAACTTGGAGGGTCCAATGCCCTCACTGGGGAGCCCAAGGAGAGAGCTATAGAAAGGAGAAAGCCTCTACCCTCATTTTTGAAATTGGATAAGAAGTTATTAATCACCATTGAGAGGTGTTTTTGGAAAGAATTGGACACTGATAACTAGTGCCCATCCGTGGTGGAGAGAAGTCCTGTTGGTAGTGAGGGGTGGGTGCTGTGTGGGATGAGGCCCCGCCGCTGTGTCCTACAGGAAGGTGGGCAAGAGGCTCCTGCCCCGCACCTGAGTCTGCTGAGAGCAGCACCACCCCACTGGAGAGGCACAAAGGCTAGAACTTAAGAAGAATGTACAAAAATGCCCCAAATGTAAAAATCGAGATGAGTGATCAAAGGGATTGAAACAGAGAAGCAAAGAAGCTACAGGTGAGCAGGAAAAGCCTCTCTTGAAATTTTTTAGAGTGAGGGAATTAAAAAAAACTGATATTTGAATTTCTATCAATATCCCAAATTCATGAAGCTATTGTTAGTTGCTGGTCTTTTCTGAAGCAAAAATGCAGTAATCCTGCCTCAGACGGAAGGTTCCAGCAGCTCTACCTGTGCCCAGCCCCCAGCTCCTGAGGCCGCTGTTGGCTTATTCCTCCCCTGCACTTGACTTAGTTTTCAAACCCCCTTTTTAACTCTTAAAATTTTTTGCTTTTGTTTTCCTGAAGTATGATATTTTGTAAAGTCAAAAATATTTTTCAGAACTACCTTGTTCTGAAATCTTCCCTACACTCCAGTCGGGGAGACAGAGGGATGCTGGCCCAGGGTCTCTGTTTCTCTGCCCACTATGCTAACGTGAGTGGGCAGGGCAGGCCAATGATTTTCTGCTCAGTGGCATAATGATCCAGCCAGTTCTACAAGGGACACAGCCTGCTGCATCCCTGAGCAAGGGGTGAGGCAACTCCTAGAAACTAGCATGTGGCCTCCTCAGAGTTGCTAAGTTGGGCTATTGTCCCCGCAGAGCAGGCCCACCCTGCTGGCTGTGGGACATCAGCTCCCCAGGGCGGTCATCAGACCTGCTTTGCCTCACTCCACCGCAGTGAGGCTGGCATGAGGCAATGAGCATGCTCACAGCCCTCAGAGATCAGGAGAGAGGTCTTTCTTACCAGGGCTGGGAGAGTCATCACACCTGGAAGTAGTTGGGTCCATTTTTAAATGAAGAATTAACTGGAAAAATTAAGTAAAAGATGCTTTAAAAATGTTCCCGTGCTGATCAGAAGATGTTGGAGATAGGTTAGTGGGATGTGCCTCAGCCTCACCCCATGATATTAAGGAAGAAAGAGATGCCCTATGGTGCGGACAAGTCACAAGCGTCACCACAGACGGCTGCCCTGGCTGGCTCAGCGCCTGCTCTCCAGACCAAGCTCCCCATTCAGCCCTAGGGAGAAGGCAGGGGCCAGGCCCCACCCAGGGCACACTGAGGGGAACAGGAGCCAGGTACACAGAGTCAGCTCATGGGCCAAGTCGGGCTCCAGGACCTACAGAGCAGGGACCAGACAGCTGGGCACAACTGGTGTGATGACAGCTCATGTCCATGACAGCCCTGAGCCTGTCTGAGAAGCCTCTGGGGAACCGTGTGCCCAGAGACATGTGGGAGGCAGGTGATCGTGCCTATAGGCATCCTGGCACAGGCTGCTCAAATGCCACGGGCTCTGGTGAAGGGCCGCTTCTCAGGATATTAATCCTAAGTTGTAGGCATAGAATAATCAAGGGAAGTGGCAGCAGGTCTCATAATGACTATGGAGCATTTCCTTTGGAATGTAAGCTTTTTTAAAAGTGGCTTTTTCTTTTTTTTTCTTTTTTTTTGAGACGGAGCCTCAAGCTATCCCCCTGGGTAGGGTGCCATGGCATCACAGCTCACAGCAACCTCCAACTCCTGGGCTCAAGCGAGTCTCCTGCCTCCGCCTCCCAAGTAGCTGGGACTA
>NW_003852523.1:5175905-5202331 GCF_000181295.1 Otolemur garnettii
GTGCTGTCTGCTGACTCGGCAGCAGACCAAGCCCAGCCCCTGGGGCACTGGGTATGAACCTGGTCTTGGGGGCAAGGCCTAACTCTTTCCAAGGGACTTGTGGTTTTCTGCGGGACTGTCCTGCCTGCAGAGTGGGGGTGGCCTGGCCTTGCAGGGATCAGGGGCATCCTGGCATTGGCTGAGCAGAGAAGAAGGGGCTGTGGAAGAGGGGCTGGTTCGGGCCTGTGTGGAGGTGCCTTACTCCCCAGGCTGGCCTCCCTTGCATGACTGATCCCCCAGGTCCCCACATTGCCTGGAGCCTCCATGCCAGGGTCAGCCCAGGGGCATGTTTTGGGCAGGTGGTCACTCACAGGAGGGGTTGGCCAGGGTCTGGCAAGCCAGAGCATGGGGCTTGGTGAAAAGGAACCCATCTAGAGGGGATGGGCAGCAAAGACACGGGGTCCTACCCTGCCTGGCTGCCACCTCTGGGGTTCGGGGGGGTGGGGCTGGGAAGGGCCTGCCCGCTGCACGCGGAGCTGCTCTAACGCTCTCTCTCCCTCTCCTGTCCCTTTCCTAGTCCCCACCGAAAGGTGCCACCATTCCCTACCGCCCAAAGCCCGCCTCCACCCCTGTCATTTTTGCAGGTGGTCAGGTAAGAGCCGACCCGCTCGCGGCCTCCACTGCCAACCTCAGCCTTTTACTGCAGCACCCGCCGCTGCCCGTTAGTGCACTCAGGTTTTCTCGCCTTCTCACGTGCACGTCTCCCACCCCGTGCTAGACACAGAGCTCGCCCATAACACCTGACCCCCAGCAGGGTGCCCACAGAGAGGGCCCATGGGCTCGCCTTCCCCCAAGAACACTGGCCCAGCAGGAAGGACCCAGGCCCAGGTTCATAGCTGGGCCTGCCAGGGGGTACCTAGTTCCTGAGTGTTTTTAGGAAGCTTATAGTCAAAGGGCAGACATTTCCATGTTGAAGGCAGTGAGGACTGTAAGAACTAGGGCCCCACTTTCCCCTGAAAGGCAGGTTCCCACACCCCAGTGTATTTCTAGGGAACCCTCAGGAGGGAAGAGCTGTGGGCCAGAAGGAAGAGCAGCCTGGCTGGTGGGTATCTGTCCTGCTGTGGCTGGGACCTCCCTCCCTGCAAGCAGGGGCCTGGCAGGCATAGCCCCCTCTGCAGATCTGGTCCTTTCTACTCTTAGTCTCCCACCTCTGTCCTCCCCTGCCAAGGATGGTGATGCAGGCCTGCCACCTGGGGGTGGCACAAGAGCCCTGCTCCCACTTCCCCCACCCCCAGTTCACTGTGGCGACCCATGGCCCATCTACTTTGAAATCATTACCTGGGGGTGATCTGGAAGAGCTCTGTGTCTAGTCGGCCTTGATGTGTGTCTTTGTTCAAGGGAGAGTTGAGACTTAGACTTCCACTTGGGTGACCCTGGCCAGGGGAGAATGGCCTGAGGTTTTACTTTATCATTTAAAAAGAAAGAAAAAAGACAAATACAACTTATTCTTGTTTTCCTTCATAATGTAAAGGAATCTTATCAGATCAGCACTAGAATAGAGTAGAACATGTACACCCACATGGCTGTAGGTCAAAGCAGGCCTGGTCTGCCTCTCCAGCCACACCATCTCTCCAGCCCGCCTCACGCCCTGGCCTGCCTGACTGTGGCAAGGAGTTCCCATGTGTACAGCCCATTCTCAGAGCCACCAGGGACAGGTTCATCCCACATCACAGGTCAGAATGTGGCCCAGAGAGCCAGAGAATTACATATGTCCAGCCTGAGGGCAAGTGGAACTGACCCTTGGCCTCCCTGACCCAGGGACTTGGAGAAGTCCTGGTTCAGAACTCCACTCCATTCTTCCCCCCAAGTTCATGGCTAGTTAGCACATTAGTAGTCTTAATGTTCAAACAAAGTGTGATGGTATCTACAGTAAAATGTGGAAATTTATTCAAAAGGAAGGTGTATTAATACAAACCAACCACATGGTTAGGGGTCATGGTTAGAGGTCTAGCTCAAGGGGCAGGGCCATGAAAGAAGGACTTTGGCCAACGTGCTGGCCCCTCTGGGCTCATATCCCCACCTACAAAGTGGCAGCAGCACATGCCTCTCAGTTAAGGCGGCTGAAGGTCACAATGCAAAGGTGCTTGTCCTCAGGCTGATGTTAAGGTGTCAGCCTTTCTAGAGGCCAGCTCCAATGCCAATGGGCAGCCTGGCATGGCCAATGGTTAGCCTGGGTTGTGTATAGAGGCCAGCAGCACCCAAGACTCACTTCTGTTCTGCAGGTGACCCAGAGCACAAGTTCCCTAGAGTAAGACCCTTGACGTAGGGTGAGTGAGGCCTGAGGCAGCTGCCCTCGAGGGCCTGGGACTCAGACCCAGAACCAATGCTTAAACAGGACAAAGCACAGACCACAGGGATAGTGGCCAAGAATCAGTCCATGCCATCACTGCCAAGCTGGGCAGTCAGGATAAGGGGACACTGTTGCTCTGGGCACTACAGAGTCTCTAGTGCACAGTGGGAGGTTGCAGGCTCAGGCAGCAGGAGCCGTGAGGTACCAGGCAGATGCAAGACAGTACCCCAAGGAGTGGACAGAGGACCAGGAGAGGCTCAGACAAGCTAGCGCAGAAGTTCTCACGCCCCAAATTCAGCTTGAATATCACAGCTGTGCCCAGCTCTGTAGGAATAGCCCGAGTCTCAGGGCCTCTTGTGTTTGGTGATGTGTTGGAATGTGTTCCTGTCAGTGACAGCAGAGACCCTGAAGAGGGCCTTCCACACTGTCCCTGTGGGCAGTGAGGTCACGTTTCCCTGTCACTGGAACACTGCTGTATATGATAAGGTTCTTTTACTTCTTCTGGTGACATGGTCGAGCTGTCCCAGCCTGGGCCACCTCTGCTAGGATCGAGCCTCTTTCAAAGTGGGCTGGGTGGTCAATTGGCCAGCAACTGCCAGGGTTGAGCTGTCATGATGAAAACTCTTGGCAGATTCGAAACCTGTTGGGGGGATTTGAGTTCTACAGAGGTAACCCGTGGCCATGCCTGGGGTGTCCCTCTAGTTGCATGGGGAACATGTGTGGACATGGCAGGTGCCTGGTGTCCCACAGGAAGTGGTGGGGGCTGGCCATAGCCAGAGAGGCCACACCCCTCCACACCTGTGCCACCCCCAGGCCTGGTGTGGCAGTGCCCATATTACCGAGTCCTTTCAGCTTGTCTGTGGTCTTTACTCTCCCTTGACTCCGTGTGGTTCACTGTGGTTTGGCTGTGAGTTTGAGTCACTGAGAGCATCTCAGTGATAGGCCCTACTGAGGCAGGCTGGGGTTCCCCTCTCCCCAGTGTGCAGGGAGGCAGGGTGGGAAGAGGCTGCATGTCAGACAGTCACTGCAGCTGGTCAGAGCCACTCTTTGAAAGCAAAGGAAATAACAAAATCTCACCCAAGCCCTGGGCAGGGGGCCATGAGTGTGCCCTGTGTCACAACAGCTGCCTCCCATCCCATCCCCAGGACCTACTAACTGAAGATTTGATATGAAGGGTGTCAAGTTGGGTCACTCCTGAGACTTATCTAGATCTATCCCCTGCTCAGTTGGCACACAATGGGTGTTGGTTGCCTTCTAAAGCTTTCTGTTTTTGTTTTAGCTTCTTGGGATAAATATCTCCCCCAAATATTTACTAGGTGGTTGATTAAATTTCCAAAAGCTTAATAATTAGCAAACCTCTTGGGAGTCAGATAGGTCATTCTTAGGTGTTTTTCTTTCAAGATATTTGGGGTTGGGGGAGGTTGGAAGTGTCAAGGCTGGGTCAGCCCCTGCTCCCACTGCCTGGGCCTGCCCTATTTTCCATAGCTACCCCTAGAGGACTGGCCCTGCTTCCCGGGTGGGACAGGTGTCATGCAAGGAGGTGGCTGGCGGGTGCTGACTGGTGTCTCTCTCTCCCTAGGCCTACACAATCCAGGGACAGTACGCCATCCCCCACCCGGATGTGAGTGTGAACTTTGCTTCCTTCTCACCCTCACTTTCTCATCACTGTCCACCTTCCTGCATGCCACTGCTCATTGCTACTAATATTAATATTACACAATAATATTAATCTGTTTTCTCAGTGTTCCTGCCCTCTGTCGTATCCACATGACCTTGAATAACCTTTTAACCTCTTAGCACTAATTCTGCTTGTGTTGAGGACTTGGCCTGATGTCAAATTGTCCTATTATTTGCTGCAGTCCAGGGTTTTCCTCCCACATGGGGCCCACGCAGTAACTGTAGAGCAGCCCCTGCTCTGTGCCAAGGGGCACGGCTACCCTTCGTGGGCAGGGGCTGGCATGGTGCTTGTGTGCCCCTGAGAAGCTGGATGACAGCATCAGAATGTCTTCAGTGATACCTTTGGAAGGATCTTTTAGTGCCTGGGGAAGCTATACTCTCCCCTCCCAGAGCCCAGTTGAAACATAGGATCCCTGTGCCCAGAGATTCTGGTGTTGAGAGTACATGGAATAGGTTTCATTTCCACCCTAAAGCTAGTGAGGCACCTCAAGGGCCGCTGGTGTCCTGGGCTCCCAGTTGCGCCTCTGGGAGCTGGATGTGCCGCAGACACATACTTGGGGCCAGTGCCGCCATCTGGACACCCTTGGTCAGGAGGGCAGCACACCCTGTAACAAGTGCAGGGACAGAAGTCCTCAACCACCTTCTCATGGAGACCCAGAGCCTCAGGCTCTGAGCCAAGGGGCCAGAGAAAACAGGCAGCAGCCTGCAGGCCAGGGGACTTTTCCAAAGAGGGTGGTGGGCCCTCTGGGTGACAGGATCTGTACTGGTCAGTGCTGAGAAGACAGGAGGGGGCAAGTATGAGGAGCAAAGACGGGAGAAGTGGTGTGCTGCTGCAGAAGAGCAGGCATGGGTGGGTCCTGAGAGCTGCTGTTCTTAAACCATTTCAAATGTTCGCCCAGCTCAGCGGCTGCTCCGCATAATGGCTTTCTGTGCCATGCTGCTCTCTGGGCCGGGAAAAGCACCTCTGTCCAGACAGGAAGGAGGCTGCCAGCCAGCCTGACAGAGCAAGTTTCTACAAACACTTATGCTTTTGGTGGAGAGGGAAGAGGCATCATCTGAGTAGGATGTAAAGACAGGTCAGGGAGAGGGTTCTAAGAATTAATGAACATTAAATAGGTATTTGAAATATAGAGATTCAATTCACCATCACTACAGGAAAATTACTATCGAGCATAAAACAAATACCAATGTTTTTTTTCCTTTTTAAAAAAATTCTCAAAAAACACAAATCAAATGA
Source organism: Otolemur garnettii (assembly GCF_000181295.1). NCBI lineage: Eukaryota > Metazoa > Chordata > Mammalia > Primates > Galagidae > Otolemur > Otolemur garnettii. Next base: position 5,181,149 of record NW_003852523.1, read on the forward strand.
TAGGGAAATGTCTAGGCTGGGCACAGTGGTTCACACCTATAATCCCAGCACTCTGGGAAGCTTAGGCAGGAGGATCACTTGAGCTCAAGAGTTCAAGACCAGTTTGAGCAAGAGTGAGATCACATATCTACTAAAAATAGAAAAACTATCTGAGTGTGGTGGCAAGCACATGTAATCCCAGCTACTCAGGAGACAGAGGCAAGAGGATCACTTGAGCCCCAGAGTTTGCAGTGAGCTATGATGGCATTGGGTGGCAGGGTAACAGAGTGAGACTCTGTCTCCAAAAAAAAGGGAAACATGGAAAGTCCTTCCTTGGCTTCCTCCAGAGAGGCCTTGGTAATTTTCATCTAAACCCACAACATCTTGTCCTCAGGTCATCAACTGTGGACATATGTACCTGTTCCCATAAGGTGGCCCAGGCCATGGCCACCTCACACCACTCTTCCCTCTTGACCAGAACGTGCTGTTAGGGTTTCTGTCTCATACTTAGGGACAGTGTGACACAGACACAGGACTTGCATGTAGTTGCATGCACTTAGCGGGTCACTGTGGGTGGCTGGGCATGATGCCTCCTACCAGAATGTCCTGAATGAAAGAAAGTCAGCACAGAAGCCGGGCAAGGTCAGGGGTCCAGTTCCTGGGTAGCCCGTCTTCATGTGACTCGGGGTGTGAGGTGGCTGTGCGCATCAGGAATACTTGTGCCTGCACAGAAGCAAGATTGAGAGCTGCTCATTCGGGCTCTGTAAAGCTCTAGAACTTGAAGCAAAAGCAGTGTCTGGCATCCTCGTAGTGGGCTGTTTGTGGGTGTTTCTTTGTTCTGGCCCATTTGGTATTCTAAAGCTGGGTGTTGAGAGCTGCAGGGATGCTGTAGTGAACGCCAGTGGGTTTCCTGTGGTTCTGGGGCTAAGGAGCCTACAGCTCCCACCCAGCCCTTTGCAAGGCAGACACTGGAGTTTGCAGACACGTTTGTGGCCTGGACTCTGCATGGCTGGGGGTATACAGGAGTGTGAGAGTGAGAGGTTGTGATTGGTTTGGCTGATTGATTTTTTATATTAATTGATTATTTTTCTCTTTCCCATGTAACTTTCTCAGTATCTTTATGAGTGGGTGGTTTTATAGGTCATTTGTCTCAGAGTAGTTTAAACTAATGTATAACTGTTTTGTTTACCTCATTGCATATGGTGTAGATTTAAAATATTTAGAATGTTTGTTTCTCTCCCAAATTCATATGCTGGAATGATGGTGTTAGAACATGGGGCTCATGGGGGTGCTCAAGCCCTGAGTGGGAGTAGTGCCCTCACAGAAGGGGCTTCATGGCCACCCGCCCCCACCTATCTATCATGTAAGGACACGGCACTCACATTGCCATCTTGGAAACAAGGACAAGGCTCTCCCCAGGAACAAAACCACCAGCACTCTGATCCTGGACTTCCAGGCTCCATAATGGTGAGCAGTAAATCTATGCTCTTACATATCACCTCTCCTAAGGCCTGTGTCAACGGCAGCAGGGATGGACTGGCCACCTGGTGGTTCTGTGAATGTGGCTTTCTGTGGAGGACACTGTTCTCTGTCAGTGCTGTGCTGTGTCACCAGCAGGACCATGGAGGCTTCCGCAGGCCTTTCTAGCAGGCACACAAAATCGAAGACTTAGCCAGTCCATTAAAAACAAAAATAAAATCATTGTCAGAGACATTCAGTGATGATGGCCCAGAAGGCAGTTTCTATCTGAGCTTAGTAATTACTAGGAATTTTTAAAGCTTCAATTTCTTAGAATACAAATATAGTAACTATTAAAAATATTGTTTTGCTTTATAGTATAATTGAATAAAAGTTCACTTTGGACAAAGGGGCTGATGTACACCCTACCGCTGGCTCTCAGCAGTATGACACCCTGCAGGGCTGGGCTCATAAATCAGAACCGTACATGATAAGAAAATATATTCCTTATATCTAAGTATTTCTTTATCTAAAACTAAAGTATGCATATTTTTCTGTGCCCAATTTTAAAGGATTTTTTAGTTCACCCTCATTAGAGCTTCATCATTACTGTCCCCATGCTGGCCTCACTCTGCCCACAGCCTCCCAGGAGCTGCTGTGCCCTTGAAGCCCAGGTGTTCTGAAGAGGCGCAAAACCCCACTAAGCAGTAGAAAGCACTTTGTTGGAATAAAATGGACATTTTGAGGATACCTTCAGTCCAGTCTGGTCAAGCTCACCAGACAGATACTTGTCAGCCTTGGAGATTGTCCACACACCCTTGTGCTGTCAGGTCTAGTGTGGTCTTGGAAATGAGAGGGCAGAACAACACCAAACGGCAGGATGGGCAGCAAGGGAGCAGGTGAGGCCTGTGGACAGCTTGGTGCTCTCTCCCAGCTTTGCTGTCACTTCAGTTACCATTGTGTGTACACCAGAACAAAATTGTTTTTCGCTTAGAAGAAATTAACGGACTTCAACAGTAAATGAATCTTTATTTCTAGTCTTCAAATTGCCTCTCCCTTATATGACACACCACCATTTACAGGAGATACTGAAAGAAAGAAAAAACAAAGACATCTCGGTGCTGGCCAGATTTGTACCTGTGCTGTCTCACTGGAGCCCTGATTAGCCCTGCACAGCAGCTCTCGGGACCAGCAGCCCCACCTTGCCCACAGGAGATAGAGCTTTGAGCAGCCAGCACCTGGCCAACATGGCCAACATGGAGGGCCTGGGGGACAATGAACCTGCCCCCCTATGTAGCCTGGCCCCAGACAGCATGAAACAGGCACCAATGTCTGCTAAGAAGATCAGTCTTCAGGGAATAAATCATGGGGAAATTGTAGAAATGTGTGCTATAGCAACAGAAATCATACTGAAAGTGTCCCTTCATTCCTGTCATGCGACCACAGGAACCCTGTTGCACTTTTCTCTGTTGGACCCATGAGGAACGAGTGCAGCCTTTCATAATCTCTTGGCATTTGCAGAGGTTTGGGCAGATTGTGGTAGAGTGCCTCTCTTCTTTTCGCGGTCTCCCTGCAGAACACTTTGGGGAGGTGGGCAAGGGGCCTACCCCTTTGGCATGAAAACATGGGAAGAGCAGCCAGCACTGCAACCCTCCGGCACCTGCAGAAGGCCTCACCTCTGCTGCTGAAGCCTTGATCTTCCTGAGGGCTGTGCCATCTCACCATGGTCCACCACCCTTCTCACCCTTCCTGCAGGATTGGGGTAAACCTTTGTTTTCTCTGTACCCCTCACCTCTGGGGGCAGGCACGCTGGGAGGCACCTTACGGCTCTCAGCCTCTGCCCTTCAGCCTACCCCTGCTTGGAATCGAACTCTGCATTGTCAGGCTCCCTTATTGACCAGCTTGTATGTGAAAGCCTGGGAGCACCGCGGGGGGCAGCACACGTGCAGCTGGAGCCCAGAAGCAGAGTGCAGGGCAGAAAGGGAAACTGAGGGGAGCACCCAAAGAGTTTTCCAAAGTTAGTAGGAAAAACCAGTCCTTACATGCAGAAATCCCCACAAAGCCCAACCAGTTGATAAACCAGAAGAACTCCATCTTAGACATATCATAATAGAAATACATAACCACAAAGTCTGGAATCAAATCTCGAACCTGAGGAGAGAGGGTGAGGGTGGTGCAGAGGAGCAGCAGTGAGAAGTCTGGGTGATGCCTCAGCCATGACAGAGGAAGCCGAAGATGGTGGCTCAATAAAGAAACAGGTGTCAGCACAGACTCCCTGTTTCAGGAGGGGGTATTCCACAGGCTGGCATGTGGCCGTTTCAGACGGCCATGACCAAGAGTCCACAGTAAACGACCTTGTAGTTGGTGCCCTTTGGGAAGAAGGAGCGTGAGCCAGAAGAAGGCCAGAAACCTGAGGAGGAAGGTGAGCAGTGAGGGTCCAGCATCCTGTGTGAGCCCATGAGGGCACTGCCTACTCTGGGGGGTTGGTGCAGCGGCGCTAAGCATGAAAAAGCCGCACACTCAGACTGCAATGGGAGAGGGACTTCGCGGCCAGCGCCTGTGTTAAGATCCAGTGCCCGCCCACACACAGAGCGCAGTCACAGCCCTACAGCAGGACTAGGGAAGTCAGGGAGGGGGATTGTTATGCAATCTGGCAGGAGGAAGGAGTGGGGGAAAAGAAAAGAAACCCTCAAAAAGTAAGACAGTTAGAAAATAAGAGGACAGAACACAGTATAAACGTGGTGTGATTGTGGTATAAAATTATAGCACACGTACTGTAGAAAAGCTGACCACCTCCAAAGGTTGACCTAATGTTCATAGACTGGATGTGCACCACATGTGCATATCAGTATAGCAGGCCTAGGTCCTATGGTGACCACCTCTGTACATGGACCAGCATATTACAGTCTCTTGGGTGGCCAGCTTACAGACATCCTAATGTAATTATGCATAGTGCACAATACTTGATAATGGTAATAAACAATTATGTTACTGGTTTATGTATTTACTGCACTTTTTATCATTATTTTAGAGTGTACTTCTACTTGGAAAAAAAAAGTTAACTGTAAAGCAGCCTTAGGTAGATCCTTCATAGGAGGTGACAGCCCCATGTCTGTTACTGCCCTGGAGACCTTCCAGGGGGAAGGGATATGGAGGTGAACACAGAGATATTGATAATCCTGACCCTTTGTAGGCCTAGTCTGCCATGTGTTTGTGTCTTAGTTTTAACAAAAAGTTATAAAATAATGTTTAAAATAGAAAAAACCTATAGAATAAGGATATAAAGAAAATTTATTTGTACAGATGTACCATGTATTTGTGTTATTTAAGCTAAGTTCTATTACAAAAGAGTAAAAAAGTTTAAGAAATAGTTTAAAACTTTATAAGTAAATTTATAAGCTATGGTTAATTTATTATTGAGGAAGTAAAAATATTTTTAAATAAACTTAGCATAGCCTAACAGCACAGTGTTTATAGAGTCTGCAACCATGCTCAGGGATGTCCAGGCCCTCACATACACTCACCCCTCACCCTTCCAGCCCTGCAAGCCCCGTTCATGTGGTAAGTGCCCTGTACAGGTACACCGGGTCCTATCTTTCATTCGCATTTGTGCTGTGCTTTTCTGTTCAGATGTATTTAGATACACAGACATTCGCCACTGTTTTACAGCAACCTACAGTGTTCAGCACAGCAGGGCAACAGGGTACTGTCCACCCTGGGTGCAGAGTACATGCCCATGATGTTTGCACAACAGCAAAATAGCCTAATGGTGACATCTCAGAATATATCCCTGTATGATCAACTATAATGAAAAATTAATAGTGAAAAGATGACTTTTTGAAAAAGTTTCCTTTATTGAAAGGTAAGGAAGACCAAAAGACCAAAATAAATGAAGAGATATCATATTCATGGATAAAAACACTAGGCTTCCTAAAGATGTCAGTCCTTTCCAAATTGATATACAAATATATTACAATTCTAGTCAATATTCCAGCAGATTTTTTGAGGATCTTAAAATGCTATTTTACATTTTAATGGAAGAGCATAAGCCAAGAGTTAAGACATTCATGAAGAGAAGATGCGATAGGGTAGTCTGTCCTAGTAGATAAAAAGACATAGCTCTAGTTAGAGCTCTGAGGAGAGGCAAGACACTGGGATCAACCCACACGAGGAGACCCAGCCTGGACAGCCTCATGGGGTCCCAGGAGAGAACAGGTACAGTCACACATACAGGGAAATGGATCATTCCTGAAAGTCATAAACAATAAACATTTCTTATATATCAAGAACTTCAACACGAGAGAGAAAAAGTTTACACTTTTAGAAGAAAATATAGGAGGATGTCCTTTTGTCCTCAGCTCAAAGAAAGTTATTAAAACATAAGCACAAGGGCAGCACCTGTGGCTCAAAGGAGTAGGGCACCAGCCCCCATATACTGGAGGTGATGGGTTCAAACCCAGCCCCAGCCAAAAACTGCAAAAAACAAAACCATAAGCACAGGCCATAAAGGAAAATATTGATGAATTTGATTACATTAAAATTTGGCATTCTATTTCTCTACAAAAACCTTAAGGGGAGTGGGGAATAGATGTGTATAGCATGCATAACTGAGACAGATTAATTCTGAGATGCTCCAGGATTTGTGAAATCAGTAAAAATCACCCCATGGAGAAAAATGGGCAAAAGACAGAAATGCATTTTTCTGAGAGAGGAAATATGAATATGCTTGATACCACCTGGCAGCTTATTCATTGAGCAGAGTGGTGGCTGCACAGCACTCACCCTGTCCTAATTCAGTGAAGGGTGGACTCATCAGCACTTACAGTATTAGTGTTTGTCCTGTATTCAGACACAATGTTAAGTAAAAAAGACAAATCACAGAGAAAGATCTATGATGTGATGCCTCCCTCCTCCATCTCCCCTCAGTGATTTGGAGACACCCTTGAGAACCAAAAGTCTAATTTCTTTAAATATCAGAAAGTAGAGGGCCCCTTAACATTTATCCCTAAGAGCACAGTGGCCTGACCAAATACAGGTGGAACCCAGATGGAGATGACATGGGACCCTTGCTCACCCACCCGCTGGTAGGCCCTGCTGGCTGGTGCAGCCTTCCTGCTGTCACCAGCTTGGTGGTAGGGAGAGGAGGGATTTATTTGATGATGTGGCCCCTCCTTGGTGAGGAGCAGGGACTATGCTGAGGTAGGAGGGTTAGAGTCACAAAATCTCTGATCTTCTGACCATGAGTTCTGTGTGTGGTGCCAGCCTCACCAGTCAGGGTTTCACCTGCACCGCCGCCACTGGGAGTGGGAGAGGGGCCCAAGTCTGGCTCTTAGAGCACGTGGGAGCTGGACACAACCACCCTTGAGCGTACAAAGTTCAACCAGCCATGTCATAATGTGCCTCTCAGTCATGTGGATATAGATTGAGGGACCAAGGCCTAGAGAGACCAGATCCTCCTGTCTCGACACAAGGGTCATGCTCAGAGCTGACTCCAGCCAGGTCCCAGCCTCTGAGACCTGGACAGGACCCAGTCCTATCCCCAGTCCTGACCAGAGCAAAGCTCAGGGGGACTGCAGGGACAGACCAGGCAGGGCCCTGTCCTCTGTCCTCATGGGCCACACGGCCAGCCTAGGCAGTGGACCTGTGAGCACCTGCCTGGCACCCGGCCCAACAGCAGGACAAGTAGCGGGCACAAGCAAAGGAAGCAGTCATTAGGACTCACGGGCCACACAGACCTCCCCAGGCTCCCTGCCAGGCTCCCCCTCCTGCTGCCCCCCGCCCCCCGGCTGAGACCCTCCACTTCAGCCGGGCCTCACAGGGTCCTCCGTTGAGGGCCCTTACTCCATCCTGGGAGTTTGTAGCCAGCTTTCCTATAGATGCTTCCCTAGGGGGGCGAGTTTGGCACCCACCCCATGAGACACCCCTCAGGCAACTTGGGGTGATTTGTGCCATATGCCCATCTCCCTCACAGACAGCACTGTCAAGGGGTAGCTCCCAGGCAGTTGTGGGGATCCCCTGAGGGCGGCAGGAGCCTTCCCAGGCTCCTGAGTGTGTCTCTTCTGCCTGCTCCTCCTCAGGGTCCTGGATCTCCCTCAGAGACCATAGCTGGCCCTGTGGCTACATCTGGTAATCCTGGGGATGCTTCTGGGTGGGCACATCTGACACCTTTGTTGGGGCTTCAGTGCTGTCCACTCAGACACACCCATGACCACATGAGGATTCAGTCTGACAGGTGCTACCCATTCAGGAGCTGGTGTTGTCTACTTGGGGTGGCAGCTGGCACTTTGTGAGGCAAGGGCCATAGGGTCATAGGCCCCTGGCCCTGCTGCAGCCTTGACTGTTGCCACCTCTCAAGGCACTCACAGAGCAGAATCTGACCCCACATCACCGTGTCCCCTGACTGGAGCTCCTGTGCCTCCTGGCTAGGACAGCTGCAGCCAAGTACTCCCCAAGCAGGCCCAGCCAAAGAGCCTCAGGTCAGAGGACAGCCAAAAAGGTGAGAGAGGGTGGGACAGGGTGGCTACCTATAAGCTGGCAGTGGCAGCTGCTCTCTTTGCTTCTGCCCTCCACTTGTCCTGCTGTTGGGCCGGGTCCCAGTGTCAGTGTGCAGCAGATGCCCTGGAGGGCAGGTGGTCCGGGAGCCAGGCCAGTCAGGCCTTGTTTTTCAGCTTAGACTGCAAAACAAACCCCAAGATATCATCAGCTCACCTGCCAAAGGTTCTATCTCCTAGGCCTGACTGGAGCCACAGGCTTGCCATGGGTTCACAGTGCCCTCGTGCCATGATCCACCTGGGGAAGCTAGATGAGACCAGGCTGCCCCCACCCCCAGCTGTGAGAACTTCAGGGTGTCAGGGGAGGGCTTGTCTCAGCTTTGGGCTAAACTCAGGGGAGGATGCTCTGCTCCTGGAAGGCCACACGCAGACCCCTGAGGCACTGCCATGGCACAGCCACAGGGACCAGCGTAGTGGTGTCTGGTCAGACGCTTAGCAGCTGGCCCTTTACTAGAGAGGCAGCTTCCCAGTGACCCATCCTGTCACCCGCCTGTCTTGGAGAGCTGCCAGTCCAGGACCAGCACAGTGGTGTAAGCCATTACACAGAGATGCGTCTCCCCACACGTGTGGCCTCTTGGCCTGGGGCATCCCAAGCTCCATAACACCGTCTCCAACCTGAAACTTGGCACCAGGCCCACGATGCCTTCAGGGACGCAACCTCAGACTCCCTAGGATATGAAAGGTTCCACTCAGTCTCATTTACTCCCCAAACATGGCCTTGTCTCACCACATTTACCTTTATCTTTTGCTGTTTTTAGTTTTGTACTTAGGAAATGGGGCTAAGAAAAAATAAGTAAAGAAACTACTTCAAATCCTCCCTGGGAAAGCATGTGGCTATGGGTGGGGAGATGGAATGGAGCACACCCCTCGGTGCCCTGTGGCCTCCTGGAACTAATGGTCTATGTTCCTGGGGGAGACAGGCTGCTCCCAGAAGGTGGCTGCAGGGCAGATGTGTGGGTCCCAGGTGTCCCAGGTCCCCCAGGTAAACCCCAGCCCTTAGTAGAGGGTAGGGTGTGCCTAGCGCAGGGCTGGAGTAGACCAGGCTTCACGGCACTGTGGATCCACTGTGGACTCCACAGTTGCATCACATGGTTCATGAGTAGCCAGTGGACTTTAAGTCTTTTGGAAACCCAGTCGCCTTGCTGTGTGGCTCAGAGGCCTCAGAGCCTCTGGCCTTGGCCAGCATCTGTCCATACACTGGCCTACTGAGGGAGGCCTGGCTGGTCTAGGCAAGGCTGCCAGGGAGCCAGGGAGGGAGCACGGTGGCTCCAGTGCTGCCCGCACACTGCCTGCGGCCGACACGCTGGGCCCCATTGGCTTCTCCCAGGCCAAGTCCTTGCGTCTGCCGCGTCTGCCATGTGTCCGCATGGCCTCTTTCTGTGCAAAGTCTTGTTACTGCCGTTTGATTTGGTGTGACTTGTACTCGATGACAATAACCTTCTTAGCTCTCGTGTCCCTCCTACCCCAGCAGTTGACCAAGCTCCACCAGCTGGCCATGCAGCAAACCCCCTTTCCTCCCCTCGGACAGGCCAACCCCGCTTTCCCCGGTACGTACCCAGCCCTTTTCTGACCTCTTCTCACCTGGGGGCTTTCTCTGAACAGTTACCTCAGTGTAGAGCAGGTCCAGCTGAAGCCACCATGCCGCTGGGGCAGAGACCATCTGTAGCGGGTTGCACAGGCCCGGGGCCGGGCGGGAAGTCAGCTGTCTCCCACTGTCGGCTGGCAAACCTTACAGCTGGCCCTGCTGTGTCCTTACTTCTGAAAAGACATCTGCCCCCTTGGAGGGTCTGCTGGCCAGGCAGTGCCCTGCACTGCCTACAGGCCATCCTGGAGGCCTTCCTGCTGGCCGCACCCCTCTGCCCAGCCCTGGAGTATCCTCCTTCCAGGAGGATGTATGCAGATGAGCAGACCTGCACGGCATGGGGGCACCCACCAGGACCCCCACCAGCCTGGGTGCTGCGGTGGGGCAGGCAGAGTTGCCAAGCATGGCTGAGCCCGCAGTGCAGGGCAGCTGGTGTCCCTTCCCAGAGAGGCAGAGGCAGAGCTGCGCCTATGGCCGTGGCTGAGAGGGCCCACCGGATGAGCACTAGTGGGGCCTGCGCCAGTCATATTTTGAGCTTCCCTAGTTGAAGGGACCATGCTTATCTCCTTGAGGGCAAAACATTAAACCTGTCTCTTCTTTGCTCTCCAGGAGAAAAGCTGCCTTTACACTCCTCCGAAGAAGCTCAAAATCTGATGGGCCAGTCATCAGGTAAACTGAGCCATACTGAGGGGGGACGCAGGCACTGCCCACTCTGCAGTCCTGCCCGATATCTGCGTGCGGTCAGCAGCTTCCCATGGCTAGGGCCTGGGGCCAGCCTTGGCTGAGGGACACTGAGGCTGCTTTGTTGATTGGGATTGGGAGATGTGAGAGACATGTCAGGGCCCAGTCAGGCTGTGCCTGGAGCCTCTAGGAACTTGTGGTAGAGAATTCACCATGGCCTGTGCATTTTAAAAACACATTTCATAGGAAACACAAGCAAACCCATAAGGAGAGAGGCTGGTGGGCATTGTGCTGTCTGCACCCCTCCTGATTTCCACTAAAATCTTTGTTCTTGGGTGGCGCAGGGTGACCTATCGGCCTATAGAGTTTCTGAGAGTGTGAAACAGATGTGGTCATCTGTCTAGGAACAGGCATTGAGATGGAGAAACTGGGGCCTGGTGGGTCCCTGGGTCCCTTAAGACACCGTGCACACTCTGCACCCCCTGGGCCTCCTGGTTGCCAGAGCTTTGCTCTGTGACTATCCTGCCCTCTCCAAGGCCTGGGAACCTACTGTGCATACAGGCTGGCCACAGGAGGGTGAAACTGGGGAGGGCAAAACTAGGGAGTGCATGGTGAGAAGTGTTCAATTATGGCAGTCCTAAGGCTGGTGGCTGCAAGACTCCCCACGGCATACATGGTTCAGGTCAGGGCAGCACTGTCTGTCTCCCAGAGCCTGGAACATCATCACAGTCACAAGAAAATGCTCTCCATGCAGCCTGTTGTCCTGACACACACACGCTTTAAATACACATCTTCTAGTCATTCATTTGATTTTAGCATCCTCTTTATAGAATTCTAACACTCTCCCCTCCTCAGTCAGAGAATCCCAGGTCCATCCTGGTGGCTCACTCCTCTGTTCATCCCAAGCTCCACGTTGCTGAGGAATCCCTGTCCACAATTAGGTAGCACCAAGGAAATCTCTTAAATGATATTTTAATTGTTACCACTTACGGGTTATGTATGGGTAGTTGAATCACCAAATAACTTGTATTGAAAACATCCTGACTAGATGAAGATGAAGAACAGAAACTCTAGGCTGCAATATGCAAAAGGAAAACAACAGACCGTATAAGGTGATTGGTTCATTTGGCACATGCCAGCTGCACCCACTGTGCTGAAAGCCCTCAGGCTCATGCCCCCCCAGGGCCCCTCCCCAGAAGCATCTGGTGTGGGGTGACAAGGTCAAGGAGGAAGAGGCCAGACCTGGGGAGAGCCAGGGTGGGTGCAGAGGTGCAGGGCGCCAGCCAGGGCCAGGGCTGCTGGACATGGGCATGGCAGCTCCCTGGGGCATGGGAGCATCTGTGGCACGTTTGGGGGCCTGGGCCACATGATAAGGCTTGGGCTCCAGGATCTGGGCTAAGCTTCAGATCCTGTGAGGGGATCCTGTGAGGCCCCCCTGTGAGGGGCCCGAGAGGCAAGCAGGGCCGGAGCTATAGCCTCATGCTGAGGAAATAGAAGTCTGAGTCAGAGCAGGAGGGGGCAACAGGAGAGCAGAGGCTGAGGTGGGCTTCACAGTCACTCTTCCTGCAGCAAGAGCAGACCTTATAGCCCAGCTCTGAGGAGACTCCGCTACCTGAGCTGGGCTCGTCGTTGCTGCTCAGCACAAGAGCGAGCCGCGTGGGAGGTGGTGTCAGGCTTCTGTCTAGCAGTTCAGTTTTGACTCTGGTGAAGCTGTGAGGTCTCCATGCTCTAATCTGGGCTCTGAGAACCCAGGGTGATGGGCATTCAGGGTCAGTGTGACCAGGTACCTGTGCCTCCAGCACCCTGTGGAAGCCTGTCCCTCAGCCCAGGTTGGCTGAAGTATCTGAGCTGAGTATTATGAGAGATCACACAATCACAGCAGAAGCGAGCCCATGATGTGTTCAGACAAGAAAATGGAATGTCATTCTGCTTGGGTTTCCTTTTTCTTCTCTTGAGAGATGCTGGGACACAGGAGGCTAGGTTGCAATTTGACCTGAAAAGTCATAGGATTGAGGGCTGTGCTGACCCTTGACCTCAGGCCAGCCCTCCAACCCTGCCTCACCCAGCCCAGTGGAGTGTCAGCCAAGTGCTGGGGTATGACTGTGAGCAGCCTTCCTGCCAGCCTAATCATGTCCCCTTGGTGTGCCCAGGTCTGGATGCCAGCCCCCCGGCCAGCACTCATGAGCTCACCATTCCCAATGATGTGAGTATACCCTGCACCCTCCTGTCTGTGCACAGAACTGCCTGGCTCAGGTAGTAGTCAGCTCTGCCTCTCAGGCAGTGGGCCCTGCTTGGTGATGCCCTCAACCACCCCAGCCCCACCATGTCATCTCTTTCCTCTCTCCTTTCCCATTTAAGTGGGTTTAATGCTCATAAATGGCACATGATTTTACGTCTCTAAGACGCTAAATAAGAAAGGGGCCAACAGGGACTTCAGTGTTTCCGCAGAAGTCAGTTGAGAGTTGGGAACCTGTGTTGCTGTGAAGGCTGTGCCCCATTCAGGGTCAAACCTTGAAGAACAGGGTGGCCAGGAGCACTCTGGGGTGGACCCAGCCTTGGTACCAGCTTCATGGGCCCTGGCCCCTTTGGAGGCTTGGGAGTGTCCCTGAGTTGTCTCCAACAGACCTAAAGTTGGTTGCATGTCACAGGTTTGTCTGGGTTCCTGTATCTAGCACACCTGAGGATGTGGCCTTACGAGCTCCGCTTAACAATGGGTCTGGTGGGGAGGGGAGACTCTGTATCCTTGGACTGCCCTAAGCTGAGAGACCAGGGAGGGCATGGGCCATGTGTGGGCAGTTGCCGGGGCAGCAGGAAGAGTCCTTGTATGGGTTGTGAAGATGGCTGCCTTTCTACCAAGTCAAATGTCCAGGGGCCTCTTCTGCCCTAGAGCTGTGGACTTCAGGAACCTTCACTGCTCTGCCTCTACAACATGACGGGCAGGAAAACCAAGCCCTGCCTCTTCCCTTCATGGAAGCCAGAAGCACAGAGTTGGGGTGGAGGGACATCACCTGTCCTGACTGTGGAGCATGGACAGTGAGGCAGGAGTCCCAGAGGAGAGCACCATGAGGCCCTCTGCTAGCATTCTGACCCACCCGTAGAACTGTCTGGTGGTCATGAGTGCTTTAGGCTGCTCCTGTAGGGTCACTTTTCAGGCAGAGCCCCACATCTGTCCGTAGCCACTCAGGAGACTCATGCACAAGTGGCTTTGTCATCTAGCCTCTGGCTCCCTGAGCATTTCTGAGGTTGGGCCAGCTTGAAGAGCAGCAGCGGAACCCTCCTCCCAGGCAAGGGATCACCTCTGCCTGGGGCTGTCTTGGGCTCTTCTCTAAGAAATGCCCTCCACTCTTTTCTCTTTTTTTAGCTAATAGGCTGCATAATTGGACGCCAAGGGACCAAAATCAATGAAATTCGACAGATGTCTGGAGCACAGATCAAAATTGCCAATGCCACCGAGGGGTCATCGGAGCGTCAGATCACCATCACAGGGACCCCAGCCAACATAAGCCTTGCCCAGTATCTCATCAACGCCAGGTCAGCTGCCAACAGCCACTCACCAGCTGCTACCACATCTGGACTGAGGGAGTTGAAGGGGTGGAACAGGGCTGCACTCTGGTCCCCTGTCCCTCCTGACAGGATATCAGGGACAGTCTCCACATAGACACACCACCCTGTTACCCTTACCCTTCATCTCCAGTGAAGAGCAGGAAGTCAGAGCATTCTCAGAAGGCAGGTGGCCTATGTGGCCCAGGACATTGTGGAAGGAGGATTTGTGCTCAGAGCTGTCTAGAAGGACTGGTGCTCTGGTGTTTGCCTGCTTGGCCTTGTTCTTCATCCTCATAGAACAGTGTAGGGACGGGGCAGGGGAGAAGTCTGCAGGCCCCTCCCTTCCTTTTGTCATTTGGGCAAATGGGAATGTCTGGCAAGGTGACTGGCCCACACTGCCACACAGACCATGACACGGCACCTGGCACCACCAGCTCACGGCCACACTTCCTGAGGCTGTCCTCCCATTAGAGCTCCAAGCTGGCTTGTGGGAGGAGGCTGGTGGAGCTTCTGCATGGGCACTGCCCCTGTCCCTGTCCTGGAACCCTCTGCAGCCTCCCACAGTCAGTCAAACTGGGTGAGAGGTTGTATGGAGAAGATAAAGATTCCGCTGCTACCCACCTAACAGGATCCAAAGCCAATCTGGCCCTCACTCCACACCTGTGACCACCCTGCCTGTAAGGCCAGCCTAGGAGCCAGCCTAGGGAAAGTCTGGAGGCAGGGCCTGTTTCACGTCTACCCTGCAGCATCCTAACAGCCCACAGGAACTGTACTGGGGTCAGGGGCTCTCACCTATGTCAAGCGTATTCCTGTGACCACCAAAGCCCTTTCTCAGATAAGGGGGTGGGGCTCAGATGGCCCGCAGGCAGACCCAGGGGCTCATGGGGGCTCCAACACCCCCATGCAGGGCTGGCTCACAGAGCTAACATGGTGGTGGGATTGCTGGGTGCCTTGGGCACAGGTCCTACTCAGCTCATGGCTACTAGAGAGAGACCTGGGATGATTCATGCAGTGAGAATGGGTCGACCAAGGTCGTGAGGATGCCACAGAGCCCCCGTCTCACTTCTGATCTGCTTACAAGGTCATTGTCACCATCTCCTCTCTGTGCCTTTTCTGTTCCAGGCTGACGTCTGAGGTCACCGGGATGGGTGCGCTCTAATCCTGTCTACCCTCCTCTGCTCTGTGACAGCCACATCACCACCCACGCGAGCCTGCAGCCCCGGCTCACACTCTGTACAGACCACCTACCCTTCCTTGCAGATATAAATAGAGAGGTTTTTCTTTCTTAACAGAAAGGATATGTGCCGTAGATATACACACACAGCAAAACAGCCTGTCTCCACGCGCCCAGGCTCTGTCCGACGCTCCTCTTTAAATACTGGCCCATGCTCAGCCCCTCACCACTGGCATGCCATGTTCATCATCTTACACGCTCAGGTGTTCCCATCTGTGATGTGTTAGCTGTATCATTACTTAGTGTCATGCACCTGTCTGTTTTAGGGTTGATTTGGCGTCCCCGACAGCACACCCCACACAGTGCACCCTCCCAGCCATAGAGGCCCAGCTGCCTTGAAACCCTCCTCTCACTTGGCCTGTCTGCTGACTCAATTCACACCCAGAGCCTGTGGCATCTGGGCTCACATTTCCACCCTAGATCTTGTGCTGGAATCAGGGTGCCTGTCCTGCACACCAAGGGCAGCATGGAAGGGGGGCGTCGGAGGGCACTGGCCCTGGCTTGTCGGAGTCATCACCTGCTGGGAGGCGCCATGGGCCTGGGCACCTCCCTTTGCCCCTCGGAGATCAATAAACATCGTGGCCCCCACTGGCTCTGGCTCTCATCTCTGACCCCTATCCAATGCACTCAGAACCCTGTGGGCCCATGCCCACCAGGAGACCATTTGCTGTGGCCTACCTCCCGTTCATGGGAGCTTGGGTTCTTAGACATATGAATCTAGATTCTATTCCTACTTTTCCCAACTTACATAAGCTTTTTTTATTTTTACTTTGGCAAAACTACTTAAAATGACAAAGATGAAAACACTTCTTGCCTAGGTACCAAAGTACCAGTCCCTGATTTGTGGAACTTGCCTCTTCTGCTGCTACGTGGGCACCGTGGCCTGGCTGCTAGAGTGTCCACACCCATCTGCTGAGGGGATTGTCCATTTGGCCCCCTTGTGACAAGTAGGTCTCGTCCCCTGTGCCTGCCTCCATGGTACCCTGCTCCAGGCAGAAGCCCTGGCTACAACTTACGCCCACCAAAGCAGGTCCTCCCCTTCAGGTGATTGATGACAGAGGACCAGCCCTCAGGAAAGGGTGAGATGCAGAAGGCACCTGCACCTCCTGTGCATTGCTGGGCATGTGGGACCCAAGGGGCAGCTGCCCCAGCTCTGTGGGCTCAGGGTACTATCTTCCCACATGGAACTTTGGGTTTGTGAGACCCTCAGGGCAGGGAGGGGCCTGGGTAGTGCGCAAGGACCCAAACCCTGGGACAACTGCACTGATCCTCCTTCTGGAGTTGCCTCTGAGGAGTCAGCCATCCCAGGAGCCTGAGTCTGGCCCAGGATGGCCTGTCCCAGGCACGGTGTCCAAACTGTGGGACCCCTTCCTATCTACCTAGAGGGCCCTGATGCAGCCACCTGGAGACCCAGAGCTACACACTGTCAGTGCATAGCACAGTTCACTTCATGGGACATGAACACAGGGCCAGGAGGCAGAAGGCACAGGTGCCTAGTCCAAACAACAGGTGCCCTGGAAGTGGAGCACGTGAGGGGAAAGAGCCCTGCCTTCCACTGAGGAAGGACTGGTAGGGGCTATGGGTGAGGGAGAACTCAGGTCTGCAGTGACAGCATGGTGGCCACTGGTCTCACCAGATGCTAAGGACCAGGTGGTGGGGTCAGACTCAGGCAGGAGTGGCTGGGGAGCAGGTCAAGTAGGGGGCTGTTGAGTTCTAGGGGCATCTGGAAGGAAAAACTGACAGAACTTGCTCAGGAACTGGTGTGGGTGAGAAAGTGGTGTCCAGGCCATTCGAAGGCCCAGTCTGAGAGCTGGACACAGACCTGTCTACCCTCACACCCTGAGGCTGAGCATGTGGAGTAGGGACACCAGATCTGGGTATTGGGCAGGGTGGTTTGGCCAGGCATCAGCCCTGCGGCCACACCTAGAGCCAACTCTGGGGATATACAGCAGCACCCAGAGCCCAGCCAGCAGGAGAGGCTCAGGGCAGGTCAAGTGGCTGCAGGGAAGACCACGTGTCCGAGACTCAGGGTCCACATCAGGGACAGCGGTCTGCCATCAGTGGCAATTCTTGACTTTGTATTTTTTTTTTTTTTTTTTTTTGAGAAAGAGCCCCAACCTGTCACCCTAGGTAGAATGCCATGGCTTCACTGCTCACAGCAACCTCCAACTCCTGGGCTCAAGCGAGTCTCCTGCCTCAGCCTCCCAAGTAGCTGGGACTACAGGCGCCTGCCACAACGCCTGGCCATTGTTTGGTTGCAGCCATCATTGTTTGGCGGGCCCGGGCTGGGGATTCGAACCCGCCACCTTAGGTGTATGTGGCTGGCGCCTTAGCCACTTGAGCCACAGGCACCAAGCTGCAATTCTTGACTTTGAATACTCATGTCAGCTCCTGGCCAAATCAGTGCCAGGTCAGTGATTCCAGTTCTGCACCTTCCCACATCCCTGATGAACCAGCCCATCCCCCAGTGGTGCCTGAGATCCCCATAACCACTTTATTTAAGACTCCAGCAGCAGAGAAGGGGCAGTCGCCTAGCCATGGTGCCACATCCAGCCAGGGGCTGGGGCCCGGCCTGGAGCCATGGGGTTGTGTTCTGCCACTGCCAGAGTGACCTTCCATGCCCCAGTGTCCTGTGCACACAGAGGGGGTCTGGACTCTTAGGAAGGGGCAGCCATTGGCTTGTTCTGGTGGCACGAGTCAGAGGCTGGCAGAGCAGAAACTGCCCTGGTACCTGTGTTCACCCCGCATGTGCTCAGGGCTTTGTCTCTGTGGGGGACAGCCCTGTCAGGAGGGGCGGTGTCTGAGTTGCTGCTGCTATGACAGCCCTCACCTGCTACTTCCCAGACCAGAGATGACAGAGCCCTCGCCTGCTACTTCCCCAGAGTAGGGGGAGGAAGGGCTCAGGAAGCTGAGGTCCTAGGCCAAGGTGCTGCACTCCAAACCTGGTGAGGCCGTGCTCCACTTCCAAGGGCACCTGTCACTCTGTGCTCCAGAGGGGGGAAATGCCGTGTCCTCATGTGTCCAAAAGCAGAGGGCCAAATGGGGCAGGAGCTGGCCCTTTGCCTCTGAGGAGAGTTTAGTCCACCCTTGAGGCCTAATCACCACCCTGAAAGCCCCTCTTGACACTGTCAAGTTGGTCCTTCCTGATGCCCCACAGTGTCTCTGGTCCTCTCCATCAGCCTCCTCACTGCCGTGCCAGGTGTTATTCACCATGACAGTCACCCACAGTCTGCTTCACTTTGTTAAATGAAACCAATCTCAGATGATCTTCAATAGGATAAAACTACTTAAAATCCACAGGAAAGCATTTTCTGTGATGATGGTTGCATGCAGCAGATGAGTATTTGTCATTTCCACTGGGGACCTGTAATGACAGAGAAGGATCTGCTGCCTGCCATTTAATTTTTTTTCAGAGCTATATTTTTAACAGATATAATTTTTATGCCATGAACTTCATGTGTTTAAGGTATAGGATTTGATAGATTTCACATGCGTGTACAGCTATGAAGCCGTACACTCAGGTAATCAGCATGTCCTGAGTCCCCCTGGGCAGTGTGCCCCCCCACTGGGCCTCTCTTCATCACCAGCAATCACTGGTCTGATATCTGGCACTAGATTCATTTGCATTTTCTCAGAATTTTATATGGAAAAATTCCCCCACACAACACAGGGGTCTTGCACATCTTTTGTGAAATGAGACTTTTCCCTCTCTCTGTCCCTTTGATCCAGTGTGTTCATCCCCTCCCATTGCTGAGTGCCATTCTGCCATGTGGATGTGCCACCATGCACCTGTCCAGTATGGGATACAGAGAAAGCTGCATGGACATCTATATGGAGCACTCGTACTGCACACGCTTTACTTAAACCCATAGTACATTGCCATTATTAATTGCTTGAAAATCAGCTGTCTTCTATTTTAAAAATATATTTACATAATGAGAAAATTGTCTTCTATATCAACCCGTGTCGTGACCAACTTCAGTGCCCTTTGTTCCTCTGTGTGGTTCTGTGGTGGTACAGGTTTGATGTTGGAAAAAACTGTATTTAATCTTCGTTTTTGAAAAATTTTGATAGGCTTACAATTTAGCATGACAGGTTTTTATGTTTTGTTTTTTATTTCAGTGCTTTAAAGATGTTGCTTCTCACACAAATAGAAGGGAGGTAACAGTTCTCAGGTCAATGCTACTTGGCATGAAGGTAACAGCATTGGAAACACATAGGGTAGAGGGAAAGGGGCTTCCACGCTCAGACCCAGCCTTCCACAAACCCTCACTCAGGGCACACCTGTGCTGACGAGGGGCCACTTCCTACACTCAGCTGGCTCAAGGCCCAGCAGCTGCGTTGCCCCTGAACCCACCTCTCCCAGCCCATTGGGCCTTGTTCTGCCCCATAGGTGGAGACACACTTGGTCTCCTGCTTTTATTTGACAACCTTCACGTTGCACAGGGGCGATGTTTAATAATCTAGTTTAATCATCCTCAAATTATATCTCTAGAAAGTCTCTTGTTCTGTTTTTATGTAGCAAGGACTATGACCTACTTCTTCCTGAATGAGGAGTTTTAAAGGATGACTCTTGATACAGTTTGGAGATTTGACCCTCCAGACCTCATGTTGAAATTCAATGCCCTGTGTTGGAGGTGGGGTTGGGGGGGTGTCGCTGCCCTTGTGGTCATGAGCAGTTTCTAGCTCTCAGTAAGTTTGTGTCAGAGCTGTTGTTTAAAAGAGCTTGGCATGTCCTCTCTCTCCTTGCTCCTGTTTCCCATGTGACATGCTGGCTCCCTCTTTGCCTTCTATGTGAATGAAAAGCTCCCTGAAGCCAGCCCAGCCTGTGGAGTGGGCCCACATGACCTCTGCCCTTTACAGAGTACCCAGCCTCAGCTCTCTCTATAGCAGCTGACACAGTTGCTGATTGTAACCCACCATTGCTGGTAGTATTTTTTTTTTTTTTTTTTTTGGCCGGGGCTGGGTTTGAACCTGCCACCTCTGACATATGGGGCCAGCGCCCTACTCCTTTAAGCCATAGGCGCCGCCCCTGCTGTTAGTATTGTAAACTTACAGTGATTTGCACCTACTTCTGAAGAATTTCAAGAAAAAATAAATATCTCCTACAGCTTCACTTAGTCACACAGCTTGAGCTTCACTGTGCTGTGGAGTCTGACTTGTCCTAGTTAACTAATCTGATGCTTTGAAAGTTGGGAACCCAAAAATGAACTGGAGTCATCACCAAGAGCTTTATGCAGATTACATCTTTGGGGTGTTAACAGGGATTTTAAATAATTGTACCGGCCCTGCACAAGTTCCAGACCTAAACTCCATTGCCCGCAGGGTCATGGGAAGGTCACCAAAACTGGCAGGTGATGAATAAAATGTGTTGATTTTCTGACTGATGAGTTTAACACCATGTGATATGATAGAAAGAGCATAGAATTTAAAGAAGTTAAAAGGTAAGGACAAACTGAAAGCATGCTATTCCCCTGTCCTCTCAATGGGGCCCTTCCCCCTGAGAAACCTGTAATCGTCCTTGTTCCTGTTTCTCTGTACACAGTGTCCTCACTCACTGGCTGCCCTTAAGACATCTCTCTGGATTGCTGGACTGTGGTGTGTGCTGGGTATGGCTTCTCACGCTCCTTGTGTTTGGCATTTGTGGAGCTGGTTGAGCCTGCCTAGACTGGTAATTTCCAGTCAGTTGGGAGATTTTAGCCTTTCTTCTTCACGCTACTCTTTGTCCCCACTCATACCCTTCTTGCCTCTGGGGTCTTCAATCACCTGTTAGATTGTTGGAAGTTGTCCTGCAGCTCCCTGCTGCTCTTTTTATTTATTTTTAAGTTATTTTTTTCTCTGTGTGATTCCTTTAGGGTAATTTTTAGCTATGCCATCATATTTATTCATCTTTTCTGCTGTAGGGACTAATTTGCTGTCCCCTCTAATCCTTCCAGACCAGGCGTCCTCAAACTACAGCCTGCGGGCCACATGTGGCCCACCGAGGAAATTTATCCGGCCCACTGGGTGTTTTTGCTGCCACTGCCTGTCCTGCTTAGCAGCTGACTCGTCCTGGGGCCCGTAGTCCAGCCCTCCAATGGTCTGAGGGACAGTGAACTGGCCCCCTGTTTTAAAAGTTTGAGGATCCCTGTTCCAGATGCTTTTTGTCCTTTACT
>NW_003852523.1:5202584-5202822 GCF_000181295.1 Otolemur garnettii
GTAGTCCAGCCCTCCAATGGTCTGAGGGACAGTGAACTGGCCCCCTGTTTTAAAAGTTTGAGGATCCCTGTTCCAGATGCTTTTTGTCCTTTACTTGAGTCCTTTCTTTGTGCACCTGCCTTGATCCATGCTCTGCTGAGTGCTGAACAGGAGGCCTTGGTGTCCCCTTGTGCAGCTCTTCCATATGGGGCTCTCCTACAAACTCTCACTGCCTTTGCCTCACTGGAATCTCAGCTAA
>NW_003852523.1:5203094-5235620 GCF_000181295.1 Otolemur garnettii
TGAACAGGAGGCCTTGGTGTCCCCTTGTGCAGCTCTTCCATATGGGGCTCTCCTACAAACTCTCACTGCCTTTGCCTCACTGGAATCTCAGCTAAGTCACCTCAGCTCAGAGAATCTGCTGGTTGGTTTAATAAGTTCCATTACTTGAAAAATGCCAGTCTTAGACATAACTTCTGGTGGTGACACCCTTACAATGCTGTGATACCTGCAACTTGTTTCAGTACTGAGTGCTAGTCCCTGTCGCCCCAGAACGTAGACTCATTACCAGCACTTCATCACGTGCAGTTAAGAAATACACAACTGGATTTGGTGAGCTAATGTTTTTATTCAGGACTTGTCATTTGTGACCCTGCTGCTTCCTGGTCCTGGGCCCAGCACAGCAGTATGGGGCCTTGTAGCCAAGCAGTGATTGCTCAGCCTGTTTTCAGCTGGCCCTAGAACAGTGGTTCTCAACCTTCCTAATGCCCCAACCCTTTAATACAGTTCCTCATGTTATGGTGACACCCCACCGTCACCACAACATAAGGAACTGCTTTAAAGGGTTGCGGCATTAGGAAGGTTGAGAACCACTGCCCTAGAATCAAGTTTACACCAGCCATTTGCCCTGTTTCTATTTTTTAGGACAGTTTGTCTAAGGTAAGCATTAGTGTTCTTTCAGGTTTAGTACAAAATACCCATAAAGCCACCCAGGGCAGTGCACACCTGGGACGCCATCAGCAAGTTGCATACCTGGGAAGCCATCAGCAAGGGGCACACCTGGGAAGCCTTCAGCAAGGGACACACCTGGGAAGCCTTCAGCAAGGGGCACACCTGGGAAGCCTTCAGCAAGGGACACACCTGGGAAGCCTTCAGCAAGGCTCACACCTGGGACACCATCAGCAAGGCTCACACCTGGGACACCATCAGCAAGGCTCACACCTGGGAAGCCATCAGCCGGGCTCACACCTGGGAAGCCCTCAGCAGGGCTCACACCTGGGAAGCCATCAGCAAGGGGGACACCTGGGAAGCCATCTGGGGCAAGGTATATACTGACTTGTTCAAGTTCTGTACTTTTTCTAGTGTCAATCTTAGCATTTTGTTTTTCTTTGAACAGACATTTGAATTCAAAAATTTTCAGCAGAACTCCTCATAATGTTCTTATAATTTTTCATCCCTTCTGTCTATAGTTATTTCTCTACTTTATTTGTACTGTCATCTTTTTTTAGCTCAACATTGTCAAAATCAATATCTTTTACTAATCTTTTCAAAGTATTACCTTTGGGTTTATTGTTCTTTATTTCATTTATTTTTGCCAGGATCTTTATCATTTTCTTTTTCATATAAATTTGGGTTTGTTTGGGGTTTTTTGCTACATTGTTCTTTCTTTCAATTACTTGTATAATTAGTTCTAGTTTCACTTATTTCTTAAGAAATGTATTTAAGATTATATATTTTCAGGTACTACGTTAGATGTGTCCTGTAAATTTTGACATATAGTATTTTTATTTTTTTTCAGTTCTAAATATTTTTTCTTCATTTCCCTCAATATTTCATTTCCCTGAATATTTTCTTCATTTCCCTTCAATATTAAAGATTACTTAGTAAAGTGTTATTAAATGTTCAAACATATGGGATTCTCTTAGATATCTTTTAATATTAATTTCCAAATGTATTGCATCATGGTCAGAATTCACAATCCCTGTAACACTGATGCTTTGGGATTTACTGAGGCATCTTTTACGACCTAATTCAGTGGCTTATTTTTGTAATTGCTCCACGTCTTCCTGAATAGAAGTCCATTCCCTTATTATTTGGTGCAGTTCTGTGTCTCACCAGGTAGTTATTGCATTGGCAAGTCTCAAACATCTTTGATTCCTTTTGTCTGATTTTCTGTATGTGGGAGGTGGAGTGAAGGCCCCAGAGATGTCCATATCCTAATCCCGGAAGCCCAGGAAAATATTATGTTACATGTTGGGGGTGGATATTAGGATTCAGATTAAGGTTTCTACTCAGCTGACCTTAAAATTAGGAGATAATCCTGGATTATCCAGGTGGGTCCAATTTAATCACAAACTCTTAACTGAGGGAGAGGCAGATGGATGGGGACAACTGTTCACAGGATGTGCCTCTGAGCCCCCAGCTGGCTGGTTCAGGCTGGGCCTGGTTAGGGTTCCTGTGGGAGATCTGAACCCTGCCCTGTGCTCCACCAGAGCCAAAGGAGCGGGCACAGGTTTTCTTCCTGCCTGCCAGGCGTGGAGTAGAGGGAGGGCGCATGGACCTGCAGACACCAGCACTGCAGCGTCATCATGGGCAGACGTCACCACTTCCTGCTCACTTGGGGCTGCAGTTTGGTCAGTCTTGTGGGACGTTCCAGGGAGGTACACACATGGTGTGTGGGTGGGCAGCCTCTGTGTGCTATGTCCCTGTGCTAATATCCAGCCCTTCCTGCCCTCAAGTTATCTTTTGCCTTAAATTCTGTTTGGGCAGATACTGAGATTTTTATCCTAGATTACTCTAGATATTTGCCTGGTATTTTGTTTTCCATTCTCTTATTTTTAATTTTCTCTCTTTTTTTATAGCTTATAGACCAATAATAATAATTGGATTTTTGTTTTTATGTCAAGATTCTGCCTTCTAAAAGAAAAGTTTAACATTTTAGATTATAATTTTAGGATTTATTTATGCTATTTTATTTCATATTTCCCACTTTTTATATTCCCTCTGTTTCTATGTTCATTGAAATCATAGGAAAGAAAATAGAATTTTTTTCCCCTTGTAGGTTCTAAGTTGAGATACTCTCCTGAAAATTAAAGTCAGATTAATAGAGGGATAAGGAGGGTCCCAAGAGCCCGTGTGCAGCCATTTTGGCCAACATGAGACACTAACCATCCTGAGCCAGGAACCAGCAAGTCACCTCCCAGGACCACCCAAGGATGGATGAATTAAACCAGATGCCTTGCAAACTGCGATTGACCTTTATGTCCTGACTTCAAGACAATGCTGGTCACATATGGCTTTTTCCTAAAGGGTTTTTTTGTTTGTTTGTTTTAGAGACAGAGTCTCACTCAGTCGCCCTTGGGTTGAGTGCCATGGCATCACAGCAACCTCAAACTCTTGGGCTAAAGTGATTCTCCTGCCTCAGCCTCCCAAATAGCTGGGACTACAGGCACCTGCCACAACACCTGGCTATTCTTTTTAGAGACAGAGTCTCACTCTTGCTCAGGCTTGTCTTGAACTCCTGAACTCAAGCAGT
Organism: Otolemur garnettii; assembly: GCF_000181295.1. Lineage (NCBI taxonomy): Eukaryota > Metazoa > Chordata > Mammalia > Primates > Galagidae > Otolemur > Otolemur garnettii. The sequence goes on from NW_003852523.1 coordinate 5,206,327, forward strand.
CCGCCCACCTTGGCCTCCCAGAGTGCTGGGATTACAAGTGTGAGCCACTGCACCTGGCTCCCCTAACAGGGTTTTTGACCTTTAAAAATGTTACCATTACCTGATAAGGTGCTCCCTCCTGCTCACAAGAGACCCCTGCTCTGCCTGTGGGGCAGGATCTGTTGTCTGTTTCTTTCAACAAACTTCCTGTCCATGGATGGCTCTCAAAATCATTACAGTGCAAAGCCAAGAACCTGCCTTGCAAGCCCAGGGCCTCCCTCCCTTCTTGGCTCAGGTCAGACAGGAACCAGCAAGGTGCAAATGCTAACTCGGAAGCTTTCAGTACTGGCTGATGGGCCTTACTGAAAGGGCATTTTAACAAAGACCCCTAAGTCCTATAGCAGTGGTTCTCAACCTTCCTGATGTGGTGGCCCTTTAATACAGTTCCTGTGGGTTGCGACCCACAAATTGAGAACCCTTGTCCTATGGACGATGAGACAAAGCAGAGTATATTCCGGCTTCCCAATGGTGGGAAAATGTGGCAGGTAAATTTACGGGAGGAGTGAAGTCTGGGCCAGCTGTGTCTGGCTGCTGATCTGAGCTGCGTAGGGCCTTTGTCCTTGTCAGTCAGGATGGTTTGGCCTCCTTTGACACCACAGACTCTCAGTCTGGGCTAAGCATCAAATGTGTGCCGTGTTCTCAGTGTAACGCATATTTATTTCTGCCGATTTCTCAAATGCTTGGCCCTCATGTCTGTCCGCACATGGTTTGTCCTGCTCCCAGGCCCTCCCCTCCCCTTGCTGCTACGCTCACATCATTTGGATTCTAGTTTGTGATTTTTATGAACATAAACTCTTTTCCTTTTGATCTAAATTTTTAAAAATGTAATCTTTACCATGGTGTTTGTTCACCAATATGTTTTTTCTCACTGCCAGCATCACAGGTGCCTTTTCCCACGTGAGCACTTTCTCCACAGGGGTTTTCACTGCGAGTTTCTGTGGCCTCATGGACCTGAGAACCGGGGTATAAAATTAGAGGTTTAAGTGGTGAGTGTTTAGAACTCACCGTCTTTTTCTTCTGCTTTGCCATGGGAGGGTCTGCTGGCAATGGGATGCTGGTTGTCTGTGGACTTTTGTCCTCTCTGGAGGCCTTGACCATGTCCTCTCTGTCTCTGGGATGTTTTCGGGTCCCGTCAGCTGCCCAGAGCGAGCACTCTCTCCTGCTTAACGGCATTCCACCTACCTCTCAGGCCCACACTCCCTCTCTGGACACCTCTGGAAAATGTTTGTTACTTTATTCGATATTTCCTCTATTTTTATTTTTCTCCCATTCTGAAACTTGTATTTTCTGGGAAAAAATCTGTCATTTTCTACTTGGCTCTCCCCTTAATAGGTTCTCTCATCCATCCCTTTACCCTGTGGGTCTCCTGCACAAGTGGAGGTTCTCCAATCCTGCCCAATTGAGCAATCGAAGTGTCCCCCACCACAAGCAGGCCCCTCCCAAGATGTTAGGGCTCAGCCAGATGCACCTCCCGGCCCTGCTGTGCAGATGCAGTGTGGTTGGCCGGCGCTGCCTGTGTCACCAGGAGATGGTCCCTCCATGGGTGCAAGGGACATTGTCATGGAGGACACCTCTGCTGGGCTGGAAGCACCTTGATGATGCAGCTGGTCTGGGCTGCATTCTCTGTACAGCAAGGGAGTCAATTTCTTTACCTTTGCCTCTATAACAAAAAGTGAGCAGTGAGAGGATGTGCAGGTTCTGTGGGGCTGACTGCCCTCATAGTCCCAGGATGGCCTGAACTGAGCTCTCGCTGACTGTGGCCATGCAGAGGGGTGTTGGCTGCTCCTGGCCCATCTCCCACGTGCTATACCCAGTGTACAGACAGCCATAAACACTTAGCACAGGAAGACCCTGTGCCCAGGAGCTGGTGTCACTAGGAAGCACTCCTGGTTCCCAGACTCACACCACAGGCATATGGAGTATGGCTTGGCACTGCATCCAGCAGCCTCTCCTGGGAGTATCTGGGCCTCAGCAGAGATCCACTCCTCTGCCAGAGGAAAGTCCCAGCTGACAAGTGGCAGTGCAAAGTTAAAGGCAGTGTCATGCCTAGCTAAGACTTTCTGTAGCATCAGGAAGAAAGGGTTGAAAAGGGCCAGGCTGGAAGCTAACAGGGAGCTCTCCCACCCCCCAGGTGTCCTCATGGTGACAACCCAAATACTTGGGGGGCAGGGCCTTGGTTCAGTGCACAGTTATGAAGCCAGAGTGTCAGGCACACTGGAAACATGAGCCACAGACCCATCTATGACTGTTTGTCAAGGGGGTTGGGAACTTCAGTATTTATTTATTTTTATTTTTATTTTTATTTTTTGAGACAGAGCCTCAACCTGCTCCCATGGGTAGAGTGCCATGGCATCATAGCTCACAGCAACCTCCAACTTCTGGGCTCAAGCGAGTCTCCTGCCTCAGCCTCCCAAGTAGCTGGGACTATAGGTACCCGCCACAACGCCTGGCTATTTTTTGGTTGCAGCTGTCATTGTTGTTTGGCAGGCCCGGGCTGGATTTGATCCCGTCACCTTAGGTGTATGTGGCTGGCACCTTAGCCACTTGAGCCACAGGCGCCGAGCTGGAACTTTGGCATTTAAAGGAGAAGTAGCCTCTGAGAGAAAAAGGGAGGGTGAGGCAAAAGGTTTCCTTCCTGTAAGGGCTTCGCGATCCAAGGCCAGGAGAGAAAGCAGGAGTGAAAGAAGCTTTGGTTGTGTAGGTGTCCCTGGGTGGGTGAAGGGGTGGCTGACCTAGAAGTAACCCCATGACCAGCGTTACTGGCATGGACTAAAACAGACCTTAGCTTGGGGGCTGGATGGAGCCTGCAGACACAGAGTCACTGCTGCCATGTATGTGGCTATCAGGGGCCAGCATATGGCCTTCCCCATCCTGGGGGACCTAGACGATGTGTGATGTTGGTGACAGCCGCTCAAGTGGAAGGGGAGCTGTAGGACTCAGCCCTCAGGCTTGACCTTCCCCTTGGCATGAGGAGCTGGAGATGCCTTGGTTTTATTTCCCTTCACATAATCGTGGGCCACTTATATAGGTCCTCCTGAATTCTGGGACTCTCCAGAACTGTGAGGAGCGACTGCGGCTGCATGGCTGTCCCTGGGAGCACAGAGCCTCTGGTATCCCCAGGCCAGGCCACAGGGCAGAGTGGCTTATGATGGGGCAGCTGTGTGATTTTGTATGCTAAGGCAAGTGAACTGGAACAGAGGTGGTATTGTTGGAAATTAACATAAAAACAAATATTCTTGTAAGTCAAGAGCCTGAGACATCCCACACCAACGCAGCCCTGTTTCTGGTTAATGGTTACTTATAAGAGCAAATAGTTTTGTATCAAACTGAAAATGTATTAATGTACTTTTATTGCTCAAGTTATATATTGATAAATTTAAAGTAGCCCACTTCAATGAATTTTCCAAATTTCCTGGGTCATGTTGACTGTGGCAATGGGTCTTTGCATCCTGTTGTAGGGGGCCAAGTGGGCCAAGTGGGGAGGTGGGCGCAGCACCCCCGGGGGGCAGGAGTGAAGCTGAAGGGACAGCTTGTCCTCAGGTGGACCTGCTGAGCACACAGAGGGACTGAGCCATGGAAAGAACAGACAGGGACTAGCTTTTTGGTGCTTGCCGACTGAAGAAATACCGAGGTTCTTAATTTGGAAAGGAGAGCTTTATTTCTCCTAATGTTGTGCCCAGGAGTTCCACAAAGACCACACTGCCAAATAAGTTAAATTTAAAGAGGAGTCCTTTTATTGAAGAGCCAGCCAGCGACTGACTCAGTGTCCCAACATGGGGTTTCTGAGAGCAGCCCCGAGTGCTTAAGGGGTCAGGTTTTTAAGGCTTGGTCTGCATCCTTGTTGGCATGCAGGACGTCCAGGTATATCCGGGTAGGGTAGTAAGCAATCATTGTACAGAAGCAGAATTTTGCGGTTAGTTAGTTATACATCATACATTTTTGTTTTACTATTTCCCCCATACATCTTAGTTTTAGTACTTTCCCCACCTGTTATTGTTTAAAAGTCAGTCTGGGAACAGTTGGTACCTCCCAGTCTGTTTCCCAGGGAGTTAGCCAAGCAAGAAATTTGGAGTGAACTAGAAGCAAGAAATTAATTAGTATTTTCCCATCTATTTTGGGAGTAAACTAGACTTATTTCAATTTTTTTGAAAGCTTACAGTCTGGTAATTTGCCAGGAGTTAGCCCAGGAGTTAACTGGTATTTTTCCTTTATAGTCTAGGCCTGACACCTTTCTGTCTTAGCCTAGGCCACGGGGCCCAGCACCTGCAGGTGTCCATTCTTGCAGGCTGGGAAGCAGAGCCCCAGCCACAAGCCAGGAACGTGTGGTTCCATACAGGGACACTAGGAGCAGGAATTTACCCTGAGTGAGATGTCCAAACACACATTTGACAAGCTACAGGAAGAGTCACAGACGTTTATGAAAGGAGAAACACATGTTGGCATAATCAAGTTTTATGCCCCTTCATGGGGTCCATGTTCAGAAATGAGGCCTGCTAGTGTCAAAGATGAAGCAAGGACACAAAACAGTCTCAGTGCCTGCTCTGTAGATGTTGTCAAAACCACCCATGGAGGGGGGTCTCTTATTAGGAGTAAGTGCTGGTCTTGATCATGGGTCAGATTCTGTTTGGCCCTTAGGAAAAAACACAATGGTCATTAGCAAGGGAGTGGGAGTGGCTATAACAATGCATGTCTGGCCTCCCACCCTGTCATGACTAAGAGCTCAGTTTTAAGGTTTCTCTGGGATCCTCTTGGCCAAGAGGGGTCTGTTTCATTGGTGGTTATGGGGGGCTTAGAATTTTATTTTTAGTTCATCTAAGCCCTGGAGAGGACCCTATTGCCAAAGGGAGGTAGAGAGCCGTAAGGAATTATAGACAGTTAATCATTTGGGGCCAGATGGGAATCAGAGTGGGCAGGGACTCAACCCCTTAAAACACTTTAAGCTATAAATATAGTTGATACCAAAGGTCAAAATGAGGTTATAGCATTCACTAATCTATAAGCATAAAGCTGTAGTAATCTTGGTCTTACTATAAATAGTTACAGACTTACAGTGGTTAGCTATAGAAAACAAACATTTTGTTAACACCATCTGAGTTAAGGAATCCAGAGACTTTTGTCTCTGTGTGCTGGTCCTGGACTCTTCCATGCTGGCCCTTACAGTCTCATGCTTGCAGAGGTTTCCAGGCTGGCGGAAAACTGGACAGCCTCAGGGCAATGGTGATAAAACACACCAGGTCAGTGGGATTCCAGGAGAGGGGTTTGCAGGCTTTGCTGATTCATCTTTAGTCTTCAGGGTATTATGATTCTGGTTTTCTCAGAAGTAAAGCAAGGGATAAAGAACATAAATAACTTGATAATTAAAGGAGAATTGGGTGTTAAAAAAGGAAGAAAAAATACTATTCCTCTATGGAGCCAAATAAAAATACCATGAAGAAAATTATAACCTTTGTATATATTAGTGAGAGAGAAAGAGAGAGAGAGCACACCAAGAAATAACCCAGGATTTAGTCTGAACTTTGAGTAAATAATCTCTCTCTCTCTCTCTTTCTCTCTCTCTCTCTATATGTAGATATGTGTGTGTGTGTGTGTGTGTGTGTATATATAAAGGTTGTGATTATCTTCATGGTATTTTTATTTGGCTCCATGGTATTTTTATTTATATATAGATACAGATATACAAAATACAATACAGGCTCTGCACCTGTGCCCAGTGAGTAGGGCACCAGCCACATACACCAAGTCTGGTCAGTTTGAGCCCAGCCCAGGCCTGCTAAACAACAGTGACAACTGCAACAACAACAAAAAAATAACTGGGTATTATGGTAGGTGCCTGTAGTCCCAGCTGCTTAGGAGGCTAAGGCAAGAGAATTGCTTAAGCCCTAAAATTGGAGGTTGCTGTGAGCTATGATGTCACAGTACTGAGGGCAACATAGTGAGACTCTGTCTCAAAAAAATAAATAAATAAAATAAAATAAAAGTACAAAGGACAAGGCTAGACTTTAATAATGGTTTTTTTGAAACATAATTCCCTCTCTACAGTTTCCCATTTTAACTAAAGACAAATCAGAGTAGGACCAATTTATTTGCAAAATAAATTTTAGCTTTATACTTGGCTTGATAATGTGCATGAAGTGCAGTAAGAATAGTCACTGGCTTTCTTATTGAAAGTGGGCTTTGCTGGCATCTTGTTGATCAGGGAATCTCAGGTTAGACTCAAAGCTTCATGAGACAGTCCAAGGATTTAACTGCCTGTCAATACCTATATGAACTGGGTAAATTTCTCCTTTTTGAGGTCCCAGAGTACCTTGGGGCCCATGGGCCTGTCAGAAAGTGGCGTTCTCCCAATAAAAAGGAAAAAAAAAAAAAAAGTGGCGTTCTCTACCTGCAGAGTAGGGAATGCCATAGACGAGGCTTGGGGCAGTTCCCAGAGGCTCTTATCAGCCCTACGGAGTCAACCTGACTCCCCAGCAGTCTGGGTGTATCTGAAAATATCCAGCCCAAGCCTCAGTGAAGCAACCAGCATCTCTAATTCTGTCTTTCTATAAAAGAAAACAGTTTTACTGAACTTATGTGAATAACTATATTGCTATAAAGTAAGAATACTTTAAATCATTTCCAAATTCTGGAGAAAGCAAATAGAGAGGAAAAATAAATATTTCAAATTATTTACAAAAATTAGCAATTTGATGTAGAATAAATAGATCATAAGAAGGAAAAAAAGATTTCTTGATTTCTGGAAAACAGAATAGAAAATGAATCGGTAATGTTTTAAACAAAAGTCATAAAAAATTGGCTTAATTCTATGTAATGAATTTTTGTTCTCTCTGAGGTTGAGCTAGCAATCCTCATGAATGCATCCACTTTTTAATTAAAATCTTGGAGACTTTCTCAATTAAATGACTAGAAAATAATAATACCTAATTTAAAAGTTTTAAAAATTGTTTTAAATTAAGTGACTACAAGTAATAGGTAAAACTATAGGTACAAAAGTTGAGGAAAATAATAAAATTTGTTTAAAAGAGTTTATAGAAATCTTATCTCATGGTCAAATTGATTAGTTTTGTTTATAAGGTTTTATTAAAATTAGCTTTACCATTAATAACACAAAGGTAAAAATTGGTTTGACTTTTCTTTAACAAAACCACATTCTTATGCCTTTTTTACAACTCTACCAAAAAATCTTATTTTCCTTATATAGTTTGTATATACAACTGTTCATTTTATATCTAGTAGTTTTAATTAGATATGTAATGTTAATTATAATGTCTTAAGCAAAATTTTCATGTATAATTAATAGGGATAGTAAAAGATTTTGTTCACCTTGAGAGTAAACTGGAAGGAAAGTGGGGAGAGAAAACTCAGTTGACCTTCGTATTTGCTTTTTTCCCAGTTTGTTACGTTTTATTGCTTGGGAAACTAAGTCTCCTCTCTATTAGAGAGTAAAGTCATTTGTGCACTTGAAATCTTTGAATTGTCACTTTGGCTTCATGATTCATTATTACTTTAGAGAAACCTGTGAGCCTGTTTTGCGACAAGTGTTTAGACCCATTTTACACATGGCCCACGCCTTCACTGAGTTTTGGAGAAAACAGGGTATGGTCTGTATTTCAAAGCATAGAGAGAGAAGAAAATCTAAGCTCTCTTAAAAAGGAGCATGGGTGTGTTAGAAGGAAGCCCATGCAGATGTGAAGGCAACATGAAATCACAGGAATTTATCTTGGGGCTTTATAAGGAGCCCAACCTCCTTTAGATAAGTGACACTGACCTTGGGCCTCCAAAGAGAGGAAGACATGGGACTGCCATGGGCTGAACTGCACAGTGCCTCTGTAGTGCACCCTGTCTCAAAGACATTTCACTGCGTGTTTAAATTGCAGCCTCCAACTCAGATGCACAAAGAAAACGAGCTGTCCTCAAAAGTAACAGCTACCTGCCTCGAGCAGCCACTGCCAGTCACCTCTCAAATGGTAACAACCTCTTATTGGCAATAACCACCTCCAGCTCTCCCAGAAGACCAGCCCTGAGAACAGGAAATAGCCTCCAAATTTCCCTGGAGCAGCCCACTGCCAGCCCAAAGGTATGACAAGCCTTGTTGGAGTTTAATTATATTCATGGCAGACCCTCTTAATATGCCTGGGTCACTCACAGAAGAAGCAGACACACTGGTCTCCTAAGGGCCAAGCAACTGGCTGGCTCAAGGGCTCTAGAGACCTATCCAAAGCTGCTGTGACCATAGCGCCACCTTGCAGGCAGCCCCTGCCTCCACTGTCCAGCCCCGTCACCAGCCAAACCAGCAACCTGGTGGTGGTTTCTGTGCCCATCAAGGTGTCAACAGTTTTATGTAATCCTAAAAGACAGAGATCTGGGCATCCGGGCTAGTGGGTGGTAATTAGATTAGATTGGCCAGCAAAGTTCTTCATGAGAGCCCCAAACTCCTATTTCCCCCCAGGGAACAGACTCTGACCTTGTAGCATTAAATCTACAAAAGAAGATAGAGTTATATACCTAAGAGGAATCTGTTTATGACCTTTAGATCCCGCAAGGGAAACAGAAGACCCCACAGGGGTGAGTGGCACCTTTTTTCTGAGTTCCCTAAAGGGTCCGAGTCATTAAGTGATCCCTCTCGGTTTTTATTTCATGTGGTACCAAAGATCAAGAAGAGGAAGGAGTAGGGAGAAGTAGAAGTAAGTGGAGCGTACAACATGACAAACACTGATAGTTCTAGATTTTGAGCTTTTTAACTAAAGGTACCCTTTCAGCAAAACTAGTATGCCTTAACCAAGGTTATAATGTGACCAAGAACACATGTGGTGTTAGTTTTTAAAAGATCTAGAAACACCACCAAAAAAGCTCAAAGAGAGGGAAGTCTCCTTGCCTATAAACCAGATGTAACTCGTCTTTTTGTCCACCATATTCTCTGGAGTTTCCACTTCTCAGCAGACCATTTACGCACAAAGTTTAAAAGCCTCATGTACCTCTCATAGGCAGAAGAAAAGAGGAAATTAAAGATTGTTTTAGCACAGCAGTTCTCAACCTTTGGGTTGCGACCCCTTTGTAACAATAAAAATACATAGTGGCATTAGGAAGGTTGAGAAAAGCACGGTTGGAGATGGAGAGAAGCAGAGGTTTACCTGGTCAGCAAATGCTGGTCTGGCCCTCGGGGGGAAGTCTGAGGCCGTTAGCAGGGAGAGTAGGACCGTGTGTGCGTGATCTCCCATCCCCACGTCTGGGGCTCAGTTTAAGTTTCTCTGGAGCGCCCTGGGCTGAAAGGGGTTTGTTCAGTCAGCAGGGGGCTTAGGATTTTGTTTTAGTTCACATCCTTCAGTCCCACTGATGACCCAGGTGACAGGGTCATGACAGACAGGGCTGGTACAGGGACTCATAGCCACCTGGAGGAGGAAGAAGAAAACGTTCCCAAGGCCCTGAGAACTGCCCCAGCCAGATGCCCACCCCTGCCTAAATGGCCCAGAAGACCCAACCCAGACCCTAACCCTAACCCCAACCTCAGCCCAAACCCCTCAGCAAAATCACCTCGGTCTCATCAGCTCAGCTGCATCGCCAGACCTCCTCGCCCTAGCCCGGTGAGTCAGCGTATCACCTCCCCCACCCCTCACCTCAACGCTTCACCTCGTCACCCCAACACTTGGCCCCATTACCTCGCCCTCAGCTCTTCACCTTCAATACCTGACACCCCCAGCATTCAACATTCACGTCAGCCCCCATCTACTTACCAGTCACTGTGGCCCCATAACTTCACCCCGTCACCTCACACAAGCCTGTCAACCCATAACCACACCAAACACCCCATTACTAACTCGTTAGTACTAACAACTCAGCCAACCCCTCACCCCATCACTTTAGCCCATCACATCAACCTTATCCCCTCAGTCCCAACCCGTAAACCACAAACCTTAAGTCCTATAACCTCACCTCATGACCACAACCCAGTCACCTCAGCTGAACGCCTCACCCCACACCTCAGCCGTCTCCACACACCCATCCCCTCCCACATATCTGCTCACCTGAACGCCTCACCCCACACCTCACCTGAACACCTCAATCCCAACACCTCACACCCATCATCTCATCACAAGCACCTAAGCCTATTCCACTCAAGGAATAATCTCACCCCAATGACCTCACTCCATCATCTCAGTACATAAACAGCCTCATCCCCAGCACCTCACCCAACCCCTTAACCTCAGTCCTAATATTTCTTTCCCACCCCCTCACCTCATTACCTTAACCTCAACATCTCAGCCCTAACACTCCAGCCCATCCCCTCACCCCAACAATCTCACCCAATACCTTATTTCTAACACCTCAGCCCTATCAGGCACAAACAATCACCCCATCATATCAGCCCCAGCACCTCGTGTGTGACACTCACACCCATCCCCTCAGCCCATTGCCTCGTACTCAACCATCACCCCAAACCTCAACCCCAACATCCTGATACTCCAGCCCATCCCCTCAACCGGTTACCCATCTCCTGACACCGCATGCCCACCACCTCAGCCCTACCCCTCACCCACTTCTCAGTGAGGGGTGCTTCACACTCTGGCCCCCTAAGCATGGGACAAGCCATTTCACTTGGGCTGTTTCCTTCTTCCTAGGGCCCCAGGTTGCTGTTCATGCCCCTTAGCCAGCCGGAGTCTGCCCAGGGTCCCATACTCTGACTGATGTCCCTCCTCTCAGAGCTGAGGCTAGTGGTGGATGCCAGGGCTCCCAGCCCAGCCTGCTGTCCCTGAGTCTACTGCAGGTGGGTGCAGGGCACCACCAGGCACCAACGATACGAAACCATGATGGACAGGCAGTGGCACAGAGACCCAGACCCACTCTCCTGCCCTGGCCAAGATCTCTACCACACACTGACAGGCTGGTGCATGGGGTCTTAGACACTGACTTTGGCTAGAGTTGAGCCCTTTGTCCTGTGTGCTCCTAACCTCATTGCCCTGAGCTGCTATGGTGCTTATAACCTCGCATGGTGACTTTGGTTTTTAGTGTCAAGCTTCTTTAGGGCACAATTCCATTAGCTCGTGTCAACAGCAGACACAGCCTTGAATGGGCCCTCCACCCAGGGAACTTGTGCACAGACACTCTGGCTCCCTCCTGCACTGGCCTCACCTGCCCCCCAACCCAGGAGGCAACTTTGGCAGAGAATCATGGAAGAAAAAAAAAGATCAGAAACACAGAATGCAACAAAAAGGAGAGTCAGTGAAGGTAAATTTATTTTGCCATTTAGAATTCGCTCTGGGATCCAGGAAAAGAGAAACTTGGGCTTTAAAAGCTTCAGAGCAGCTCAGAAAGCAAGTTACCTACCATCTTGGTGGGACCTGTGGGATTGTCAGGGGAACTTTCAAATTATTCAAACCACGATGCTCATACTAACTATGAAATGTTCATCAGGAGCTCCAGTAAGGAGCCAGGAGAGCAGTAAGGCTGGTTTAAGGATTAAACAATATCTAAATGATATCTGGTTAAGCTACATCTGCTTTAAGGATTTAAAATCTTTCTCCCAAGTAGAGTCTATCTAGGATGCAGAATGGGGTAGGAATCCAACTATTTTTCTCTGACTGCCACACAGACATCCCAGTGCATTTACTGAGCACGTTTCTCTTTCCCACTGATTTGAGATGACACCATTGTAGATAGGAAATTCCTCCAGGTGCTGAGTCTGTCTGAAGCTTCCCTTCTGACCTGTTGGTCTGTCTGCTAGCGTCAGTACACGCTGTGTCTACAATCCTGGCTCTGTAATGCAATTTGACAAGGCTAATACCCAACTTCATCTTCTCTTTTTCAAGGGCTTTTCTTATTATTCTTGTTTATTTGTTTCATTTACTAAATATTCATTACAAAATTTTACCAAGAAGTGGCCAACACATAGAGAATATTTTGTAAATACTTTGTAAAATTTTATAACAAATACTTTGAAAACAAGGTACATTAGCTATAATTCCCCATTTTCCCTGTACATGGAGACTTTACTGGCTACTTTTGGAACACCTTGTGTACAATCTTTAATAAGCTTACTTGTTCCAAAACAAAACGAGTTGATATTTTTATTAGAATTATACTGAAAATATCAATTAAGGAGAATTGACATCTTTATTAGGGTAAACCCACTTTTGTCAGAATTTGGTATTTCTTTTCACTTGTTTTCTTTTTTATCTTGACAGTTTTAGCACTTTTTTCTACATTATATAAAATCTTTCTTTTTAATTTTATCCCTACGTATTTTGTGATTTGGGGTACTGTTGTAAGTGGGCTCTTTTCTTCCATTATATCGTCTAACTGGTTGCTGTTTGTCTACATGAAATCTATTAACTTTCTTATATCAACTTTGTATCCTCTGCTTTGCTTAATTTTTGTTTATAGTTGTTTTCCAAATGATTCTCATGGGTTTCCCTGGAGCAGACTGCATAGGCTGTCATTCAGGGACAGAACACACCCCCAAGGCTGTGTGAGCTTGGAGAAGCTATTTCACCTGTGTGCCTCAGTCTCCTCACCTGTAAAATAATGATATTACACCTACCTCATTTCTGTGAGGCTCAGATGAATTGCATGGAAATTACTGAAAACAGTGATGACTGACTCAAAAAATGGATGCGTCTGGTAATGCTCCATAAAATACTCTGTTGACATGGAGTGGTGTGCATTCTAGCTGCCATCCTTCAGTCCCCGTGTCTCTGACATTCTTCACGTTCTTCACGGCACAGACGGGATCCTCTGATGCCACGTCTGTGGGAAGTTGTGAGGGAAGCCCCCGCTGGTCTCCACTTCCTGGGGAACATTTCTCCTGCTGCCCCAGTAAGCATGGTGCTGGCATTTGGACCCCAGAAGGTTTTTAACACATAAAGAAAGTTCCAATTTGTTCCTATTTCATTGGGTGTTTTCAGTGAGAGCTCCTGAATTCTGTTAAATGCCTTTTTAACTTCTACAGAGTCACATGATTCTTCTCTTTATATCTATTAATGTCATGAATTCTACTAATAGATTTCCTAATAGTGAAAAATATTTGTGATAATAAATTATTATCACGAAGAACACTGTCATGTGCTCTTCTTTGTTTCTTTTTTTTTATTTTGTTTTGTTTTTGCTGAGACAGGGTCTCACTCTATCACCCAGGCTGGAGTGCAGTGGCATCATCACAGCTCACTGAAGCCTTGAACTCCCAAGTCAAGTGATCCTCCTGCCTCAGCCTACGGACTAGCTGGGACTTACAAGTGCATGCCATCACACCCAGCTAATTTTTCTCTTTCTCTCTCTCTTTCTTTCTTTCTTTCTTTCTTTCTTTCTTTCTTTCTTTATTCTTTTTGGTAGAGATAGGGATCTCACTATCTTTCCCAGGTTGATTTCAAACTCCTGACCTCAAGTGATCCTCCTGCCTTGGCCTCCTAGACTGCTAGGATTACAGGTGTGTGCCACTGCGCCCAGCCTTCTTTCTTTTTAAATGTATTGCCTGATATTTTATTTGGAAGTTTTGGATTGATGCTCATAAGTGAAGTGGCTCTATAATTTCCTTTTATAGTCAATCTTTGTGAGGTTTTGGAATCAATATCAAACTCACTTCTTAAAAAGAATTTGGATGTTTTCCTCCTCTCCTGCAGTCTGGGAAGGTTAACAGCATTAGTGCTAAGTGTTCTTGGAAGTTTGGGCCCAGTTTTCCAGTAAAGAAAAATTAATCAGTGGCAATACAAATCATAATAGTGATGCATTTTAATTAAAAATAAAAATGCTATGAGGAAAACGGGAAGAATTTTCCCTTAGATCATCTGGACCTGGTGTTTCTGGGGAATGGAGAAAGCTTAAACATCTTCTTCTGTGGAAATTGGTCTATTTAGATTTTTTTTAAAAAATCTTTCCTGTGTTCCTTTTTGGCAAATTATGTTTTCCTAGGAAATTATCCATCCCATCAAATATTTGAAATTTCTTTCTATAGGGTCATATTTTACTCCAGAATAAGGAGCAGACGGATAGAGAAGTGGTCTTCAAACAGGTAGAAAGGGAAAAACAGATTAAACCCAAATGGGCAAACAAAGCAGATGGGCAGAAATCTCAGAATGAAAAGACATGGTTTCTAAAGAATTTTGTCAAGAAAATATTGTGACTTAAGCAGGGTGTAACTTGTTCACCAGGTCCAGGTGAATGGTCATTCATAAGTACAAGATTTCAGAAAGTCCATGGACCATAAAACTTCCCCATCAAAACCACTGAAATATGAATTCCCCCTAGACAAACGCTATGTCTCAGTGAACTTGGGGAAGATGCACCATAAATGGAACAGTCAACAGCAGCAGGGTCACTAACAGGGAACAGCAGCTCCTTGCGGCCTCCTCCTGCTGAGGATTCAGAAATGGTGTTTGGGGCAAGACCATGTGTGGCTGACACGTGGGCTCTGCAGACTCTGGGCAAGACCTGGTCAAATGGTGATAAGCACTTAATGATGGCTATTTTCCCCAGTGACATTCCAAAATCACCAAGTGCTGACCTACCTTCTGGCTGACAGCCAGGGTCATGCTCAGCTAAGCTCAGTCCCTGGCTGTGAGGACACCAAAAAATGCCCGATTGCAGAGGCTTGGCCTGGGGGTCTCCACTGGTCCCCTCAGCAGGAGTGGGGGCTCCGTGCCTCAGACAAGAGGGAGCAGAAAATACAAGAGGGTGAGCAGGATGGCAAGTGGCTGCACTCCTGGGAAGGCCAGCTGGTGTGCAGCTGATCTGCATGTCACACGCAGCGGGCAGTGGAGCGAACAGCCCAGTCCTGGGCTTCTGTGGTGGGCAGGAGAGGGGGTGATCCTGGCTCCTCCTGGGCTGCATCTGTGCAGGTGAGTTTGTAACAGACACTGTCGGGGTGAAACAGCAGAAGTCAGGTTCAAGAATGAATGAGGCTCAAGTCCTGAGGTTGTAGTTGGCACATGCTTGCTTCACCAGGGGTTGAGCCTCAAAAGGTTTAGGCTGGAGGAAATCTGAAACAGTTTACCCTCCAAAACATTCTTTGACATGTGTTGAGGTGGCTGTGGGCAGACAGGAACCATGCTGCAGAGCTATGTTTGGGGGGGGCAAAAAGAGAATCTCCATCCCCACAGAGGGTCCAGGACTGACAGCCTGACACCTGCACAGGGCTGGAAAGAAACTGTCACCTCCCACTGTCTGAGGCCGCTGCGGCAGGAGGACCACCACACTGCAGGGCTGCCTGTGCTGGCAATGCTGCCCTCTCCCCACACGACCTCTCTTGCCACCCAAAACTTGCTTGGCCATGATCTAAGACTTCCCTTCTAAAAGGAAAAAAGCCCTCTTCCCTCACCAAGGAGTTGGCAGTGTGGGGATGGTGGTGCCGGACTCTGTTCTCCTCTTGGCGTAAGGAGCAGGGGGGTCTAAATCTCCTTTGTCCTTCACACAGTGCACCTGTGGGCCTGGGCTCAGGGGCAGAGGCTCCAGCCCATGCAGGGACACAGGTCCCTTCTACCCTGGCTCTCGGGAGGTCCTGAGGCCCAGACCGTGAAGGGACCCGTAGGTTTTAGGGGACTCTTGCCACCCCACCTTGGTGGGCAGGTACTGAGCCCCACTCAAGAGACACCAGCAGGAACCCCGAGGTACGTGGGAGTGGGGGCAGCACCTGCCAGCTCTGGACACCTGCGCGCCCTCTGCAGGTGAAGCAGCAGGGGCCCCCTGGCAGTCATGGGTCCTCATTACAGCTGGGAACAGCCTGGTCCCAGATCCTTGACCTCCGTCTTCTTCACTGTAATATCAGCACATTGACAAGTATGCCTTCTGTAGTCCTGTGTGCAATTTAAAGAAAAGTCAGCATGATTTCTTACCGATAATTGTGATTTGCAAAACAATTTTACCAATTGCATCCTTGAGATAACAATAGGAGTTGGTATGTTCATGGTTTTAGAATGGCTGGTGAAATTTAAATAAAACAATGAAGCGATTGGCCTTTCCACAGTATTTAAAACTCAGAAAGAAAATTATCCTAAATTGGTAAGAGCCAAGCATGGGTGGATGCAGAGGGAGGCTGGAGAATGCAGTTTAGAACCACATTCCCTGCTGGCTCCTGGCCGGTTTCCTCCCGTCCTGGGGAGGAGCTGCCGCTGCCCTCTCTGTGGCCTCTCCACCTGCCCCGGGAGGGCTGCCACGCCAGGGTCCAGATCACATCTCACAGCTGCACAAGCTTCACGCTCAGCTACCTGCAGTGCAGTGCAGACAGCAGAGAAGCAAGTTTGTGTCTTTGTTAGTTTTCTGGAACTTCCCATCATATGCTGAGCCTACAAGGAAAAAATCCACCCAGCTTGGAAGGAGGGATTGGAAAATGCTGTTGAATTATTTTGGCTTAAGAATTCAAAATTTAATTTCTGTCCCAGATATTTTAAGACATATCTAGAGTTATTTTCCCTGTGGCATTTAAAAATATATACATATTTTCTATAATATTATAAATTTTTAAACATTCAGAAAATTTGAAAAATTATGCAATAAAAACCCATATACGCTTCACACCATTTCCTCTAGCTCTGCCTCTCCCTGTCTCGAGTCTCTCTGTCCCTCTCTCCATTTCTCACTCTCTGTCTCTATCTCTTTCTCTCTATATTTGTCTCTCTCTGTATCTCTGTCTGTCTCTCTGTGTCTCTCATTATTTGAAAGGCAGCTGCTGCACCCTGATGCTGCTGCATCTCTGAATGTGTCCGTGTCTCCATGAGATTTTCTCTTCCAAAATTTCATCTCCACCACAGCTGAGGAAATCACAGTCTCTCAGTATCGTATCTATCCCCAGTTGTCCCAGGGATGCCACATACAGCTGTATTTTTCTAGAACCAGATTCGATCTAGGTTCATACATTATATTTTTTAAATATATTATCTTTTTTGTTTCTCTCCCAACTTTTCCTCACAGAACATTGACTTTTTAATTTTATTTATTTATTTATTTATTAGCTTATATGTGGTGAAATTCACTCCTCGTGAAGCTCATTCCTGAGTTTCCACAAGTACTTCACCACTGGAGATTCAAAACAGGCCCATCAGGCCCATCACTTCTGAAAGTCCCCTCCTGCCCCGGGAAGCCTGAGCTCTCCTAGTCTTAACCCACAGCAGCCGCTGGTCTGTTCATGGGTTTCCCCAGAAGGCCATGGAAATGGAATCATAAAACATGTAACCTTTGTGAACTGGTTTGCTCAGCATAATGCCTTTGAGATTCCACCAAGTTATTATACGTATCAGTACTTCATTCTTTTTATTCTGAACAATATTTTATGGTGTGTAGGTGCCAGTTTGCTCAAACATTTACCTGTTGTCTTAGTCCATCTAGCATTGCTATAAGAAAACACCAGAGGCTGGGTGATTATCAGGGAGGAGGTGTGTTTGGGTCACGGTCTGCAGGCTGTATGGGAAGCGTGCTTCTAGTACATTTTTCTGGGGAGGGGCTCAGGGAGCTTCTGCTCACAGTGGAAGTGAAGGGGGCTCAAGTGAGCAGAGACCACATAGAGAGAGAGGGAGTGGGTGGGGGGAGCATGAGTCTCCTTCTGACAACTGCTCTCACAGGAACCCACCCAGAGCACATCCAGTTCTAAGAGGTCCACCCCCACGGTCCAGCCACGTCCCACCAGCCCCACCTCACCTGGGCATTCCAAGATGTGGTGCCCAAGGACACACATGGGTGTTCCCCAGCTTCGGCTATACAAATAAAGTTGCTATGAACATCTGTATGCAAGTGTTTCATACACACAAGTTTTCATTTGTTCGGGATAAATGCCCAGGAGTGTCATTTCTGGGGTATATGTTAAGTTTATGTTTAATTTTTCAAGAAGCCCCATTCTGACTCTGAGCATCTGCACTACTGGCAGAGGAAGTAGTACAGATTCCTGAGTCAACACCAGCACTGTTGTCAGGTGTTCAGTTTCTAAACCACTCTACTGTGTAGTGGGAGCTTATTGTGATATTAATTTGCATTTTCCTAGTGACTCATAATGAACATCTTTTCATGTTCTTATGTACCATCTCTATATTTATTTGGTAAAGTGATTTGTAGGATATTTTGCCTAATTTTTTGTTGTTGTTGTTTTGGTCAGGTTGTATGTTTTCTTATTGTTGAACTGTAAAAGTTCCTTATATGTTTTAGATACAAATTCATTGTTAGATGGGTAATTTGCAAGTATTTTTCAGATATTGTATTTTTGCATTCTAAAATTTCCATGAGGTTCGTTTTTTAATAGCTTCTTTTTCTCTGCTGAGGATGTGATCTTTCTTTTTTTTATTTATTATTTATTTTTTTTATTAAATGATAGCTATATACATTAATGCAAACATGGGGTACAGTGTAGTGTTTTCACATCCAACCCAAAATATTTTCATCAAACTGGTTAACATAGACTTCATGTCATTTACTCAGTTATTGTGTTAAAACATTCATACTCTAGTTCTAGAAAAGTTCACTTGTACACTTGTTAGACAGACCATATAGGTGATCTTTCTAGTCACCCTCCCACCACCCATCCTCCCATCTCCCCTCCCCTCCCCCACCCCCTCCCCATATTCTTAGGCTAGAATTAAGTTGTAGCTTTCATTTGAGAACTATAAATTAGTTTCATAATAGGGCTGTGTATATTGGATACTTTTTTTCCCATTCTTGTGATACTTTGCTAAGAAGAACATTTTCCAGTTCCATCCATGTGAACATGAAGGACGTAAAGTCTCCATCTTTCTTTATGGCTGCATAGTATTCCATGGTGTGCATATACCACAGTTTATTGATCCATTTGTGGACTGATGGGCACTTGGGCTTCTTCCATGACCTGGCAATTATGAATTGGGCTGCAATAAACATTCTGGTACAAATATCTTTATTGTAATGTGATTTTTGATCTTCTGGGTATATACCCAATAATGGAATTGTAGGATCAAATGGCAGGTCAATTTTTAGTTCTCTAAGTGTTCTCCAGACGTCTTTCCAAAAGAACGTATTAGTTTGCATTCCCACCAGCAGTGTAGAAGTGTTCCCTTTTCTCCACATCCACACCAGCAACTCTGGTTTTGGGATTTTGTGATATGGGCTAGTCTTACTGGAGTTAGGTGATATCTCAAAGTAGTTTTGATTTGCATTTCTCTAATGATTAAGGATGGTGAGCATTTTTTCATATATCTATAGGCCGCACGCCTATCTTCTTTGGTGGACGTTATCTTTCCATTCATTTCAAGAGTGTTCACCTTTACCAGTTGGAAGATAGTTACAATTGCTATGTTGAAGTCTTTGTTGATAACTCTAACATCTCAGTTATCTTAAGGTTATTGTCTGTTGATTATCTTTTCCCTTCTAGATTGATGTTATATTTTTCTGATTCTTTGTATGCTGAGTAAGTTTGGATTATATTCTAGACATTTTATATTATATTGTTAGGCTCTGAGTCCTGGAAAATGTTGCCCTTTTTTGTTGTTGTTTCTGCAGGCAATCAAGCAGGTGGGGTTTAGACTGCAGGTCATGGCACTTCTGTGCCTTCGCTGTGTGATGTGGTCTTCCCAGTGAATGTGCAGCTCAGGATTAGTCTGGGGCCTGGGCTGTGGGTTGTGTGGTAGTTCTATTCTTAAAGAATGTCAACTTGTTGAGTTGAGCGCTCCAAGACAGATATCTTATAGAATTTTCCAAATTCTAGGTCTCCTGATTGTCCCCATACTCCTAATAAATGAGCAATTAAGCAAAACTGCATATAAAAGAGCTGGTTTTCAAGAATGTTTGTATTTTTGTGTTTAGTGGTCCCACTTTTAGGTCCTTGAAGTAGCAGTAACAATGGGTTGGCTGAAGTGCTGATGATGGAGAACTTCTGGTCTCTGCTACAAATGCTGGAACTCTGTAGTCATTATTTGTTTGATGACAAAGAACAAACTCGTTGGCCCTGTCACTTGGTATGTGGACCTTGGTTCTGCATATGGGCCCTATGCTGCTTCCTGACTGGCTGGAATGGCTAGCTCAGCTCGGTGGCCTTGGGTGTATCCATGTGTCTTGGCACTGGCATGAGGTGCTTTTACGAGCCGGTGCACGCCACTCCTCCTGGTGCTGGGTTCAGTGATGTCATGATTATTGGCTTGAAATCAGCCATCATTTACATCACAGAAATAGGCAAACACTTCAAAATTAGACTTCTTTCTACTGATAATCAGTTTTTAAGTATTTTCCAGCCCATTGCTGGCCTGTCTACTCCCCCAGCCACACAGGCCCCTCATAGCAGGGTCCAGTGACACCAGGAGAGGTTTCTGGGTTCTCAGTGCAGTGGTCACTGGGAAGAAGAGTCACTTCGGGCCTATGCTGGTCTCCAGAGGAGCAGGACCAGCAGCTTGTATAAGTATGTAGGTGCCTATATACATGGAAGAGGTCCGTCATGAGGACTCAGTCTGTGTGCCTCTCAGTCTGCATCTGTGAGCTGAGGAGGGATCAGTCTGAGCCCAAAGGCCTGAGCACCAGTGGGCTGCTGGGGTGCACCTGCCTGAGGGCCCAGAGCCCAGTCAAGCCAAGCCACCTGCTGAGCAGGGCAAAAGGCCAGTCCTGTTAGATGTCCACTGGTGTTCAGGCCCTCACAGGTGGGAGGCCCACCTAGTCAGAGGGGTCTTCTCCCCTGAGCCCCAGGTCAGATGCTAGTCTCTTAAGGAAACCCCCTCACAGACAACCCCATGGCATGGTCCAGTGGACACAGAAGATTAGCCATCACAAGGCTCATGGTAGTCAGTGTATTTTTAATTAAAATCATTTTTTGAAAGAGAATTTTTGTACTAAAATATGTGTACCATATAATTTTAGCCACTTTTTAAGTATATAGCCCAAGGGTTTTAAGCACTCACACGGCTGTGCAGCCACCAACCCACCCACCCTGGAGCCCTTCCATGCTCCTAAACTGAAACTCTGTCCTCTGAAGCCCATCTGGCTGTCTCCTGCCCCCTCCCTGGGACCCGTATCCTACTCTTTCTCTGTGGCCCTCATCCAAGGGGATCTGTGCAGCGGAGTCCTTTGCGACTGGCATCTGGCTTCCCTCACTCAGTGTGGTGTCCCCATTTCTCCTCCCTGTCACAGCATTTATCAGACTGTCTCCCTTTTCAGGGCTGAGCACTGTCCCCTTATGTGGACATGCCACACAGAGTGAATCCATCCATCTGCTGCTGAATAGTGCCAGTAATTTTGCTTGGAAAAGTAAGCTTTAAACTTCAAGTAGAACAAAAGGACGAAGAATGAAGATAGTCCTCCCCCTGGTTGACTCCCCGCTGCTCTGGGTTGGGTGGCTGAGGACGCAGTGAGCTGTCCTCACAGGGCCTGGCCCCAGGTCACACGGTCTGTCCACCAGTCCCACTGGTGGGTGGGTGAGTGTTCTCTCTGCCAGCCTCTCGCTGGCAATGACCCCATAGTAACAGGGATCACTCCCTGGATGTGAGCTTAGAACCTTGAAGCTTTCAAGCAAGAAGCCACCCTGCAGCCCTCTGGGCACAAAGATTCTCAGAGGCAGGAGTGGGGAGAGAACAGGGTGGTTTCTTAATTTCTTAGATGGAAATCAGTTTGTTTAGACTTTCTTTATTCTGTGGCTCCATTTTGGCTATTTATATTTTCCCAGAAGATTATGCATTTTATCCTTTGTTTTTCTTGGATTGACCCAAACATTCTGCTGATCTTTTCATTTCCTGTATTTCAGTGCTTATTTTCTCTTTTTAAAATTGCGTTTGCCGTTTTTCATTTTCTAGATGGAGTTATCTAGTGTTTTTATCTATTTTTTCAATGATCCACTTGTATATTTATTCATCAGTTTCACTATTTCTCTGTTTCAGTAACTCATTGTTCACCTAATGAATTCTTTTGTTCTCCACTTTTTCTATTTTAACATTTGTTCTCTGCTTATCATATTAAAAAAGCAATTTTATTTATGTCCATTTGTTTTCACCTTTAGTAATGTATTTCACAATATATGTTTTTTTCGCTGATATCCTTATCATATCCCACAGGTTTTGGTATGCAGTACATTTTCTGAAGATCCTATCTTTGGAGACTTCGATTTCTTTTTAAAGTCAGTGACTACTGGAGAGTTTTTGAGGTTTTTCACAGTAATATTTATTTTCTGTTTTCATTATTAATGCTTTAAAAAAATTAATTTTTAGAGAATGTGGTCTCTTTTTTAAATTTACTTAAGTTTTCCTTGTCTCCTTAAACACTTGAAAAGAAAATGTTTTTTACCTCAGGGTTAATAGTTCTCAGGTGAAATAATTAATAGGAAAGATCTAATGGATATAAGTAACAAAATGCAATGTCCTGGCCTGCTGTGCTATAGACTGGGCAGCTTACAAGCAGCTGCACTGACTTCTGGCAGCTCCAGAGTCCAAGGTCAGGCACCAGCAAGCAGCTCTCGTGAGGGTCCTCCCAGGTTACTGGCCACTGACTTCTCGCTGAGTCCTCAGGCAACAGAAGGTGAGGGTGGGGTTCTGTGTTAGTCTGTCTGTGTAGCTATAAAGGAAACACCTGAGGACAGGTGATTTATAAAGGAAAGGGGTTCATTTGGCTCAGGGTCCTGCAGACTGTCCAACCCTGATGAGGCCTTCAGGGGCCTCCACTCAAGGAGGAGGGGCAGGGGAGCAGACACGTCACCTGGCAGAAGGAGGAACAGGAGAGGCAGGAGGGGTGAGGGCTTCTGTACACAAGGAGGCACCCGGGACTTTATGTTTAATTCCTGCACCTCGGAAGGTACAGAATGGCCTATGACCTGGGGCTGCTGGGGCATTTTCTAGGGACCTCTTGGGACTATGTGGTCTAGGTGGGTCACACACATTTGATTCAGAATAAACCTCTTTAAATTAGTCTACAGAGTTTGGGTCTTTTTCCATAACAGTCCTCTCTGTTGGCTTCGTCAAATTCCTTATGCTCTTTCCTCTCAATGTAGGGGGAGGCCCTAGGGGTTAGGACACCAGGAGGCTTTAGGGTGCAGATTTCCTGACTGGGCTCCAAGCTGCCACTGGGCACAGAAGGGAGTTGGCTTCCTTCTGTCTGAGCTCTCTGGGGTTGGGGCTGTGCCCTAACTGCTCACACAAGGCCACCCTGCAGGTCACCCCAGGAAGCGCCTGCCTGTGTCTGGGGAAGAGAGCCCCGGACCTTCCATCAGGGGCTCCTGGCCCAACAGGACACTACCAGCCCTCTGTTTCTTTCTCTGGCTGAGTGCTCTGCCTAGAACTTCCAGCACCATGTTGAGTAACAGTGGTGAGAGGGGCATCCTTGTCTTATTCCAGATATTAGCGGAAAAGCATTCAGTTTTTCTTCCCCCATTTGGTATGATACTAGTTGAAGTTCTCTCATATATAGCTTTTATCATGTTAAGTTCCTTCTACACCCAGTTTTTTGAGAGTTTTTATCATGAAGGGATATTGAGTTTTATTGAGTGCTTTTTCAGCATCAATTGAAATGATTGTACAGTTTTATTTCGTCGGTATGATGTATCATGTTGACTGATTTACCCCTGCTGAATCACCCTTGCCTTCCCACGATGAATCTCACTTGATCATGATGAATCTTCATCTCTTTAATGCTTTGTTGAATTCCATGTCTTATTGACAATTTTCCCATCTATGTTCATCAGAGATATTAACCTATAGTTTTTTTTAACTTTTCTTTTTTCGTTATTTTCTTTTTTCTTTTTCTTTCTTTTATTCTGTCTTTGTCTGATTTTGGTATTCGGGTGATACAGGCCTCATAGAATGAGTTTGTGAGTATTCCCACTTTCTCAATTTTTTGGAATACTTTAAGTAGAATTGGTATTAATTCTTTTTTGACTCCTTTGTAGAATTCAGCAGTAAAATCATCAGGGTCTGGGCTTTTCTTTGACTTTTTATTATCACTGCTCCTAACTTGTTACTTGTTATCAGCTTATTTTAGTTTTGAATTTCTTCCTGGTTCAATCTTGGTAGATTGTATGTCTAAGAATTTGTCCATTCTTTCTACATTTTCCAATTTATTGGCATAGGGAGAGTCAAGGAAACCATTTTCTGTCTTTGGAGCTATTTGTATCTTTCAGCAATGTATGTACTTATGAGCAAAATTTGAAACATTTACTTTTTTCTCTCTCCTTGATTTCTCCAGAACTTGAAAACCATTTGTAAGTATTCTTAACTTCTGACAATATGGTTATTTGCATATGTTCATTAAGAATCTGTTTTGTTCTATAGGACACAATGAAAGGCACTGGTTATTTATTATTATTTTTATTTTTATTAAATGATAACTTTGGACATTGATGTATTTATGGGGTTCAGAGCACTGCTTTGATACACAACGTGAAATGCTTACATTGAACTAAGCAACACATCCATCATAATTGTACTCATTTCTTAATCGTTTTGAAATGTACCATTGCATCACGCACATGGTGAGGTCCCCCCATGTACCCTTCCTCCTCCCATACCCCCCCTTCCCACCTCCTCCCTCCTCTTTCCTTCTACTTTCTGTTTTTGTTTTTTGTTTTTTTGAAACAGAGTCTCATTATGTCACTCTTGGTAGAGTGCTGTGATGTCACAGCTCACAGCAACCTCAAATTCTTAGGCTTAAGTGATTCTCTTGCTTCAGCCTCCCAAGGAGCTGGGACTACAGGTGCCTGCCACAACGCCTGGCTATTATTTTTTGTTGTTGCAGTTGTCATTGCTATTTAGCTGGCCCAGGTCAAGGTCAAACCTACCAGCCTGGGTGTATGTGGCCAGTGCTCTACCCATTGAGCTACAAGTGCTGCCATACCTTCTGCACTACAGTTATGTTTTGCCATTCTTATGAATATATAGGTGATTATATATTGATTTCAAAGTAGTTAATTTCATAGTAGTTAATTTGAGAACATTGGACACTTTTTTTCCATTCTTGAGATACTTTACTAAGAAGAGTATGTTCCAGCTCCATCCAGATAAACATAAAAGATGTGAAGTCTCCATCTTTTTATGGCTGCATAGTATTCCATGGTGCACATATACCACAATTTATTAATCCATTCATGGGTTGATGGGCACATGGGCTGTTTCCATGTCTTGGCTATTTTGAATTGGGCTGCAATAAACATTCTGGTGCAAATGTCTTTGTTGTGAAATGATTTTTGATCATCTGGGTATATACCTAGTAGAGGAATTGCAAGATAGAAAGGTATGACTACTTTTAGTTCCTTGAGTGTTCTCCAAACTTCTTTCCAAAAAAGGCCGTATTAGCTGCATTCCCACCAGCACAAGTGTTCTCTTCTCTCTGCATCCACACCAACATCTGTAATTTTGGGATTTTGTGATGTGGGCTAATCTTACTGGAGTTAGATGATGTCTCAAAGTGGTTTTGATTTGCATTTCTCTGATGATTAAAGATGATGAGCAGTTTTTCATGTGTTTGTAGGTCATGCACCTGTCTTCATCAGAGAAGTTTCTGTTCAAGTCTCTTGCCCACATAGAAATGGGGTTATTTATTCTTTTCTTATTGATTAGTTTGAGTTCCCTGTAGATTCTAGTTATCAGAGCTTTGTTGGAAGCATAACCTGCAAAAATCTTCTCCCATTCTGAAGGTTGTCTGTTTGCTTTGCTTGCTGTGGTCTTGGTTGTGCAAGAATTTCTTAGTTTGATCAGATCCCAGTAATTTATTTTTGGTGTTGCTTCAATTGCCCAGGGTGGGGGGGTCCTATTTGTAAAAATTTCTCCCAGGCCAATTTCTTCAAGTGTTTTCCCTGCACTCTCTTCTAGTATTTTTATAGTTTCATGTCTTAAGTTTAAATCTTTTATCCACTGAGAATCAATTTTTGTTAATTGTGAAAGGCTGGGGTTCAGTTTCAGTCTTCTACAGGTCGCCAGCCAGTTCACCCAGCACCATTTGTTAAATAGGGACTCTTTCCCCACTGAATGTTTTTGATAGGCTTGTCAAAAATCAAATGATGATAAGTAGCTGGGTTCATCTCTTGGTTCTCTATTCTGTTCCATAAATCTACTTCTCTGTTTTTGTGCCAGTACCATGCTGTTTTGATCACTATAGATTTATAGTATAGCCTGAAGTCTGGTAATGTGATACCTCCTGATTTGTTTTCATTTCTAAGTAATGTATTGGCTATCCAAGGTTTTTTTCTGATTCTGTATAAAATGAAGCACCATTTTTTCAAGTTCTTTAAAGTATGACAATGGCACT
Organism: Otolemur garnettii; assembly: GCF_000181295.1. Lineage (NCBI taxonomy): Eukaryota > Metazoa > Chordata > Mammalia > Primates > Galagidae > Otolemur > Otolemur garnettii. Next base: position 5,232,511 of record NW_003852523.1, read on the forward strand.
TTAATAGGGATTGCGTTGAATCTGTGTATTGTTTTGGGTAGTATGGACATTTTAACAATGTTGATTCTTCCCAGCCATGAGCATGGTATGTTTTTCCATTTGTTAATATCTTCAGCTATTTCTTTTCTCAGAGTTTCATAGTTCTCCTTATACAGATCTTTCACATCCTTCATTAGGTAAATTCCCAGATATTTCACTTCTTTTGCACTATTGTAAATAGGGTCTTGATTGGTTTTTTTTTTTTTCCAGCTTGACTATTATTGGCATGTATAAACGCTACTGACTTGTAAGTATTGATTTTGTATCCTGAGACGCTGCTGTATTCCTTGATCACTCTAAGAGTTTTAAAGTTGAGTCCCTGAGATTTTTCAGGTATAGGATCATGTTATCAGTGAAGAGTGAGAGTTTGATCTCTTTTGACACTATTTGGATACCCTTGATCACCTTCTCTTGCCTGATTGTGATGGCTAAACCTTCCATTACTATGTTTAATAGCAGTGGAGACAGTGGGAATTCTTGCCTTGTGCCTGATCGGAGTGGAAATGGTTTCAATTTTACACCATTCAATATGATATTGGCTGTGGGTTTGCTATAGCAGGCCTGTATCAGTTTAAGAAATGTCCCTTCTATGCCTAATTTCTTAAGTGTTCTGATCATAAAATGATGCTAGATGTTATCAAAGGCTTTTTCTGTGTCAGTTGAGAGAATCATATGGTATTTGTTTTTTATTTTATTGAGTGATGTATTATATTTATAGATTTGCATATGTTGAACCAACCCTGTAACCCTGGAATAAAACCAACTTGATCATGGTGTATAATTTTTTTGGTGTGTTGTTGAATTCTGTTTGCTAAGGTCTTTTTTTTCTTTTTGGTTCACTAAATTTATTTTTAAAATCATAAAACGTTTCTTACAAAAGAGCATAACATTCTGCACACTACTCTGAACAGATGGCAGGGACATGTGGACTGTTGTTACTTTTCCTCCCTTTCCCACCCCTCAAATGTTACAGTGACCACAAAGCAAGGTGTTCACAATTACTACATGGGAGGAACTTTTTTAAACTGCCAACAATGAACAAAAAATAAAATTCACTCACTCTGCTGCTGTTTCAAAATTTCAATGTTAGTTTTTGCACACCCTTCCCCCACCCCCACAACCCTGTTTGTAAGGAACTAAAACATTATCTGGTGAACAGCAAAGATTTCACTACACCTCAAATGCAGAACACCTATGAAGCAGAGGTTGGTTTTTAAAACAGAAGCAGATTAAAAAAAAAAAGATGCAGGTCTCCTTCAGTTCTTCACTAGTCTTAGAAAAACTTTCCAGAATACTGCTTCACACTATAAAAAAGAAAAAATATCTTGCATTAGAATCCTTCAACATCTGCATACTGCTTCACATTGTTCTGCAGTAAATACTGTGCATTCTGTATCTGGTCCTGTGTTCCTGTAATGGTAATGATCTGATCTTCGGATCCTTCTAAAGGCTCATTGATTTTGATAGAAGCTCCCGACTCATGATGGATTTGTTTAATCTGCTGACCACCTTTGCCAATAATAGATCCAGCCAAATCTTTGGGAATAGTTACTTGTGTAGTAATAATATGTCCACCAAGTTCACCATATGAGCCATGACCCCCTGCATAAGAATAATCATATCCGGAGCCACCGTGTGGTTCATAAGCCATCTGCCATTCTAATGGGATCCATGTATCTATTGCAGAATCCCAAGTTTCATCAGCACTGAAACCAACCACTCCATCGTAAGGGTCTCCAGGTCTTCCTCTTCTGTCATAGGCCATTAGATCTCCTCCTCTAGGTGGTGGTGGTAGAGGAAGAAGGAGATTCCGAGCTCTGCTACCACCCCAGCCACCTCATCCAGGAGGAGGAGGAGGGTTCGTGTCATCATAATCTCTTCTAGATGGAGGCATGGGACACCCACCCCGACCAGGAGGCATTCTGTCAAAACCACATCTTCCTCGCATTGGGAATCCCATGAGCCGTCCATGGTGGTCATCAAACATCATTGTAAAACCACCATAGTCATAGGTTTCATCATAAAAATTGGGATCATAAAGCTGTGCATGGCCTTTGATGGGAGACTCAGATATAAGATCAAAGATGATCTTTATGTACTCTACGACCTTATCAGGTTTTCCTCCATTAAAAATGACTCTGTCAGTGGAATGAGGACAGCATTCCTGGAACAGCTTGATTGTTGTTTGAGTGTTCTCTTGAAGTTCTTTGATTTTATCACCTTTCACCCCAATAATTCCTCCTGCCAGACTCTGATGGATCAACAGTCTCAACTCGTAGTCAAAGTCACTTCGTTTATAGTGCTGGAAATTTAAGCATTCCACAGCATCAGATTCAAGCTGGAGCTGGCTGGTTGCAGTGGGTGATGGCAACTGCAGGCCCTCTTCCAAGGTAGGGATGATTTTCTTCAGAATTTCACCAATTGTTTCAATATCAGCACTGATACTCAATATGTGCTTGAGGCCACTGCTGTCTGGGACTGAAACACTGGCATTGTAGTCAGTACGGAGAGCCTTAATATTCTTGCCTCCTTTTCCAATCACTGCCCCGGCATTCTTGCTCTGAAGCAGAATGTGTAATTTAACCATCTCATCAGTGTTTCTAGACCTTTTAAATGCTTGTTCTTCTTCCATATCTTCTGCAGGACACTTACCAAATTCACCATTGGTTTCAGTGTTGAGGAAGGTTTCCTCTGGCTGTTCGGTTTCCATTTTCTTATTTAAATGGACACACCAATCAAGTTATATGCCTTCATAGAGCAGAACTGAAATGTTCTGGGCAGGACCAACAACTGACACCTTAATGCTGCTGTAGCCATGCGAGGCTGCCATCCCTTCCCCACTGTGCTGCCTCAGCCAGTCAGAGCTAAGCAGAAAAGGAGCCTGTTTGCTAAGATCTTATTGAATATTTTTGCATCGGTATTCATTAATGATATTAGTCTATAATTTTCTTTCTTTGTTGGATTCTTTCCTGGTTTGGGGATCAAGGTAATATTTGCTTCACAGAATGTGTTGGGAAGTATTCCTTCTTTTTCTATGCTTTGGAAAAGGTTGTATAATATAGGTACTAGTT
>NW_003852523.1:5235683-5253911 GCF_000181295.1 Otolemur garnettii
TTGTTGATACTATTTTAGTGGTTGATATAGGTCTATTCAAGATTTCTAATTCTTTCTGGTTGAGTTTAGGAAGGTGGCATGCTTCTAGGTATTGGTCTATTTCCTTCAGATTTTCATATTTCTGGGAATAGAGTTTTTTTTTTTTTTTTTGAGGAAGAGTTTCACTATGTTGCCCTTGGTGGAGTGCTGTAGCATCACAGCTCACAGCAACCTCCAACTCTTGGTCTTAAGTTATTCTCTTGCCTCAATCTCCCAAGTAGCTGGGACTACAGGAGCCTATCACAATGCCGGGCTACTTTTTTGTTGTAGTTGCCATTGTTGTTTGGCAGGCCTGGGCTGGGTTGGGCCCCACTGGTACCCTAGCCACTGAGCTGCAGGTGCCGAGACAGAATAGAGATTTTTATAGTAATCATTGAGGATTTTTTGAATTTCTGAGGTTATCTGTTGTTATTTCTCCTTTATCGTTTTGGATAAACGATATTAGAGTTTTTAATTTTCTTTTTCTGGTTAGGTTGGCCAAAGGTTTATCAATTTTATTAATCTTTTCAAAAAACCAACTTTTTGTTTTGTTGATCTTCTGAATGATTCTTTTGTTTTCAAATTCATTTAATTCTGCCCTAATTTTGGTTATTTCTTTTCTTCTGCTGGATTTGGGGTTGGAATGTTCTTCCTTTTCCAGTTGCTTGAGATGATCCATTAAGTTGTTGGTTTCCTCTCTCTCTGTCTTCTTGATGAAGGCTTCCAATGCTATAAATTTCCCTAGTATATCCCACAGGTTTTGATATTTTGTATCTTCATTATCATTTTGTTCCCAAAATTTGGTGATTTCCTTCTTAATCTCATCTTTAACCCAGCTATCATTCAGCCTAAGATTATTTAGTTTCCATGACTTTGTTTGAGTATGAAGATTCATGTTGCTGTTGAGTTCAACTTTTATTCCATGGTGATCTGAGAAGATACAAGGAGTAATTTCTATACTTTTAAATTTGCTGAGGTTAGACTTGTGTCCTAAGATATGATCGGTTTTGGAGAATGACCCATGGGCTGATGAGAAGATTGTGTATTCAGTTTTATTAGGATGAAATGTTCTGTAGAGGTCTGTAAAGTCCATTTGTTCTAGGGTCAGGTTTAAGTGTAATATTTCTTTGTTTAGTATCTTCTTGGAGGATCTATCCAAAATTGTCAAAGGAGTGTTAAAATCTCCAACTATTATAGTGCAGGAAGACATCAAGTTGTTTATATCCATGAGGGTTTGCTTTATGAATTGAAGAGCATTCTGGTAGGGTGCATAAATGTTAATTGTCAAAATCTCTTCATGTTGGGTGTTTCCCTTGACAAATATGTGGTGATGATCCTTATCTTTCTTTATCTTTGTTGGTTTAAAGCCAATTGTATCTGCAAATAAGATTGCAACCCCTGCTTTTTTCTGGTTTCCATTTGCCTGTATTATAGAAATCCATCCCTTCATGCTGAGTCTATTTTTATCCTTTAAGGTGAGATTCTTGTATACAGCAGATATCCAGTCTGACTTTATGTATCCAGTCAGCCAGCCTATGCCTCTTTAGGGGACAATTTAAACCATTCACATTATTTGAGAGAATTTATAAGCCTGGTTGTGTTTTCAGTGTCATAATTTTCAGATATCTAGTGGACATTTTGAATCCTTTCACCCTTGTGGAAGTTGGTTTTTATTCAAAAATTTCTGGGTGAGTTTACTTTGGAGGTAGAGCATTGTGCTGGTCATCGTGAAGGTTGGGTATGAGAATATCCTGGAGAGCTGGTTTTGTTATGGCAAATTTCTTCAACATTTGTATGTCATTAAAGTATTTGATTTCTCCATCACAGATGAAACTCATTTTAGCTGGATACAGGATCCTGGACTGGAAGTTGTTTTGTTTTAGGAGATTGAAAGTCAATGACCATCCTCTTCTGGCTTGAAATGTTTCAGCTGAGAGATCTCCAGTCATTCTGATATTTTTCCCTTTGTAGGAGAAATTGGTAGTCCCTTTATTAGAACTGCCAGAATTCTTCTGTTGGGTCTGCACCATGTTTATTTTCTACCATTTGGTAGGGTGAGACTGAATTGGGGTTCCCAGGTAGTAGAGATAGATAGCCCCTTACCAAAGTGCTAGGTTTTGTAATTGTGGCTTATCTCATACAACAGTGATTCTCAATGTTCCTAATGCTGTGACCCTTTAATACAGTTCCTCATGTTGTGGTGACCCCCAACCATAAAATTATTTTTGTTGCTACTTCATAACTATAATTTTGCTACTGTTATGAATTGTAATGTAAATATCTTATATGCAGGATGAATTTTCATTGGTTGCAACCCACAGGTTGAGAATTGCTATCCTAAACCTTACAAAGGCCCCTTTGAGAGTTTTGACCAGAGATTCTGAGGACCTCTGGGTGAGATAGTGCAATCTAGCTCTGTTTTGATATCAACCAAGCTCTACCCTATCCTAAGAAGCCACAGTATTAGGTTTAAATCTCAACTGTGAAGAGATACAAACAGCTGCAGTGTCCAAACCCACCTGAAAGTGTTCTAGGATGCTTATCTCTACACCCACCCTTCAGTTCTTTTCCACTACAGAACTTTGAAGGTCAACCTCAGAATGTCCCCAAGTGGACAGCCCCAGATGCGAGTTCCAATTAAATTATCTCAGGCAGTGCAAACTCTGCTCAACAGAGAAGGATTCAAGAGTCTCTAACAGCACAATTGGAGCCAGGGATTCATGCCCCCCACCTGCCAGACTCAGTCTACATTGTTGTTCACTTTTTTGCTCACAGGCCCAGTTGGAGCCAGGGTCCATGCCCCCACCCACAGGTCTCAGTCCACACCCAGCTAGTCTCTGATTGCCAGACCAGTTGGAATCAGGGGGCCATGCCCCCACCTGCCAGTCTCAGTCCACCGCCTGGCAAGCCTCTGTTCACAGGCTCTATTGGCATCAGAGCACAACACCCCACCCACAGGTCTCAGTCCTCACCTGGTAAGCTTCTGCTCACTACACCAGTGGAGACAGAGGACCAAGCCCTTGCCCTCAGGTCTTGGTTCACACCCAGCAAGCCATTGCTTGAAGGTTCTTTTGAGGTCAGGGGACCATGCCCTTGCCCTCAGGTCTCAGTCCATGCCGGAAAAGCCTCTGCTTGCAGGCTCAGCAGGGCCTGGGGACCAGCCCTGTCTGACAAACTCAGTCCACATGGGCCAACCACTCTCCTGCTGTGGGTGCCATCAGAGCCAGGGGTTCTACACCCCATCCTGCAGACACAGCCTGAACTGAGGGTCAACACCACCACTGGCTGGGCATAGTCATAACCAGGGGACTGCTCCTCCTCCCATGGAATGTCCCTTTCTTCCCATACTTGCTTTCTTCTCCCTTAGTCACAGATTCTGTCCTGATGGTTGGCAGTCCACACTATGCCCAGATCTCTCTGGAAAAGACCAACCACTCTGCACTCTGCAGGGGGCAGAACTTCAGACCACTATGCGAGGGGGGAAAGGTGGACTGGGAGTTTGGACTTGTGGGGGAAAATACCTGTTTAATTTTATGCCTGGCAGTGTGGTGTCTAGGTTCATAAGTGGAACCTCGCTGGAGAAAGAGACCTGGTGTTTAGCGGCTCTCTCCAGCAAGGTAAAATGAGAGGTCTTTTGTTCCCTGCTTGCTAGCTTGTAGATAGCCTGCAGTGAGTCTCCTGCTTGGGGAGGGATTTCCCATCCTCTAGTCTATAGGCTTTGTACCTGTAATTTGTTTTCTTGAATGCTCTTCCTTGGAGTTACAGTTTGCCAAACTTCTTTCTTATCTCAGCTTCCCACCTTTGGCTTCATAGAGTCTGATTCCATCCAGTTTTTCTCCCTCTGGTCAGGAGCCTCTGCCAAGGCTTGCTACCTGTCTGCCATCTTCCTAAAGCTGGCATTGGTTATTTTACCAAGACTTTGACTGGAATAGAGTTTTTAGAGGTGTCCAGACTGCATTAAGGAATTAAGGTTGACTTTATAAGGCCATTTAAAAAAGCACATTGGAAAGACTGGTCAAATACCTCATCAATAATATTTCCTTATCTGCAGTGAGTAAAGAATGTCACTTGCTAACAGGACCAGGAAACACAATTTGCTTTGGGACCTCAAGGAAAGAGGGATTTACCTAATGGCACAGGTGAAACTTGGTCTTGTGAGAGGCTTTCAAGTCTAACCTGAGATTCCTAATAAAAGGTTCTAGCAAAGCCAATTTTATAAGGAAGAAAAGCCTAAATGGCTAATAATTATTTTTACTGCATTTTATGCAAATAATCAGACCCAGTATACTGAAAATATAGTTTATTTTGGCAATTAGTTCTGCTATAATTCGTTTTTAATAAAGTAAGAAATTAGAGGGGGAAAATGGTTTTAAAAGGTTTTAAAATGGTCTTAAAAGGAAAAAACTGCGGCCCACCTGTATTAGATTCCAGCCTTGTCTGCACTGCCCACTCATAGGAGACATAGTTGTTTAACTAAACTGATCTATTAAATGGGACTAAGAGACTGGCCAGAGAATATAGACTTATATACAATAGTTATATTTGCTGTGAAGCCTTCTGGCTCAATAAAGGTCACCTGTTAGCTACACTGTAAAAATTTGTGCAGTATTAAACACTATCTGCTGTGTTTATATAGATTCCTCAGAAGAAATTGGAACCTGAATAAAAATTTCCCAGTAAGTGGTATGGCTGCAACATAGCCTCATAAGTGGCCCCACACCCAACTGATGCTCAGGATATTCATTTGAATTGCCCAGAACTTTGGATCAGTTCTGTAGGCTCTTAAAACTCAGTAGTATCTTAAGAACTGTGCTAAGTCTGTAAATAAGAATACTAATGTTCTCATTGTGAACCTTAGCCTCAAAATACAGACCTTATAGATCATTGGTTCTCAACCTTCCTAATGCCACAACCCTTTAATACAGTTCCTCATGTTGTGGTGACCCCCAACCATAAAATTATTTTCATTGCTACTTCATAACTGTAATTTTGCTACTGTTATGAATTGTAATGTAAATATAGCATATGCAGGATGTATTTAGGTAACCCCTGTGAAAGGGTTGTTCAACCCCTAAAGGGGTCACAACCCACAGGTTGAGAACCGCTATTGTAGATATTTGTAGGTGACTATAAATGGTTTCACTCTATTACCCTGAACCCAATCTTGACTTTGTCACTGTCAGAGTAGGAAAGTCAGAAAGCCACAGACATATGCAAGATGGCTGAGGTGATGCAGAAGTCAAATTAAAGCCCTGGGGATTTCTATGAAAGACTGTGTGAAACATACAGACTGGCCAAACCATTGTATGAAGCCACAAAGGAGAGAGAAAAAGGGCCAATTGAGTAGAAATCCCACCAACCAAAAGCCTTCAAGAGACTAAAGGAAAAACTGTAGGCAGCTCTGGCACTAGAACTCCCTGACCTGGCCAAACCTTTTGAACTGTATGTATCAGAAGAAATAGAAGAGCTGAGAGAATGCTCACCCAGAATGTAGAGTGCTGGGCAAGACCAGTTGCTTATCTCTCTAAGCAACTTGATGGGGTCTTGAAAGATGGCCCCTACTTCCATGCTGGTGCAAGAGGCTGATAAGTTGACTTTGGCACAAAACTCAAGAGTCTAGGTACCATACATAATGATCACTCTTATGAACACCAAAGAGCACCATGGGTTGACCAACTCTTGCCTCACTGAGTATCAAAGCTTACTATATAAAAATCCAAGTTAGTTATAGAGGTTGTATGGTCTCATGCACTTAGAACAGAGGAAAAAAGAAAATTAAGAAGCTTCTGGGGATATACGTCTACATTCCCCTGTTGGCCACCTTTGGCAAGAAAGTCAGCCAGCATTGTGTGACATGCAACCAACACAATGCGAGACAGGGACCCTCCCTGCCACCTGAAGTTCAGTCCTACAGGGAAGCCCCTTTAGTAGATGTACAAATGGACTATATTGATTTGTCCAAATGCAAAGGAAACTGGTACTTACTAGTTCTGGTCTGCACATACTTGGAATAGGTGGAAGCCTTCCCCACTAGGATGAAGAGGGCTCGTGTTGCCCAGAGAGATCATCCCATGGTTTAGGTTGCCATTCTGGATGGGATCTGATAATAGACTGTCCTCGTAACAGACACAGTGCAAATAATAGCCAACACCTTGAATATCACCCGCAAACTACCTGTGGCATATAGGCCTCAATGCTTGGGCAGGGTAGAGCACATGAGCAGAGCCATAAAAGCAGGAATCAGTAAAGTCTGCAAAGTTTAATTGGGTACAGGCCTTGCCACTAGTCTTGTTCAATATTAAATGTACCACTTATAAGAGGTCAGGGTACTCCCCTTATGAAATAATGTATAATAGGCTTCCACCAGTCCCTGGTAAATTGCAGGGACCTCAAAAAACTGGGAGAGTGAATTGCACAGGTATTTAGAAGCCCTAGAAGAGCAGCAAAGAAGATCTCCACTTGGGTAATTAACCATGTTCTGTTTAGTCGTTTGTGTCTGTATACCCTTTCTCTCCAGGGGACCAAGTCTGGATCAGGCATTGGAACCCGACCCCCTTCAAACCAAGGTGGAAGGAATCCTTGCCTGGATCTATCACAGCAGGCTGAAGAGAGCTTCACTGCTCCTGTGGGAAGCACAAACAGATCCGGCCAACCTCCAGCAGGTAACTTTTAAGACAGTCAACATGCCCTGTCCCACCCACATACTGGGAATTGGCTGGTCAATGAATGGCTGAAGCCTGAGGTAGCGCCTTGCGGGACTTATCTTAATTGGACTTTGGACTTTGGGAAAAGGAAAGGAGGAATATGATCTGTGCACCCACACCACTAAGGACAAAAGCTCTCATAGCTTTTATGAATGTGAAGACACCCAGATTATGCACTCACAATCTGTACAATACTCAACATGTGACACAGAGAAAGGTGAAAACCCATATTACAACCCCACAGAGCCCCACCATCACCACCACAGTACAATTAAGACGTGGGTAGAGGACCCGAGAGGAGTCACAATCTCTGAAATCTGAATGCTGGTCCAGACCAGGGAAATAGGAACGCCCAGCCAGGTGAATTTGAAGTTTGATGCCTACAGTGCCATGTGAAGATGCTGCAGTGAAAAGAGCTGGGAAAGAAACTACAGGGCAGGGCTGGGCATGGTGGCTCACACCTGTAATCCTAGCACTCTGGGAGGCCGAGGCGGGTGGATTGCCTGAGTTCATGGGTTTAAGACCAGTCTGAGCAAAACCAAGACCCCCATCTCTAAAAATAGCCAGGCATTGTGGTGGGCACTTGTAGTCCCAGCTACTTGCAGACATTTCCATGCTGGTGCAAGAGGCTGATAAGTTGGCAAGGCAAGAGGCAAGAGGAGGCTAAGGCAAGAGAATCACTTGAGCCCAAGTTTGAGGTTGCTGTGAGCTATGAAGCACAGCACTCTACCAAGGATGACAAAGTGAGACTGTCTAAAAACAAACAAACTATAGGACAGTTCAGAATTACCTCTGTGCCTTAGATTTTGCAGAAAATGGTGTGAAGGTGAATGTGAAAGGTGAAAATGTATGCTAGAAGGTGCCTGAGACAGTGAGGACTGCAGCAAAAGAAATAGAGTGCTCAAAAAAGAGTAGAGGAGATAGATTGCTCTGTGAGTCAGTGTAACCCCTGGAGCTAGTCTTGCAAATTAATAACCAAGCAAAAGTCATATGAGGCATAGTAAAGAAAAACCCAGACATTGACCCGTATCCCTGTGCAGACTTGGAACAAGTAAAGCCCTGAAAACCTGTGGAGAGACTGGTTTTCAACCCTTAGAAAATTTAAAACCTTACTGGGAGGAATATGAACCATCACCAGAGTTAGCTTAAATATTCCCTGTGTCCTCCCACTAGTAGTCAGGGGTATACCTAGATAATCAGGACAGATGGCAATGAAAAAATAAACCTGCATCACAAGTGTTCTATATGAAACACTACCGGCTCCTGCAGGAGCAAGCTGACAGTGAGATTCCAAATTAAAATATATCTGGAGTCTAGAAAGTGGAGAATAAGAGAGGATACCCAGAAAAAGTGAAGTCTAATAGAACAGAGGTCTTCTCAAGGCGACCCCAAGGTTATACCTGCAAGGTTCTCCCTGTGGTGACTCAGCTCTTAGGAATTTGTAAACTTAACTTCCTGGGACCTGGAAACTAACACTTGCTTTCACTTCTACAAAAGCCCATGGTTCTATAAAACCAGAGCCAGCTTCTCTGGCTTGATTCAAACTAACCAATGAGAAAGGTACCTGTGGGCCAGAACTTTTTGACTGAGGATAAAAAGGAGAAGACCGAGCCAGTTGGGGAGCACGGTCATTTTGGATTCTTATGGCTGAAATAAAGCTCTTCCTCTTTTAAACATAGTGTTTGAGTGTTTGTTCTCTCCATTGGGCCTCATCTTCCTGCAATAACACTAGTCTGTAATGGTCCCATTGCCATCCAGCCAAGCTCCTCTGCCCATTGTCCCAAGGAAGCCAATATCCAGAGATGGCAGGTTCCCAGCAGAGAGTGTTCTGCAGAGCCTTAGGTGGGGAGAATTTTTTACATCTGTCTCCCTGAGAATTGTGGAGACAGGTTTCTAAGGATAGTTTGACAGGCAAGGGATTGGTATTTACTGTGTTTCCCCAAAAATAAAAAATTGTCTTATATTTATTTTTTTCTCAAGACACACTAGGGCTTATTTTCAGGGGTTGTCTTCCTCTCTGCCCTGAAATGCATAGCCACACCCATCACTAGGTCTTATTATCCAGGTAGGGCTTATATTTAACAAATGCATAGACATCCTGCTAGGGCTAATTTTGGGGGTAGGTCTCATTTTCAGGGAAACACAGTATATCTGTTAGTGGCTAAGTTTGGGGCACAATTACAGGAGAGTGGATATCTTGTCTTGCTTTAGCTTCTAGGGTCATGATTCCAGTCCAGTCCATTTCTTAGTATGGGGGGTCAACCAGGGATGCAGGCCTGGGAGATATCTCAGAAACTCCCATTAGGCTTCAAAAGGTGATGGTTATCTACTGAGAAAGTTAAGACTGTACAAGCACCAGGTGGAAGCAAACAGGTGACAGTGACTGTTATCAAGCAAAGGAGGGAACTGTGCTGGTTAAAGCTGTCATTTTAGCTGAGCCAGCACCTTCACAGAGTTTGCACCCCTTTGCCAGTTTGTCAGACAGCTTCAATCCTTTGGAGTTCTGCTGACAACCCTGAAGATATTTCTGCTTTAATCAAACTGACACACCTCAACTACATCTGACTTACCAGAGATTATGCAAAGTCAAGTGAACTTGAAAAACACTTTGGCTCGCGCCTGTGGCTCAATCAGCTAAGGCGCCAGCCACATACACCTAAGGTGGCGGGTTCGAATCCCCAGCCCGGGCCCGCCAAACAACAATGATGGCTGCAACCAAAAAAAAAAAAATGGCCGGCGCTGTGGCGGGCGCCTGTAGTCCCAGCTACTTGGGAGGTTGAGGCAGGAGACTCACTTGAGCCCAGGAGTTGGAGATTGCTGTGAGCTGTGAGGCCATGGCACTCTACCGAGGGGGATAGCTTGAGGCTCCGTCTAAAAAAAAAAAAAGAAAAACACTTTGGTATATATATTTTTAAGAGTTTAAGGAATACTTAAGTTATATGTTTATTTTTCTTTAAGCCAATTAAGTAGAGCTCTTTCACAATGTAATTTTTGACAATACCATTCAGAGGTAGAAAAATATCACACCTACATAACACACATCCGGATATATGTGAACATAAACATACAATTAAAGCACAGCTTGTAGCTCTCATTTCCAAATTGTGACCATTGTCTTAGATACAAGCACACAGCTCACTAATTTATTAAAGGATAGCTGTAGCAAAATGGTGGTTATCGAGAGGTTAAGGACTGAAAATGAGAGGTTATTCTGAGACATGAACGAAAGGAAGCGGAGTCCAGATTCTGTGTGGACAATGTGGCCTTTATTCACTGGGATGTGAGCTGAGTTTGAAAAAGAAGTCAGCATGTGGGTTAAGGTGGGGTGGGAATACAAGAGTTGGGGGTGGGGTAGGGATTGGTGCCCTCATTCCTTCCAGGACACACGGTCTTTCCTGGGCAGGACTGTTCTACTTGGGCGGATCACTACATTCATCCCTATCAGTTATGGCCAATAGCACAAGGTTATTTACCCAAATGGCTAAAGCTTTTTGCCAATATTTGTAGAAAAGCCTTTTTAAGATTTTCTTTTTCCTAATTTCCAAATCTCCCTTGTTTCTTCTTCTTAAGACAAAATGTCTCCCTTAAATGTACATTTTAAAGGAATAGCTATTGCATCCTAAAGAGCACAGTATAAAAAATTTACATGTCAAGGAGCCTAAATTTCAGGCTTGAATACCATTGTTTGCCTAAACCAAGAAACAGCATAAATTAAAAGGTTCAGTTAAAACAAGATGGCCAGGAAAAGCACCTTCAACTAAGGTCAAGCTTGTTATGTAGAGTTGCTGCCTGGTTCCCTGTGACAGTTTCGTAGTTTTCCCTCTCTGACTGGGAGACGCCCTCATAGATGGAGATTTCCTTGACAGATGTAAATTGTTCTCACAGAAAGCATTTCAAAATAACTGGCTGAGAACAGTTCTTATGCCAGAAAGGAATATTTTGGAGACTAATTTGACTAGATCAGCAGTTTCTCAACTTGAAACACTCACCACAGAAATACTCTTTTTTTTTCCTCTGAAAGATAGGTTGATTACTTTGCTGGGATTCAAGCCTTCGGGAGGTCTCAAGGGAACTGGTGCTAAATTCCTGCCAAACTACACAACCCACATCTGATGGTGAGACACACATTACAAAATAAGCAGCCTGTACCCTTCAAGAACGTCAAGATCAGGAAAGGCAAGAAAAAGACTGAAGGAGCCTAGAGAGGTGCAAGGACCCAGTGCAGCCCCTGACCTGGAACTTTCCTCATCCACTGCAAGCAAGGAGCACAGAGGGGGAGAGGGAGGGGGCGGCAGGGGAGGAAGGTAAGAATGGGGGGGGGGGAAGCCCATTCCCTGAGCACAATCACATCCTGACCCACACTGCCATGGGAGTCTTGGGAAGAACGTGGGCTGGGGGACAATGGCCTGGGTGGGGCCACTCCTGCAGCCTGGGTCACCTGGGTGCCCAGGTCGAGCGCAGGCCTATCAGCAGGCAGCATGGAACAGGCTGGGGTGTCCCAGTGTGGCAGGCTGATCCTCTGGGCCTCCACCTCCTGCCCTGCCGCTGCCCCTGGCCCAGAGGTGGCCTCCGGTCGGAAGGCCTCCCCCAGCCCGGAGTCACCCGGCACCCTCACCCACCTGCTGCCCCCTGGCAGGACCGGACGGGGAGGGACAGACCCCTGGACCCGGTAGGGGTTGAGGGACAAGAGCTCTTGGTCTCATGGGTGCGGGTGGACCGAGGAATCCCGGCTGGGATTCCCACCTCCGCCTGGGCGCCGGCTGTCTCTGGTCTCCCTCACCGAGTGGGCAGCGGCGCGGGCGGATCGGTCCGACGATGGGCGGCAGAGGGCGCCCCCGCCCCGTGCATGTTCTGGAAGAGCCTGGAGCGGGGCCCGCAGGAGCAGAGGAGGCTGTGCCGACCAAGCGGCACCAGGCTGGCTGGAGTGACCCGCACTGGCCCTCCCACGCTGACCTCCACACTGGAGTACCCTTTGGCTGGCCGCCACAGCCATAGCCCCCTCTACAGACACACCAGCAGTCCTGGGCCTTTCCAGGAGAGGGATGATGACCTCTCACCCCTACCTGCTCTGAAACAACCAGCAGAAATTGAAGTTTTGGGATACTGTGTTTTTGGGAAGGAAACTGTGTCAGAAGCTGGTGACGGCCCAGGATCCATGAGAACCCCCAGGATCCTCAGCTGAACGCTTGAGGGGCCTCTGCCTGAGGCAGGGGACAGTAGAGGCCAGGCACCTTGGGGGGGGGGGCTTGGCTGTCAGCCTCCCACCTGCCAGGGCCTGCACCCCCCTGGCGCCTAGAACAGGGTAATGGCATGTGTTCCCTCCCCACCCCACCCCACCCCACCACATCCCAGGGGAAGCTCTGACAATAATTCTGTGTGTTGGTACTTTCAAGGCCAAGGATCTGGAACAGCTGAGTTTGCGCCTTGTACTCTTTGGGGTTTCATCAGACTATTCAGGCCACACAGGCCCAGGGAGCTCCTGGGAAGCCCAGATGGTACCCAGGGCTCAGCACCTCCCAAGTGGGGACGTGGGGACCAGATGCCAGGAAGTGCAGGCTGAGGTGGGTGGGTCCCACTGGGTCCTGCCCTAAGGCCCCAGGGCCCATGGACCTCAGCCCCAAGGGAACACTGGGCAGTTGCCCTGCCCCAACACTCTTATTATGCTTACCACAGTTCCCACCTGGGATTTCTCTGGACAGTTGGAGAAAATGGAGCTTCCAGGAGCTGGGAAAGAGGGGCGGTGACAGAGCCGAGACCAACCCAGCCTGGGAACACCATACGGAATGTTGGCTGCTTCTTTGAGCTGTGGTATGGTCAGGAGAGACAGAGGGTCTCAGTGGCCCCCTTCAGATGTTGTGATCTTAAGTGGAAACCCATCAGATGTCTGAGGGGTGTGGCCACAGTGACCTGGACTGAGGTGCCCTTGCTCAGCTCCCTGCAGAGGGGGAAGGAGTCTCCCCCCAACCATGGGGCCCAGCAGGAGATGGGCTGCTGGTCTCAGCTGTGGGACTCTAGCCAAGGCAGCCCTGCAGCTGAGCATCCTTGTCAGACAGGCAGAGGAGGGACAGTCTGCTCCAAGATGGCCAGTGGGGAGCCTTACAGAGCTTGCCTTCAGGGGTGGGGGATAGAGAAGACTTTGCATGCCCCAACCCTGTTCCCTCTCTGTCTGACATGAGGCTTCACTAGGGTGTGGGTCTCCCACCCTTGGGGCCACTTTTCAGGCCCACGAGGTGTGGAAGGGGCACAGAAAGAGAAAGGCATAGCCCCCAAACCCAGATGGGCCTTTACATGACCTGGGTGGAGCTTCCTGCTCAGGGCTACCCCTCTGGGCACCCACCACAGGGGTGAGCCCATGCTGCTGCTCCCACCTCAGCCCCCAGACCCCGCAGGACCCCACCCCAGGGTTAGCATGCAGGAAATGACTCTCGCTCACAGGAATGCTCTGGCTGCCCTGGGCTGGCCTCAGACCCGCGGGGGTGGGCTCTGGGAGCCAGATGGCGGCAGGAGTCCCAGGGAGCCCCTCCCCTGGGGTCCTCGCCAAGCCTCCTGCTGGCTCCCCAATCCCACAAAATCTGCCTGCACTTGGCTCTAAGGAGCAACTTCCCCCACAGCACAGACAGCTATTAAGGACATATTACTGCCAGATGTTTTGCTTTTTCCATGGAACTAGAGGCCTGCATGAGGTAACGGGAAGGATTAACCCATCCAGACCCACAGCCCACATCCGGGCCCAGCTCTCTGCTTGGTAGGTGTGCAGGAGGCTCTCCTGCCCAAAGGCCCTGAGGAGAGAAGGTCAGAGAAGGTACCCCTGCCCTTCCAGAGATGCCCTGCCAGTCCAGGGTGCCCTGCCCATCCTGGGTGCTGCAGCATGGCCCTCTGCATGTTAACAGATGCATGCAGGACTGTGCTCCCAGGGCTGGTGCTGCCTTGGTGGGGGGCTCTAGGAGGGGACAGAGCTGAGATTTCCCTGGGAAAGCAGAGTCCTCCAGCCCATGTAAGCACCTTTCTAGGTGCTCATCTAAATTAAGACCTTCCTTCCCAGGAAGAAGGGAAGTGCTCACGTAGATCTGCTCTCAAATGCAGCAAGGGGTTCTTCCCCCAAATGCCTCTGCCCCTCTCCTCAGCCCAGCCCATCCCAGCTTGTAGGGCTGCAAGAGCTGAGAGCCTGGCACAGGGAGGGAAAACCATCTGAGGTATCCTTGTCCTCCCTGTCATGGCCTTCTGAGTTCCTGGGCTTCCGGGTAAAGGCCTCTTGTCCCAGTGACATCACAATGTCATCTTTTTTGAGCATCTCTTTGAAATGATGGAGCTCAGGACCACAGCTTCTCAACAGAAAATACCATTCTCGGCCCCATGGACAACAGAATAAAATGGAATAAGGCCAATGCGTGTGGCCAGGGACCCCCAGACGGCCTCGTGGAGCTTCTCTGGGCTGGCAGGGATGGCTGTGTAACACACAATTACACTGAATAATTAGAGGAAGCAGCGAAGGGAGGGCTGTGCACACACTGGTCTTGAGAATAAGCCTTCCTTCCCCATAACCAGAGTGTGGGGTTTTCAGAGGTTCCCCCAAAAGAAACCAGGGCCCCTCCCATGCCTTGCTGTGGGGGGCCTCAGCTCGAGCTGGTTCCTGGGGAGCTGGCTGCTGCCTGCCTCAGGGCACACTCAGCCCAATCTCCCTGTGACATGGCCCTGCCAGACCCTGAGCCCTCTTGGGAATGGCCAGGGCATAGGCTCCTAGGCCACGAGACCAGAGGGAGGGTGGGCATCCATGCTGAGGGCTAGGACAGGAGTCCAGACATCATCCACTGCTCAGGCTGTGCCTGTGAGGGGCAGCCGCGTGCCCATCTGGCCTACTGCCACTTCCGACGTCCTGACGGTGAGGCCACCATGGAAACCACACATGTAACCCCTGGAAAACATTATCTTCCTTGATGAATCATGCTCTCAGTTGGCAGGAAAATGCATCCCACAGTTGAGGCAGTAAAAAGAAATAAAAACTGTCTTTGTTCACAGATGGTAAGGGAGTTTGGGTCTTTGGTGTTTATAATGAAGGCACTGCCCAGTGCCCACACCCTTGGGAAGGAGTCTGGATGTTCTGGAAACCCGCAGTGACTTGGGAGGGGGCTCCTCAGATGCCCTGTGTCACCATCTCTGGGCGTGGACCTGCCCCTGCCCACAGACTCAGTCCACCCCTGCCCCTCAAGGCTCATGGATATTTTCATTGAAAGATACACTTCTGGGATGGAAAATGCCAGGATGGCTTTCCTCCAAGCCTTCCCTGAGGGTGGAGGATGGGCTCACTGTCCAGACTGGAGTCCTGGCTGGACCAGAGTCCAGCAAGAGGAGCACCTGGAGATGCCTGGGATGTCCAGGGCTGTGGGCGTCTGGGTGCCTGTGTGCAGGCCCCAGGTGGCCCTCCAGCTTGGAGCGTCATCCCCCGTGTCCTGTGCGCTGCCTTCTTGTCCAGAAAGCCTATCAGGTGGCGCCCATGGAGGCTCATCCACATCCCAGATGCACTGAGGAGGTCAGGGAGGTGACTGGGGCATCCTTCAGGGTACTGAGGGCCCATCTGTGGCCAGCATCCTGGGTCCATCTCCAGGAGTCGCTCAGCAGCACGTGACTTAGGGCACGCTAACCCACCTCAGGGTCCTTGGCTAGACAAACAGGGGCAAGCTCCACCCACCTGCCCCATAGCTGAGTGAGTCCTGAACTGGGATGGGGGCAGTTGCATGTGGCCCTCCACGCATGGGGCCTCCCACGGACCACACACAAGGTCTACTGAGGCAGGGCCTGTCCACCCATGGGGCCTAACGTGGAGCCACCAGAGTGGGGAGAGTGGGGAGGAGGAGAAGGAATTTCTTTGTAAGACCCTGCCCTCAGAAGAGAGAAGAGTAGGGGAGAGGGGAGGGGCAGGCCTCCTGTCCAAGCTGATGGTCCCTAGGCTCTCAGTTTGGGCAGCACTAGACTCTCCCTTTGCTAATTTCAGTGTGGACAAAGGCAGCTTCTGCTGGGAAATTCTTTGTTTCCAAACTGCACCCATTGTCACAGTTTTCTGAAGCACTGACAGGGCGTGGATGATCTGCCCTTTGCAGCACTTACTTTCCAGGGCACCAGAGGAGTCAGCAGAGAACTGAAAAGAAAAGAAGGGCACTGCGGGGCTCCTCTCCAGGGGAACCCCAGGGCCCCCGCCCCTTCATAGGCCTGGTGCAGGGCTGGTCTGACCTCTGGCCTCTGGGATGCAAATCTGAAACGGCCCCACCCTCCCTACCTCTGAGCGATGGCCCTGTACCCCAAACCCACCTTCTCCTCCCTCCTCTAGGGCCTTGAGTGCTCCTAGCTGGGGACCTCACCTGCCTGGCCAGGCCCTGCCAGACTGTCCCTTACAAACCTGCAATAGCCCTGCTCCCCCCTAAAGACTCCTACAGCCCCTCCACCCCTGGAGATGTGACGGCACTCTAAGGGGATCAGATCACAGACATGTTTGAGCTCTAGCGGCCAGCAGACTGAGGAATATTGACACTGTTCTGCCTTGCCAGCCTCAAGCCCACTGCTTCTGCGGTGGAATGGGCCCACCATGTCACAGGCTTGGTAGCAGAGTTGATGACGTGCAGCAAACTGATGCATAAAGATGACTTCTGAAAGCAAGGAAACCAATTGGGCCCCTGCAAATATGTCCCTGATGATGGAGGGGCACCTTTCTTTCCATTTGATGGATGTGTCAGTGATCAGCTACACCTCTCATACACTTGCCATCTCATAGTCCTGGCGGAATCCTAAGAGATTCTCACTGTTCTGGTGTTTACACAAGTGTTCCTCTTTCTTTTCCCAAACCTGCAAGGACATCACAGTTGCCACTCTTTGCAGATAAAATAGCCCAGATTGGACAGGCAAGATGAACAGGTGAGTTTGAGCTGGACACCCAGGTGCCGGCAGCCATAGCACCAACAGGCAACACCAGGCCCAACACCGCTGTCTGGATGAACCAGCAGTAGGAAAATTTACCCACATACACACAGTCTGTGAGCAGATTCCATAAAGCAGGTGTGGGGATAACACTGGAGCAATCCTATAACACCCACTAAGGAATACTGGAATTACATATGATTTTTTAAGGTTTTCTCAAAAGTTTTCTTTTTTTTTTTTGAGACCCAGTCTCATTTTGTTGCCCTCAGTAGAGTTCTGTGGTGCCCTAGCTCACAACAAACTCAAACTCTTGTACTTAAGTGATTCTCTTGCTTCAGCCTCCCAAGTAGCTGGGACTACTCGCACCCACAGCCCCTGGCTATTTTCCTATGTTTAGTAGAGACAAAGTCTCGATGTTAAACTCAAGCAACTTGAACCCCTGAGCTCAAGCAATCCACCCACTTCGCCTCGGCCTCCCAGAGAAACTTTTCAAAATATGGTTACACACACACACACACACATATATCTGCATATACAATTTTTGTGTGTTTTAAATTATAAAACATTAGGCTGCTAATAGCATGTATCAACAGCTCTGGCTCTTCCGAAACCTTCTCTAGGGTAGGAATGGGTCTGGCGACCTCCCCAGGGCGCTGTCAGAGACCACCTTGCTCTCCCAACAATCATACTAAACAACACCACCTACAGTTGCTGCTGTTGGGAGCTTTGTTTCCCCATTATAAAAGCTGAAACACCTTTTGCAAGTACATATTTGATAAAACTATGAAGAAACAGTTACATGAAAAATAACCCAGAAATCAGACAAAATGATAAATCTGAAACACTTTAACAAATGGTATCCTCATTTGTAGAATGCGGGTACTTGGGGATAGGATAAACACTGCCAGTCAATTACACACGGAGGAGTTTGGATTGGAAATAACCAAAAAACGTCTCAAGGCAATTTGCTTTGGGTTACACTTTCTTTTTCAGACATTTTATGTACATTTGGCTGTAGTTTTGTTCTACTTAACATGAGAACTACAGTCCACTGTAAGCAAGTAGAAGTTTCTACAAACTGGTAGAAAAGTAGAATTCTTTAGCTGAACAGTGTCCTCAGCTGAGAGCTGCAGCAGAGAAGAATAACTTTGCCTTTCAGATGGTTCTGGAGGGAAAAGACCCCAAACCCAGTCAGTGACTCACTCGGCTCCTCCCTTCTCCCCCGCTGCCCCCCTCCCTGCCTTCCGCCCTGGGCTGTAACTCAGGCAGAAGACAGCCTGGCTCTCTGCACTCCAGCCCTCCTTGATGGTGACACACAGGCCAGGACATGAGACTGGCCTGTATTCTACTCCTCCTGCTGCTGCAGGCCTGCTGGGCAGCCGCACAGGACACCCCAGAGCCCTCCAGGGCCATCGCCTTCCAGGGTGAGTGGACTCTCTGCTTTTTGCTGCCAGGGACCTGGGACTAACAGGAGCCTTGGGGGGACCCATCTTGGCCCTAACTGTGATACTGCAGAGCAGGAGACTTGGTGGGACCAGTCCCAGCCCTGACCGTGAGACTACAGAGCAGGGGCCTTGGGGGGACCCGTCCTGGCCCTGAC
>NW_003852523.1:5253997-5254325 GCF_000181295.1 Otolemur garnettii
CGTCCTGGCCCTGACTGTGAGACTACAGAGCAGGGGCCTTGGGGGAACCCGTCCTGGCCCTGACTGTGAGACTACAGAGCAGGGGCCTTGGGGGGGACCTGTCCTGGCCCTGACTGTGAGACTACAGAGCAGGGGCCTGGGGGGGGACCTGTCCTGGCCCTGACTGTGAGACTACAGAGCAGGGGCCTTGGGGGCACCCGTCCTGGCCCTGACAGTGAGACTGCAGAGCAGGGGCCTTGGGGAGACCCGTCCTGGCCCTGACTGTGAGACTACAGAGCAGGAGCCTTGGGGGGACCCGTCCTGGCCGTGACTGTGAGACTACAGAGCA
>NW_003852523.1:5254345-5337548 GCF_000181295.1 Otolemur garnettii
GCCTTGGGGGGACCCGTCCTGGCCGTGACTGTGAGACTACAGAGCAAGAGCCTTGGGGGGACCCGTCCTGGCCCTGACTGTGAGACTATAGAGCAAGAGCCTTGGGGGGACCCGTCCTGGCCGTGACTGTGAGACTACAGAACAGAGGCCTTGGGGGGACCCAACCTGGCCCTGACAACGAGACTGCAGAACAGGGGCCTTGGGGGGACCCGTCCTGGCCCTGACTGTGAGACTGCAGAGCAGAGGCCTTGGGGGGACCCGTCCTGGCCCTGACTGTGAGACTGCAGAACAGGGGCCTTGAGGGGACCCGTCCTGGCCCTGACTGTGACACTATAGAGCAGGGGCCTTGGGGGGACCCGTCCTGGCCCTGACCATGAGACTGCAGAGCAGAGGCCTTGGGGGGACCCGTCCTGGCCCTGACTGTGAGACTGCAGAGCAGGGGCCTTGGGGGGACCCGTCCTGGCCCTGACTGTGAGACTGCAGAGCAGGGGCCTTGGGGGGGACCCGTCCTGGCCCTGACTGTGAGACTGCAGAGCAGGGGCCTTAGGGGGACCCGTCCTGGCCCTGACCGTGAGACTGCAGAGCAGGGTGCTTGCTAGAGCACCAGGGCTCAGCTCCCTGTCCCAAGGTGGTGGCAGTGTCTGGCTGTCCCCCAGTGATGCCTCCAGACATGTCCCCTCAAGTGTCTATATCCTCCAGGGGACATCAGGCTGACAACTCAGGAGGGGCCCACTGGTGGGGGGAAGCCCACCAATGCTGTGGGTCTCCGTTCTCTAGGAATGTGGAGTGTCCGCCCTGGTGGGCAGAAACTGTTCTTTCCTTCAGTTAATCCCTTGCCTGGATGACCAGAAACTCAGTTACCTGTTCTCACTCTCCATTTTAAGAAAGTTGTGCCACCTAGAAGTTTCAAATCCAACTTGAAAATTTAATGAGCATTCTCACCTATCTACCTTTTGGGGGCTGGCTATGGCAGGCTGTTCTAATTCTAGCAGAGCTAGGGTCTCTGCCCCTATGCTTGGCACTGGGCTGTAGCTGACCTGTCCATGGCTAGAGGGGGCTCAGCTGGGCCAGGCAGGCGTGGTGGTCTCCCTGAGTCTGCTGGGGCACAGGGCCTAAGCTCAAGGGCTGCCCTTTTTCTCTGGCCCAGACTGCCCTGTGGACCTGTTCTTTGTGCTGGACACCTCTGAGAGTGTGGCCTTGAGGCTGAAGCCGTATGGGGCCCTAGTGGACAAAGTCAAGTCCTTCACGAAGCGTTTCATCGACAGCCTAAGGGACAGGTAGGTGGGGTAGCCTGGACCTGCTCCAGGTTCTTGTGAGCCTCTGGGGTGGGGTGCAAGGCCTGGGCGGGGTCAGCCTCAACCCTCTCACCAAAGAAGGGCCAGTTCTGCCCACTGTTCACATGGTTAAGGCCAGGGCCACCCCATCAGCAGGAGGGTTGAGGCAGCAGTGCTGAGAGTGGGGAACCCTTTGCAAAAGGCAGGTTGCGGCTCCCCCTAAAAACTGGGTGAGTTTATGGAGTTGGCCCAGCCTGGGGGCCTGGGAGGGCATCACCTCCACAGCCTCTGGGGCCAACCAGGCTCGGCTCTGGGTTTGGGGCATGGCCCCCTTTGTTCTTTCAGTCCTCCATCCAAGCCTCAGCACCAGGGAGCAGGGAAGTAGGTGTGGCCAGGACAATGTGGCTGAGGCAGGGGCGTGGCATAGAGAAGACCCCACCCCACCCATTGCATGTCCCCCTCCCCCCAGTCTCCCCTTCCCCTCCCCTCCACTGGTTAGGGGTGGGTCCTAGGTGGGGGGCATGGGAGCTTAGGCCCCACCTCAGTCCCACACCAGACACTGCTTGCCAACTGACCGGGGACCTTAGCCTTCAGCCACCAGAAGGCTATGAACAGTAGGGCCTGCCATGTCAGAGCAGACCCTTCCCCAAGGGGTGCTCAAGGCCGGAGTTTTGGGGACCAGAATCCTCAAATTTAGTGCCAATGCCCAGGTCCATGAAGTGGAGAAGGAAGGGCACAGGTGTGGATGCTGCCCAGGGTCTCTTTGAGGGGCCCTCAGCCTCTTCACTCAGGCTCCCAATGCCTCAATTTCCCCACATGGGAAATGGAGTGGGGTCACTGTAGTGCATCTGCTGTTCACACCACTGCAGGAGTCTCTGTCACTGTGGGCTGCATGCCAGGCAGGGCCACCCAGGCCCAGCAGAGCAAGCTCCGTGGACCCCTGGGCCCCTGGGCCCCAGTGCCCTGGGAGCAGGGAGGAAGCTGCTCAGATCCCCTTTCGCCCCTACCCTCACCCACCTACCTCTAGCAGGAACCATGGACGTACACAGCTCCTCCTGGAGGGCCTGAGGATGGGGACACCCTAGTCACTTTTGGACTGGGCCTGGCCCTCCCAGGCAGGGACCACCTGTCTTAGGGCCTGGGAAGTCCAGCCTTGGGGCCAGCCAGCTGCTGCCTCTTAGGGCTGTAGCCAGGGCTGGGCTGTCTGTCTATTTGGGACACAGGTAACACTGTTGCCTCAGACAACAGCAGGGAGAGTGCCATGGGTCTCCAAGGCCTTGGCCTCACCCCCCTGCCATGTGGCCCGCAGGTACTATCGATGTGACCGCAACCTGGTGTGGAATGCAGGCGCGCTGCACTACAGTGATGAGGTGGAGATCATCCGTGGGCTCACACGCATGCCCGACGGCCGCGATGAGCTCAAGGCCAGCGTGGATGCTGTCAAGTATTTCGGCAAGGGCACCTACACCGACTGCGCCATCAAGAAGGGGCTGGAGGAGCTGCTGGTCGGGTGAGTGGCCCCACGGCCACCAGCCACACTGGCTCTGACTCTGTGCAGCCTGGCTGGGGGGCTCAGGTCCACCACTTGGCTCTGGCCATAGGCCTATCTGACTCACTCTGCAGACGGTAAACTCTGGCCAGTCCTGGGCTGCCTGTTGGCCAGTCAGGCACTGGCGCCTCAGATGCCCAGAGACCTGCCCTGGAGGGGCAGCCATTCTCTGACCACTGCCCAGCCTGCCCAGAGCTCCCAGGGGTCACTCTCCACCCGCTATCCCTCCACGGACTGAGCCACTGTGTCTCTGATCAATGATGATGCCACAGGCAAGAGGACTTGAGATGCCCCAGTCACTGCCAGACTCTGGCCAAACAGAACTGACTTCAGCAGTCAGAGAAACAGAAATAGAGAGAGATGGAGAGAAACAGACAGAGATGGAGAGAGACAGAGAGAGATAAGGACAGAGAGAGACAAAGAGAGAGGGAGACAGAGAAGGAGAGAGATGAGGACAGAGAGACGGAGAGAGATGGAGAGAGACAGAGAGAGACACAGAGACAGAGACAGATGGAGAGAGACAGAGAGAGACACAGAGACAGAGACAGATGGAGAGAGACAAAGATACAGAGAAAGGGAGAGAGACAGAGAAAGACAGAGATGGAGAGAGACAGAGAGAGACACAGAGACAGAGACAGATGGAGAGAGACAGAGAGAGATTGAGAGAGATGGAGAGAGACAGAGAGAAAGATACAGAGAAAGGGAGAGAGACAGAGAAAGACTGAGAGACAGAGATACAGAGAGATGGAGAGATGAACAGACAGAGAGATGAACAGACAGAGGAGGAATGGACAGACAGAGGGAGACAGAGCTAGAGATAGAGACAGAGAGAGAAACCAGGAGAGACAGAGACAGGTGGAGACACAGAGACCTAGACTGGTTTTCCAGGCACAGCATAAACACCAAGCCAGCTGGTATCATTCAAACAAAATCCTGCCAAAACCAAAGCCAGCAGCTTCCTTTCATTTTCCTTTTCGCATGGTCTGCCTAGACTGAGGGCTTTCTTCTCAGAATGGCTGACTCCCTGGGCACTTGAGGTTCCATGGTGCTGGGATGAAGGAGCAGCTTGCCCCTCCCTGGCTGAGTGTCCCTACCCAGCCCCACTCCCTAAGACGCCAGAGCCAGTGGGTTCGAGGCTAGTCCCGGATAAGAAGTGTCCTGTCTCCAGAACCAATTTTCCTTCTGCTGCTTGTGACTAGGGGCCGAGCTGCCTTCTGCAGCTGAGTCCCTCTCACTGCAGAGTGGTGCCGAGCTGTGGCTGGGAGAGGCTTGGGCTGCAAAGCTGGGCTAGGCCCTCCCTGGCCGTGTGGGGTCCTGGCACTTCCATCCTGGATGAGCTGTGCCCCAGTGCATTCCTGGGAACACATTAGTGTTCTCTGATGGTGGCCCTTCTTTCCTGCTCCTGTCCTTCTCCCTAATTTCAGAGTTTTTGCATTTGAAGCCCCTCTGAATGTTCTGTGGTGTCCTTATCACACCCGTTTCCTGCAAACATCAACGACTCCAGGTGCCCAGGAGCCTTCTGTTTAAGGCTTCAGTTTGACTATTGGCAGAATGAATCAGCAACTTGGCTGGGCAAACTGCACGTGGCTACTCCCAGAATCCACTCACTCTTCAGGGGTTTGGGTCCCAGAGAGCTTCAGGAACTGTCCCTCCTGGGGCATGTGTAGAAGGCCTGTTCCCCTCCCCTGCGAGCCTGTGCATTTTCTGAAGCATTCTCCAGAGAAGTGACTCCCACAGATTGACTCCTGCTGTGAGGTTCTTCCCTGTAAACCCTGTGCAGCTGGGCCCAGCAAGGACCCACAATTACAACAGTGTGGCAGGAAAATCCCTCCCAGACCAGGCTGGGCCTCCCTGGGGCCCTGCCCCATCACCTCCAGTCTCTGTGGGATCAGAGAGACCCTGAACTAGGGGAGCCTCCGGGGCAGATCTCATGCTGCTTCCCCATCCAGGGGCTCCCATCTGAAGGAAAACAAGTACCTGATTGTGGTGACCGACGGGCACCCCCTGGAGGGCTACAAGGAGCCATGCGGAGGCCTGGAGGATGCCGTGAACGAGGCCAAGCACCTGGGCATCAAAGTCTTCTCAGTGGCCATCACACCGGACCACCTGGTAGGAGCCCCTCACCCACCCTCAGGACTAACACACAGCTGCTCCCCTCCCCCCTGGAAGATGGCGCATGGTCCTGCCTGAGGTCCTCAACTGGGTCCTGCCAGGGTACATGGGCACACAGAGTGTCCATTTCAAGGCCTTCAGCTGCTGGGACCCTCTTTCAGTCTGGGGAGGAGGACACACCCCAGCCAGCCTCACCAAGATTGGCAGATCCCTCCCTGCCGAGGAGTCTGGGCAACCCAAGCCAGCCTTGTCTTAAGCCCGTGGGGATTGTGCCCTGGGGGTGTGGCACAGGGTCATGGGGAAGGCTGGTCAGCTCACTCTCCACCACCACCAGGAGCCTCGTCTGAGCATCATCGCCACGGACCACTCCTACCGGCGCAACTTCACCGCAGCTGACTGGGGACAGAGCCGCGATGCCGAAGAGGTCATCAGCCAGACCATAGAGACCATCGCAGACATGATTGTGAGTGCCCGCCATGGGAAGGGTGGGGGGCGCTGTGGCCTGACCAGGGAGTGACCCACTTTCCCATTTCACTTTCCAGAAAACTAACGTGGAGCAAGTGGTAAGAGGCCTCTTCCTGCTCACCCCACACCCTACCCCCAACCCCTAGGTCCTGGTGTGTGTCTGTGTCCAGGCTCACATCCAGGGGACAGGTCGTGTCCGGGTGTGTCTGTGGTTCTCCAATTGACCCATGTCTGGTGCCTCTTCCCCCCAGTGCTGCTCCTATGAGTGCCAGGTGAGTGTGACCCCACTCACCCCATGCCCCACAGCCCCATTGGTGTCTGGGGCTGACCTGGCCCCCCTGTCTTGCAGCCAGCCAGAGGACCTCCTGGGCCCCGGGGCGACCCTGGGTATGAGGTGAGTGGCTTCACCTGTGTGGTTCTTTCTGGGGGGTCATCCTGCAGCCTCAGCCTAGGTATGGCAGTGGGGGGCAGCCTCGGCTTCCTAAACACCCAAGTGCCTAAGCAGCTGCTGGCCTAGGGGGAGAGTCCAGGTGGCAGGACCCCCAGCAAGGCACCATGCGTGTAGGGGCTCCTAGGGCTGACAAGGGAGGCTGAGGCCAGTGAGGCCTCCACTGACTGACCCACAGCCTCTAGGTGACCTTTCTGGTCAGGTTGGGAGATATGAAAACCTCAGACCAGGTGTGGCTCACATAAGATGATTTTGAAAACTAAAATTAGTTGCCAGTATTTACAACTTGGGAGATTACTTTTGAATGTCAAATTTCTGACTTCTTTTAAAAACTGTCAACTCCATCAGCTGTAGGCTCAAGAGTGGGTTTCTGTGCTGGCCCCTGTGCCCTGCCTGTGCCCCACCTATGCCCCCAGAAGCCAGTGCAGACGAGGGCCAGAGCAACTGGCACATAAGGGTGTAAGCATGCTCACCGTGGGGTTCCCAAACTCCAGACAGACCCAGAGCCAGCAGAAGGTACCTTAAAAACCCAGGAGTTCTGGGGGCAGCACCTGTGGCTCGAAGGAGTAGGGCTGTGGCCCCATATGCTGGAGGTGGTGGGTTCAAACCTGGCCCCAGCCAAAAACTACCAAAAAAAATTAATTAATTAAAAAAAAAATTAAAAAAAAAAAAAAAAACCCAGGAGTTCTGAAGTCTAAATGAAAATCTTTAAAAACCCCTTTTTTGTGAGCAAGTAGCAGTTCCCTTCACCAGAGTTTTTGAAATAGACTGGAATGTCCCCTGACCTTGATCCACTCTGTTCTAGGGAGAGCGCGGCAAGCCAGGGCTTCCTGGAGAGAAGGGAGAAGCTGGAGACCCGGTGAGTGCCCTATACGTCGGGGAGCGAGGGGGTGCTATGACACCTGAGGCTGGGGGAACTGGGCTGCAGAAACTTCCAAAAGGGGGGATGGTTTCTGAGTGCCTGTCCCTTGTGGGTGGGAGCCAGCTGGGCACAGCCAATTTTCCAACACATGCACCCAGTCAAGCCCCTCCCCCTGCAGCCACTGCAGCCCCTGCACCCACCTCCACAGACCTCAGCCAGACCCTGCTTGCACCCAGGGGGAAGTGGCTGGGGGCTCAGGCCGCCAGTCACAGCAAGGCCTCTGCTTTGGCCCCTTGGCCGATCTCCCATAAACCTCTGCCCCCTCTCCCAGCACCCCCTGGAGACCCCAAGGCTGGGTGGGGCCCTTGGAGAAGGCTGCTCTCTCTCTCACCAGCTGAAAGGAGGGTGTGGGGCAGCAGGGATGCCTCTTCCCCTTCCAGGGATGTCTAACCATTCCCTCCTCTGTGTTCCAGGGAAGACCTGGGGACCTTGGACCAGTCGGATACCAGGGGATGAAAGTAAGTGTCTCTCTTTCCTGGGCCAAGCAGCTGTCTGCAGCTTCCTCCCCACCTGGTGTTAATGATGTCTTCTTCCTCCTCTGTCTGGTGTATAGGGAGAAAAAGGGAGCCGTGGGGAGAAGGTGAGTGAGGCCAGCTGTAGGGCTGCTATGGGTAGAAGGTGTCCTGGACTGTACAGTGGTCATCACTGGCACAGCCCTGTCAGCAGGGGACATAGCCAGACATACTCCCACCCTTACTTGTGCTGTCACACCCCACGTCTGGGAGGACCAGGATGGTCACTGGAAGCTTGTCCCTGAAGTCCCTCAGCTGCTAGCTGAGAAGAAGCCAGCTCCAGGAGCAGTGGGGGCACCTGTCACCCTACCTACCTGGAGTAGGGCCCCTATGGCACAGACACCTGAAGCACTGCCCGGCCCTGCTCCCTAGCTCTGCTCAAGTCTCTGGTCCCACATGCTCTGCAGTGGGTAACATTCCCTGGGCTGGGGTAGGGTTAGCTTGCATTCACCAGGAGCCCTTCCATTTGGCCTGAGCCAGGCTACACCTGTCTCCCCAACCTCCAATCTGCTATGCAGAACCCAAGTCGGGTGGGGGCTGCCCTGGGGCTAAACAGAGAACCACTTGTCACCCCTTTCTGTCTCTACAGGGATCCAGGGGCCCCAAGGGCTACAAGGTGAGTGGAGTGGGATGAGGGTAGGGTGAGGGCTTTGTCAGCCCCAGCCCCAGGGCTGTGCTGGACCTAACTTGTCCTCCTACCTCACAGGGCGAGAAGGGCAGACGTGGCATCGATGGGGTCGACGGCATGAAGGTGACCCACTGGCTAGGGAGCTGGGACCTAGGGTCTGGGCCACACAGCCAGGGGCAATGATGGTGGGCAGGCAGAGGCTTGAGGGTGGGGAGGCTAGACAAAGTCAGGAGACATTGCTGTGGTATTTCCTGTCAAGCCCCAGGTCACAGTGGACCCTGAACCACCCAGTTGAGCTCAGAGTGTCTGTGGGAAGAGGCTTCCTGGAAGAGGACAGCTGAGCCAAGGCTGAAAGGCTGAGCTGTCCACTGGGCCAACTTGATTTTGCCATTTTCTTTCTCTTTCCAGGGGGAGACGGGGTATCCAGGCCTGCCTGGTTGCAAGGGCTCACCTGGACTGGATGTGAGTCACTTTCTCTCACTGACATTCCAGACTATGGGTTTTCAGAAGTGACACTTGGCCCAAACCTTGCCTCTAATGTGCAGCGCCCTCAGGCTGTGCCATGTTTGCTTTTTTGTCCTGGCACGGCCCAATGCTGCCTGTCCGTAGCCAAGTGGCCTCCACTGGGGTGACTGTGTCATGGTGCATCCTCTCACAGGGCATTCAAGGACCCCCCGGCCCCAAGGGAGATGCTGGTGCCTTTGGACTGAAGGGAGAAAAGGTTAGTGACTCCTGGGGCTTGCTTGTCCACTGATTCAGAAATCCTTAGCAGTGTCCGTCAGAGAGCTGCTGATGTTGGGGTGAGGCAGGCTGACAGGGGACTGCTGGTCACCCCAGGATGCACCCTAGATGTGGCCTCCAGGGTTACACCTCTGGAGCAAGCTCCTGTGACCCTATGATCTTGCACAGGGCCAACCTGGAGCCAATGGGGAAGCTGGGAGACCTGGGAACACGGGGCCGCCTGGCGATGAGGTGAGGACACTCATGGTCCCCAGGGGATGCTGGTGGGTCCAGGCCCCACCTGGGGTCAGGGAGCTGGTTGCCCACTTCTGCCCTTGTGTTCCCCCAGGGTCAGCCAGGAGACCCTGGACCTCCAGGAGAGAAGGGAGAAGCTGGTGACGAGGTGAGCCCCTGCCATGAGCCTGCACCTCCCTGGGGCCACAGGGCAGGGTTCACACACAAACTGATGCTTCTGTTCCTTCCACTTGATACAGGGGAACCCAGGACCAGATGGTGCCCCCGGAGAGAGGGTGAGTCTATGGGGGATGGCTCTCCTGTCCTGACCTCGGACGCTGTGGGTGCAGCCCAGTCTGGCCCTCCTGGTATGGAGGTCAAGGCGCTGACCTGTGGGGCACTAAGTGGGTCTCTTCGCCTTCACTTCTAGCAATGGTGCGGGCGGTGGGGGGCGGGGAGTCACAGCCCAACCTCTAGAGGTGGCTGGGCCTGAGCAGCTGGAACAACATGGCAAGACAGCATGGCCCAGGTGTCCTGCTGGGACGTGGATGCCAGTGGCTGCAGTTTCATCCCTCCACTTATGTCCACTTAGGGTGGCCCTGGAGAAAGAGGACCCCGGGGGACCCCAGGCATGCGGGGGCCAAGAGGAGACCCAGTGAGTCACCCCTTCCTAAGCTGGGCCCCATGCCCAGGGCAGGGTGGGTAGACACCGCACCAGAGGTCAGACCCTCAGAGTCACAACTACCCCTTTGGTGCCTAGATTTGACCAGCCCCTTCCCTTCCCTCCTGCTTTCTCAAATAAAGATAATCCCCCACAGTGGCAGCAGTGGGTGGGACGCTCCAGCCCTCCAGGCCTCTAACCAGGGTCAGTGAGTCAGCAAGGGCCCAGGCAAGGACAGCAGAGGTCCCCAGGGACACAGGGAAAGGATTCTCCCCCCAATCATTGACAGCCAGCACTGTGTTGTGGAAACATCCCCCTCCCCCAAAAAAATCACACCTCTTACACAGCTCGGCAAGCTTTGTAGCCTGTGAGGATGTCCACAGGGTCCACAGCAGCCCTACTGTGGTGTGTGGTGTATGGCGTATGTCGTGTTCAGGTCCACACCTTCATTCAGGTGACACTCAGCTGCACCATTCTACCTGTAACACAACTGTCTCGACTAGCCCTAACCAGCTTCTTGTGCTGGAGAGACATTGAGACAGGAATGGTGTGACTTTTATCCCCTTCTATGTCACTCCTCTGAGGCCAGCAAATCCCTGGGTGACACATTGGGCACAGGGGCCAGAGGAAGGCTGGCTACCAGAAGCTCTGAGCTTAGAGGCTGGTAGGCAAGTCCAGGGCCCCTCCAAGTCTCCCCATTAGTGAATCTCACCAAGAAGGGAGTAAATGCAGGGACAGCTGTTGGCCTCCTGAAAAAATGCCAGCCACTCTGATGGACATGCACATGGGCCTCTGTCCTGGTAAAAATGAGATAAAGCAGGGAGAGGGACAGTGTCAAGAGGGAGAGGCCAGCCCAGCCCCTAGGGTAGAGAGTGGCTCTTCCCAGTTCTGACCTCTTCTTGCTGACCACCAGCAGCTGTCCTCCTCCAGGGAGCACACAGCTGGCTAGCCACATGGTTTGACCTCCACACTCACAGGCTTGTCTCTCTCCAGGGTGAAGCTGGACCCCAAGGAGACCAGGGAAGGGAAGGCCCTGTTGGCGTCCCTGGAGACCCGGTAGGAAGTCCACTGTCTTGTGGAGGTGCAGAGCTGCGTCCCAGGCTCAGTTGGAGCCAGCTGGTTTGGGTCTGGGAGTCAGGGACATGTCCCCACGGCACAGCCAGCTGCAAGGGGCTGGGGGCAGTCTGAGCCAGGCTGGGTGCACATTGGAGGGGGCCAGTTCCTGTGGCACCCGACACTCAGCTGCAGGTCCCCAGGATTCAGAGATGGAGGAGCAGACCACATGCTGCCCCAGGGCTCTGACCCCTAGGGTGGCTGCTTCCCGGTGCATATTGGAGAAGGGCAGTGGGAGTGTGGACACCTGGCACAGCAGCTGGGTGTAGGGAGGGCAGGAGAGGGAACCCCCAGGAGGAGCCTGGAGGGAGCACTGAGTTTCGAGATCCTGGCTGGGGGAGGGTTACCTCCCACTGGAGACCTCAGGGCCAGGCTCAGTTGGCATTTGTGCATCTGGGACTGCAGGTGAGACTGGATGAAGGTGAACCAGGCAATTTGAGCCAGTGGAAGGCTCCAGAACCATGTGGCGGATGGGAGGGGCATGGGCTCAGTGAAGAGGAAGATCCAAACCAGGTGGTCCCTGACTCCAGGGTCCCAGCCTGTCCCTAGAGAACGCCCCAGCATGTCCTCAGCCTCCCTACACCCCCCCCCAGTGGTGGTCCATGACCCAGGGGAGGGCATGTGGGGCTAAAGGAAGGACACACACCCCACACCAGCCAGTGGAAGAGGTCACAGCAGTTCCGGGTAGCCCTCACAGCTTTGTGATGAGAGGTCATAGGCCCTGTGCGGAGAACATGTGGCCTAACCGTGCAGTCAGTTGAGGTGTGTGGTGGTCACCACGGGCTCACAATGATGTCAGCTCTTCATGGCTAGGCCTGCGTTATGGTAGAGAACAGCTCCTTGGCTTAAATCCAGGACCAGCTCAGGAGCTTGGCTGTCCTGGAGAGGGAGCCCTAAGGGGGCACAGTCTTTTGCTCTCAGGTGGGTTGCAGACTAGTCTGGCAGGTGAACATCAATTAGACAAATGGGTACAGTAAGGATCTATCATTCTTCTTCCACCTACACGTGATCCAACCATCCATGCACCCATCTACCTAGGCATCCTCCCACCCACCTATCCATCTACCCACCTACCCATCACATGTCCATCCACCCACCTGCTCACATGTCCATCCATTCATCATCCATCCACCTATCCATGCACCCGCCCACCTATTCATCCATCTATCATCCATTCCCCACCACCTATCCATCCATCTATCCATCCATCCACCATCCACTCATATCTCCACCCATCCGTCTACCATCCATTCACCCATCCATCCATCATGCATCCATCCTGCTATCCATCATCTGTCCATCTTGAAATACTTCTAAGGCTATAAAAAGATATATTCTTACAGCAGAATTTCTGGGGCAAACAAGGTGTGTGTGTGTGTGTGTGTGTGTGTGTGTGTGTGTGTGCATGTGTGTTTTGATATCTGCCAAATAGTTCTCTAAAAGAGTGGCCCCAACTTTCTTTCCCCGCTAAGAGTGGAAAATAGAGCCTATACCCACATACCACCTAGCTGTTCCCCAGCAGAAGATGTTGTTAAACCTCAAACATAATGTTTGTGCCCTTGGGTGGACACTCTGTCCTGTGTGACTGGCTCCAGGCCCTTCCTGGTTGCACTCTGCTTCTCCTGCTGACCCACGCAAGGATCTTAGCCATGATGCAGATATCTTTTCAAATCTGCCACCTCCATTTTTACTTTGTGTGTGGCTTGTTGTTTGGTCTTCACAAGAGTCTCCACACATTCACCCTAGTATTATAATTTCACTCTGTCTTTTATTTGCTGGAAATGTATTTTATCAGTATGGAGGTGAGGTGGGGTCTGGCTTTGCTTCCTCTGTGGACACTGGGCCGGCTGTCACAACATCATCTATTCCAGATGCCATCTGCGGGGGTCAAAAAGCATCTTTGTCATGTCTCAAACTCTCTTCTCCATGTGTGTCCTTCTGAAACTGCTGTTGCTTGCCTCTCATCTTTCTATTTCTTCCTCAGCTCTGATGACTATAATTATTGAGACTTCACAGTAGGTATTACTATCAGGCCTGGCCTGCTCTCCTTGGTCAGGGAAGCCTCTGGAATCTCGAGGCTATGCAGTCTACATTCTTGGGGAGGT
The DNA here is from genome assembly GCF_000181295.1 of Otolemur garnettii. Lineage (NCBI taxonomy): Eukaryota > Metazoa > Chordata > Mammalia > Primates > Galagidae > Otolemur > Otolemur garnettii. Next base: position 5,267,089 of record NW_003852523.1, read on the forward strand.
CTGCTTCTGTGGACAGGTCAGCCTCACTGTCCAGTGTGTGCAGCCATGGATTCACTGCAAACAAGAAAACAAGACCAGATTCTGGACAGGGCACCTATTTCAAACACTGGTCACACTAGCAGACCCAGGGACATTTAGGAGGCTGTCATAGCACAAATCACATTTATATTTCTGTACACAAATAGAATTCATGCTTTTGTGTGCTAATTTGTCTTTTGTGTTACATGGCTATTAAAAATAGTGTGTAATGGTTTAGGGCCAGGCCAGGGTCTGGGTGGTCGGTGCTTGCAGGGCTGAATCTGTGTGCTATTCCTGGCAGGAGCAGGGAGGCTAACCACACGTTCCCAGGACTGCACCATGCACTGTGGCCTCTGGTCCTCTTTGCCCTTTGCAGCCCTGGTTCTCTAGTCCTCACAGCTGACCTCCTGTGTGGCTGTGCCCCGGACAATACAAGGCTGCAGCCTGGGTGTGGATGAGGATGCAGCCAACAGTGGGATGTGGGAAGGAGACTGGGCCCAGGTTCTGGGCTTTGCTGGGGATCTCCCCAGGTTTCTCCAGAGTGGTCCTCAAATGCTGGTTCTGTGGAACCCCAGCAAACAGGCAAGAGGCCATCACCTCCAGGCAGGTACTGCAGGGGCAGTGTTGGGCACCCCACAGAGGGGCCAGCACCCCAGGATAAACTGGACTGGTGTTCCAAACTCCTCATGATGGGTCCCATCGTCCCCTGCAGCACCATTTAGGAAGTTGTTCAAGATGTTGGTAGCACAAAAGACCAAAGCCCAGGCTTTCTGATGACAGTGACTGTGTCTAGACCTTGAGATTTGTGCCACATTCTGACCACACCCTGCCTGTTCATGTGCTCAGTTTTCAAAGTAATCATAGTTGCTGCAAAAAAAAAAAAAAAAAAAAAAGTGACTATCACAGAGTTGCGAAGAAGAGAGACCAGTCTGTGACCAGGCCTGGCCATATAGCTCCTGGTGGGCTGCATGGCCCCTGGATCCTCCAGGATCAAGTTTCTGGGAGGGGCCTGGGCTGCTGCTCTGGGGAAGGGACGGTGCCACCCTGACTCAGCTCCATGGCTAAGATGGACAGTGGTCCACCTGGACTCTCCCTGAAAAGCTGGGCTGGACCTGCGGAGGACCCATGTTTGCCCACCAGGACACTGGTTTTCAGGCCTCCCCCAGGGCTCTGGCTTCAGTGCTGAGCCCTCCTTCCCACTGCCACCGTGCCCCCAGCAGCATTCAGGCCCCATACCCGTGTGCCCATGAGGGAGGTTTCTTGCAAAATGTGTTTTTCGAAATCCCCCCCCCAAAGCAGTTGAGAAACCCAAGAAATAGGGAGCCCTCGTGCTGTGCACCCAGCCCTTGCTGGCCTCCCTGCTCCATGTGGACATCAGAACTGCCTGCGAAGCACAGTGGGGTTTGGGGGCTGGGCCCCAGGGAGCTGGGAACAGGGAGCCAGGTGAGCTGCAGCTCTGAGACTCTCTGCCCAAAGCTTGGGCTCCCACTGTCCTTAGGCTTGGTCTGAGTGGGCTCCTTGTTTCCTGTCTGGGGATGTGCATGAGGACCAGAGGTGCCCATCATGTGTGCCCTCTCACCTGCCGTTCCCCTGACTGGGACAGAGGGCATCCTCCCTCCTGTCTCTTCTTTCCATGTTCCTGAGGCACGTCTCGGGGGACCAAGTTGGTTGCACCTCTGGTCCTCCTCATGGCCAGCATGCCAAGTGCCAACACTGCCCAAGGCATGTGACAGTGCCCTATGTAGGGGCGTAGCAGTTGGAGCTGGATGCACCGCACAGCCAGGGCTGAGATAGCAGTACTCCAAGTGCCACGTGGCTGCTCGAGGAGCAAGTCAGTTGACAGGGAGGCTGTGGACATTTGTGAGCAGGACCAGCTAGGAAAGGGAGGCACCAAACTGATGGTAGGGCCGGGGAATAGGCCTTCAACCAAGCTCAAGACTGGTGGGGCACCGCAGGGCCAGGTGGCCTGGGGACTGAGGTGCACCTGCCCTCTGTCCCTGGGCATGGCTGAGATGTCAGTGAGGTGCTTTGGGGCCAGGTAACTTACCACTGCACTGTGGGAGCAGAACCCCAGGGTGGTCTAGGGTCAGCTCTGGAAACTCAGCCCCCACAGAGGATTCAGGAAACACGGACATGGTAGGAGAAGGGTCTAGTGATAGGCCAAGCTCAGTCTATAGAAGTCACAGAAGTCTGGGGGACATCAGGCCAGGCACAGCCCAGAGGGGCCCCAAGTGAGGGCCAGTCTGGGGCCTCACTGATGGGAGGCAGAAGGAGCAGTTGGTCTGTGACGTAGAGCCCAGCAGAGGCCCCGGCAGAAATCTGAGTGGGCTGCACCATCAATGTTGGCACCATGACCTAACCGAACAGAGTGATCCCTGGGGTCCCAGTGAGCAACCCCTGGAGTCACCTGGAAGAGGGCTCCACAGCTATGATGGGCCCCTGTGCTGGGGACCCTCAGATCACGTGGGGAAGGAGGGGAGAGACAGTGCTTTGGCCAGGACTCAGGCTAGAGCAGCGGTTCTCAACTTGTGGGTCGCCACCCCTTTTTAACAATGAAAATACAATGTGACATTAGGAAGGTTGAGAACCACTGGGCTAGAGGGACTGGTAAGGCCTGGGGGCCAGTAGGGTGTGTCAATCTTTTTGCAGGGTGAGGCCGGCCCCATTGGACCTAAGGGATACCGAGGTGATGAGGGTCCCCCAGGGCTTGAGGTAAGCACCCTGACCCACTACCTGGCACCTGGGAGGACATCCATGAGGTCCCCCAGGCCCATTCTCTTGGCCCAGCACTAGCCCCTCACCCTCTGGGGACTCCCTGGCCCCATAGCATCCCCCTCCTGTCCCGCCCTCCCTGCACTGAGCCTGTGTCACCCATAGCAGTGACCCCTGTTCCTCTCTTCAGGGCCCCAGAGGAGCCCCAGGACCTGCTGGGCCTCCTGGAGACCCAGGGCTGGCAGGAGAAAGGGTAAGTGCCCATGAGCATGAGCCCCAGTGTGCTGAGCCAGCCTTGGGGAGAAGTTGGCTGTGCGGGTCTGGCTGACTGGACAGGAGTGTTCCCCCAGCAGTGCCAAGTCCTGATCACACTTAGCAACACCTGAGTATGGGAGCATCTCAGCCAGGACCCCTCCTGCTCCAGGGTCAGCGGGGGGGTGGGGGTGGGGCAATTTCCAGGCCAACAGGGGGGCCCTACAGCTGCAGTGCTCCCAGGCCTGGGCTGATCAGAAGACATCTGGGCCTGAACTGACCAGAGGGGAATCTCAGGCCTGGGCTGACCAGAGGGCCATAGCAGCTCTGCTCTGTTCTGTCCCCAGGGTGAAGATGGCCCCGCCGGGAATGGCACTGAGGGCTTCCCCGGCTTCCCCGTAAGTGCCCTGGGGAACTGACCTTCCCCAGGTGACCCCATGCTGTCTGTGCACCCTCTTTAGCCAGTGGATATTCTTGGGTGGGCAGGCTGGACCAGGACTACCAGCTGGCCTGGGAACACACTGACCAGGCGGAGCAGCCCTGGGGCCTGCCATCGTGGGGCCTGGTGTGACTGCTTACCTCCCACCCACAGGGCTATCCGGGAAGCAGGGGCCCTCCTGGGACAAATGTGAGTATACCGTCCAACTAAACTCTGCTCACAGCACAAACAATTCACAAGCAAACATGTTCCCTCCCCTGGAGTCTAGGAGTGTCCTACACTGCCTGGAGTGTGCCTGGGAACCTGCACTTCCTCTGGGCACGTGGAGGGCTGGGTGGTCCCATGGACCTACTCTAGGCCTCAGTTTCTCCCCCAGGAAACATGTATGGGGGGGTACGAGTGCCTCTTTTATCTTTATTTTTTCCTTTTAAAACTCTTGCTTCTTACAAAGAAAATAAAGCACTATGACCTCACTGACCCATGACTCTCCTGTCCTCACAGGGCACCAAGGGCTACCCTGGCCTCAAGGGGGATGAGGGAGAAGCTGGGGACCCTGGAGATGATGTGAGTGTGGGGCTGGGTGCAGGGGGAGGCCCAAGGCCTACTTCCTGGCTCCTTGGAGCAAGGCCTGAGCTTCTAGGGAGGATGGGCAGCATGGCTGGGCCCCTCGACACATCATGTCTCCTTCTAGAACAACGATGTTTCGCCTCGAGGAGCCAAAGGAGCAAAGGGGTACCGTGGCCCTGAAGGCCCCCAGGTAGGTAGACATGGCCAGCCAGGCCCCCAGGTGGCAGGAGAGTCAGGGCCAGCTAGCAGGAGATGGGAAGGCTTGGCCTCATGGGCTGCAGGTGGGTCCCTGGGGTGGGAGGCAGCAGAGTCCAGCCCAGCAGACCTTAGTCCTTAGGCATCACCTGGACAGCCACCCAGAGCAGAGCAGCCCCAGGTCCCCACCCATCTCTGCCTCATGGGACCCTGGCGGGAGGGTGGAGGAGTGTGGCTGGGAGCTGTCGCGGACTTAACTCAGGATGCAGTTGAGCCTCAGCCCAGTGCTTACTGTGCTTCCTTGGACAGGGCCCCCCAGGACACACAGGACCACCCGGGCCAGATGTAAGTGGGGGTCGGCAAACGACCTCAGGGCTGATGCAGCCTGGGGTCCTGCGGGATAGGGTTCACGGTGGTGACAGGCTCCGCAGATGCTGTTCACACATGGGGGTGTTTCTGGAAAGGGGTCGGGGGTGTCTCATGCCAGGGGTGGTGGGGGGACATGTGACAGCCTCATCGGTAGCCATGCCAGGCATCTGCAACACAGCAGGGTCAAACAGGCAGGGCTGGACACACCTGTGAAGTGAGAGCCCCCTGAGAAGGGCCATGCCTCAGTGTCAGTGTCCCTTCCTCCGTCCCCAGGAGTGTGAGATTCTGGACATCATCATGAAAATGTGCTGTGAGTATCGTTGCTCTCAGAGTACTTCCAGCCACGCCTGCCACTCTGCCCCTGGAGGGTCTCTCCAGCTGGGGTCCCAGCCCCACAAGAAAGGCTTAGGCGGGTGGGGGCAGCCCTCACCACACTGTGCTGGGTCCTGCAGGCCTCAGAGACGCTGGGGACCCTGCCCTTGGTGGGGCGGCCTGGGTAAGGAGGCAGGCACCTGTAGACCTGGCCGTCAGAGCAGCACAGGGCTTGACTGCCTCTTGTTTTCTTTCTCTTCTCTCCCCAGCTTGCTGTGGTGAGTACCACTTTTTGCCTCAGAAAATGTCACTGATTTTAAATTTTTAAGCAGAGTAACCCCTGTGAATGATGGAGTCGAGCCCACATCCTCATGCCTAGGGCAGAGCAGTGGGGTCCCCTTGCCTGCTCTCTGCTGCCACTCCTGGGCCTGTGCCCAGCCCTTGGGGTCCAGTGTGCCAACTTAGCCCCTCCATCCCCTGGTCTCATCCCCATTGACTAGAAGCCAAGCCCCTAGCCCGCTCTATCCATTCTCCTCCACGGGCTCCAGGGATGGGACGGGGTCCTGGGGGTGCCCCAGGAGGGTGGAAGTGCCCTGCTCAGCCCTGACAACCCCGCAGAATGCACGTGTGGCCCCATCGACATCCTCTTCGTGCTGGACAGCTCGGAGAGCATTGGCCTACAGAATTTCGAAATCGCCAAGGACTTCATCACCAAGGTCATTGACCGGCTGAGCAGGGATGAGCTGGTCAAGGTGAGCCCCCGGCCAAGGGTGGTTTGGAGCTATGGCACCCTCAGACACTGCAGCTGTCAGCACCAGGGAAGCCAGGGAGGCCGTGTGCAGGGCCTGATATGCGCCCACCCTGCAGTTTGAGCCGGGGCAGTCACATGCAGGTGTAGTGCAGTACAGCCACAACCAGATGCAGGAGCACGTGGACTTGCGGGACCCCAATATCCGGAACACACAGGAGCTCAAGGAGTGAGTGTGCCACACGGCACCCGAGCACACCCTGACCCCTGCCCCTGCCCCTGCAGTGGGTCTGGCCCTGGCCCTGACCCGGCCCTGACCCTTCCCCAGAGCCATCAAGAAGCTGCAGTGGATGGCAGGGGGTACGTTCACAGGTGAGGCTCTGCAGTACACCCGGGACCGGCTGCCTCCGCCCACCCAGAATACCCGCATCGCCCTGGTCATCACCGACGGGCGCTCAGACACGCAGCGGGACACCACGCCCCTCAATGTGCTCTGCGACCCTGGCATCCAGGTGGGGCACCGGCCCCACCCACTTAGGTACCCCGGGGACAAGGAGCCTCCCCAGCATCACCAACGACATCCCTGTCCCCCCAGGTGGTCTCTGTGGGCATTAAGGATGTGTTCGACTTTGTCCCGGGCTCCGACCAGCTCAACGTCATCTCCTGCCAAGGCCTGCCTTCAGCCCAGGGCCGGCCTGGCATCTCACTGGTCAAAGAGAACTACGCAGAGCTTCTGGAAGACGCCTTCCTGAAGAACGTCACAGCCCAGATCTGCAGAGGTGGGCACCATGGTCCACCAGGCTGTTCAGCCGTGTTCAGGCACAGTCCTCCAGCCTAGGGAACAGCATGGCCCCCAGGAGCCGAGAGCTGCCATGGCCGGCCCTGCAAGCCTGCCCCGTGTGGCTCACAGGACCTGCCAGGCTCAGAGAGAGGCAGGCAGACCCCACACCTTGCAGGGGCTGGCCACAGAGCCCAAGGGGCCACCTGAGAATATGGGCCGCTGGGTGGCAGACAGAGAGATCTGCTCGCATGAGCTGGGGCCTCCGTTTCCACTCTCTGAGCCTCAGTCTCCCCATTCTCAGAAGGGGTCAAGGCTAGGTTGGTGTGAGGACTAGAACAATGCTGGGGGCCATCTGTCATCTCTAAATGTCTCCTTTTGAGTTGGTGGAGGCTGGATGGGCCAAGTAGGGACGAGGCCAGGGTGATGCGGTCAGCTCCCTGGGAGCAGCAGTGTCTGCACCCATCAGCTTGCTTGGCACAGCAGGGCTCACACCATGTGGATTTTCTCTTTTTCAGATAAGAAGTGTCCAGATTACACCTGTCCGAGTGAGTGCCTGGGGGTCCCAGGGTGAGGGAGGTCTTTTAGAAGAGGGTCTGGTGAGCAGGGAGTCACTGGGTGAGGGCAGCTGGGCATGTGTGCAGGCCACAAGCTGATGGCCCCCTCTCTCCCATAGTCACGTTCTCCTCCCCGGCTGACATCACTATCCTGCTGGATGGCTCAGCCAGCGTGGGTAGCCGGAACTTTGACACCACCAAGCGCTTTGCCAAGCGCTTGGCCGAGCGCTTCCTGGCTGCAGACAGGACGGATCCCTCCCATGACGTGCGGGTCTCGGTGGTGCAATATAGTAGCACTGGTCAGCAGAGGCCAGACCGTGCGGCCCTGCAGTTCCTGCAGAACTACACGGCACTGGCCAGCGTGGTGGACGGCATGGACTTCTTCAATGATGCCACTGATGTCAATGACGCCCTGAGCTACGTGACCCGCTTCTACCGTGAGGCCTCGTCTGGTGCAGCCAAGAAGAAGCTGCTGCTCTTCTCAGATGGTAACTCACAGGGTGCCACAGCCACGGCCATTGAGAAGGCCGTTCAGGAGGCCCAGCGGGCAGGCATCGAGATCTTTGTGGTGGTGGTAGGCCGTCAGGTTAATGAGCCCCACGTCCGTGTCCTGGTTACCGGCAAGACGGCCGAGTATGACGTGGCCTACGGCGAGCGCCACCTGTTCCGTGTGCCCAGCTACCAGGCCCTGCTGCGAGGCGTCTTCCACCAGACGGTCTCCAGGAAGGTGGCACTAGGCTAGTGGGGCGGTCACACCACCACCAGCCCTCCTGTCCCTATCACTAAAACAGGAAGCGAAATGTGATGCAAGTTTTCCCAACCAGCCAGCTAGATTTTATTTTAAAGGAGAAGCTTGAAAAGCTGTGGTGCATACCATGTGCTGTGTGCTTTGCCCAGAGTCCGCCTGGTGCACCCCAAGCTGGGCACCTGCATCTGCTGCTTGGCTGGGATTCGTGCCTCCCCCATGGCCAACATCCCATTCCATGACAACATCTGCACCTCGGAGCTCCTCTGCTGTAGCCCAGGCTCCACACCCACCCATGGCCTCCCCCTTCCAGGCCTTCAGGGGCCACCTCCCCCTCAGTCATTCCTCTGACTACCCCACATGAGTCTCCACTTGCACCTGAACCCAAAGAAAATTCTACTAGTTAATTCTGAGATGGTGACTCTGTCTCATCGTGGGAAGCCAAGGTCAAGAGGATGTGAACCCTGATAAAACTCCTTGCAAGGTTCTAGCCGCTAACCTGTGGTCTGGGCTCCTGTAACCCTGGGCTGCCACTGGTGTGAGGACCAGCGTCTTCTGATAGCGGCAGAGGACGGTGGCTCTCTGCGCTGGTGGCCTCAAATTCCAGAATAAAGGTGCTTATCCCTCCCGAGGGCCCCTCAAGTTAGCAGATAGGACACAGAGCCATTTGGTGACAAAATAATCCCAAGCTCTTTTCCCTTAAAATCGTGATCTGTTCTACATTTCATTGAAGACCCTCTTCATGTGCTAGTTTTTATTTTTACTTCTTCCTGTGTTTTTTCTTGACTGTGTCCATGTCCATGACTTTTCCAAATTAAAGTTTTCACTTTCCTCTCAGTGGTCTCTTCCCAGTGAGTTAAGGCCCCAACTGCATGCACCCCACACTCTGTAGGGAGGCTCAGGGCAGAACAGGGACAGTTTGGTGCCCATTCCCTGCCTGCCCCAGAAGACCGCCCTTGGAGGGACGCTAACACCTCTGGCCTCGTCTTCCTTGGAGGGAAGCATGGTGACATGAAGGCCACCCACTCCTGCTGCAGGCTCAAGCAAACAAGGTCTCTAGGTCTGGCTGGTGCCAGCCAGATCCAATAAGATTAAGCCCAAAAGGCCCCATGCCAGGCCTCACATTGTAGTGCTAAAACACATGCCTGGTTCTCAAAAGGGGTCAGGGATCCCATAGGCCCTGTGGGGAGATGTCCTGGGAGGACTCAGAGTGAGGCCTGCAGATGTGGCAGCCTCCTCATCCCAGCACAGGAAGCAGCCTCAGGCCTCCGAGAGGGTTTGCAGGGAGAGTAGAGGCTCAGCCTCGAAAGAAATGTGAGGCTGCACATTATTCTCCAAGCTCTGAATGGGAGGGTGGGGTCAGGCTGTGGGGGATGGGCAGATGGAGGGGGCAGCGATCCTCCTGCCCTGGGGGGAGACCCAGATCCTCTCACACAACTTGTTGCTGGAGATGCCACATGATAGGAACCAGCTGCTGTGGGCGGGAGGCGCCTGGCTAGCCATCCCATGGGCCACACCCTGCACCAGGTCCACACAGCATCCATGTCTCTCTGCCCAGCTCCCCAGGGACCAGCTGAAGTCCCCCCCAGAGCCACTCCAGCCTATTCTCCCTGATCCAGCTCCTTCCCACTTCGTGCAGCCATGTGATCTCGAGCCACTCACCTGAGCTGGCTCTGCCGCCCCTCACTGTGTGCTGGAGTGAGCAGAAGTACAGCCCCTGGGCCATAGCGCTAGGCCAGGATGTGGCCCAGGAGAGCTCAGCTGGAGGCCAGAGGCTGCCTTGGAAGAGGCAGTTGTTTGAGAGAGAGCCTGGGCCTGGAGGTGGCTGCAGGGGGCCCTGGAGGTGGCTGCAGGGGGCCCTGGAGGTGGCTGCAGAGTGCCCTGAGGGTGAGGCAGCCTCTCTCCTGCATGCTCTTGTGGACCCCCTTCCCTACTACCTGCCCTACACGGTCCCCAATTCCCCAGGTCTGCCCTTAGGCTCGGGCCCCCCCCCAGATCCTGCTCCAGGGCTCCTCCTCAACCTCACCTTTCTCACAGGTCCCCCAATTCCACCCCCAGGCTTCCCTGGCTTGTCTTCCCCGGGGAAGGGGCTGTACCACCTGCTCTTTTGAGTGTGTACTCTGCCACCTGGGATTCCTCTGGGAGACCTGCCACATCCTGTACCAGGGTGGATCACCCAGTGCTGGGGAGGTACGGGGCCCCTCTGTGAATGGCCACTGTCCCCTATGTGTGAGGGGCAGAGGCCACAGGGACGCCAGTCTCTCCTCTGCCCACACTTGCCTGGCACTGCTGCAGCGCACTCTGTAGCCCACACTGCTCAACTCGGCTGTCAGCCTCATCTTCACAGGAGAATATGGCCCACCTGTGTGGCTTTGCACTGCGCTCTGGATGACATAGGCACTGCAGCCCTGTTCCCTTCTGTGGATACCTTGTGGACCCACCTGTCTCCTTTCACACCCATCTTCTGAGACACTTTGTCTTAAATGCACATTCACAGACAGCATGGGGTCACACTTTTAGCCCCAATCATCTTTGCTCTTTACAGAGAAATTAGCCACATTCATATTTAAGACAACCCACATTTGGTCTTTTTAACACATTTTCTACACCTAGCATCTACAGAAAGAACACTTCCTGGTGTGACTTTGGACACTTGGGATTTGTTTCAGTTCCAGCTGAGGAGAGCTGGCCTGCGGGTGTCCCAGGACCACACAGGACCAGCATGCCCCCCCAAGCCCCATCTGGCTGGCCTGGCACCACCTTCTGGGAAGCTTCTCGTTCTCAGCATCTTCTGGTGACACTCTGAGTCCTCTGGAGAACGGAGGCACCTCGACACCTCCTCAGGGAAGTTCAAGTCTAACTGCAATGAGATCTACGACATGCCCCCAGAACAGCTAAGATTAGACAGACAGTAGAGTCTGTGAGGATGTGGGCAGCTGATAGGATCCAACTCCTTTAGGATCTCAGGCAAGGGGCAGAGTCCACCCCACCCAACCCCACCTGAGTCTGCCAAGGGCAAGAACTGAACTCTTGAGTCCAAAGAAGACACATGAGTATGTTTATGGCGGCTTCAGATCCATCAAAGCAGGCACGTGGGTAAGCAAAGTGCAGTTCACCCACCCAGGGCAGGCCCAGATGGATGCGTGTGGTGCCGCCGCCACAGGGAGGGCACCCCTCACTGAAGGCTCCAGAGCAGGGAGGCTGACCGGTGGCAGCAAGAGTCAGAGTAGCAATCACCTCCATATAGACAATGGGAAATGCCCAGGGACCTCTCTAGAGTCATGAAGATGGTTCTATGGTGGTGAGGGTGGCACAGTGGTGCATTCATCAGAATTCTCCAGTTTGTACAGAAGGTCTGTGCCTCTCCCTGCACAAACCACTGCCACAGTTCTCCTGTCTGACCAGAGCCCTCCACCCCTTGGGCCTGCCCTTCAGGGCTCTGTGGTCCTGAGTCCCCACCTCCTGGGTGCATGCACTGTGAACACCTCCTTCACTCTGCGATCCTGTGTTGAGCTGCCTGGTTACCCTGACCCTGGCTGCACACCCCACATAACTCCCTCTCTGGAATGGGAGTGTGATGCAATCTCTCTGAGGTTATGTTACAGGACAGATGTAATTAAGGTCTCTAATCAGTTGACTTTGAGTTAATCACCCCTCTCCCCTTATCCCCTATTACTCTCCCCCATCCCCCATTCCTCTCCCCCTCTCCCCCATCCCTCTCCCCTGCCACCTGCCTGGGACCCTTGTCTCATTATCTGAACGCTCACAGCTCTCTCCCATGCTGGAGCTCAGTGCCCCCCCATCTCACCAGATCTTTGTCTAAATCTGACCCACCTCATTCCTTTTATCATCATTTTTATTTTCACTTATGACACTTTCAAACATACAGAGAGGAGAGAACAGTCCAGGTAGCAGCCGCTACCAGCCTTCACCACACTTACTTTAAAGACTTTATGGGTAAAATAGTTTGGTGTGAACTACGGACACTGTGACCTTTCACATGTAAATTCTTCAGTGTCCACCACTCTCAGCACAAGCATGACACCATTATTGCACCTGGCCTATTTAAAAGTAGCTTCCTGGACATCATCCAATACCCAGGCCTTATATAAATTCCAGCAATTTTCAAAAATTGTCTTTTTTACCAGCCTTTTTCCCTTCTAAACCTTGGGTGAAGTTCAAGCCTCCTCCCAGGCCTCCCATCCTGCAGTGGCTGGGATAGGCAGCCCCACGCTGCCTCCCCTCATGGGTTCTGTCCTCTGTGACACATGGAGCTACATCCTCAGCTTCTCTTAAATATCTGGAATTGTTTTCTATTTATTTTAATTTGATAGTTCAATATATAAAACATTGTTCTGACTAAAAGCCAAAGGTGAAAGTGTGCCCTGGGAGGCGGCCTCCCTGACAGTCCTCCACTCTATGTGTGCTGTTCCCTGCAGGCACGTGGTCAGTTTCTGGTTCATCCTTTCAGTGTTCCTTTTGTGTCACCTTTTTTTTTATAGAAAAGTTAGAGTCCTGTATTCTCAGATCTGCACTTAACAAACTGTGCTGGAGAATACCGTGTATCATTCTCTCTTCCTTAAGGAGCTGGGTTTGCCGCGGCACGGCTCAACCACAAGCAGCGCCTTGCGGTGAGATGTCTGGGTGGTCTCTGTACTTGAGGCTGCAAAGGAAACCTGTGTGCTGTGCTGTTTCCTGCCCTTGTGCATGTGTGTGTGTCCTCAAGACAGATGGAGGCACTAACGTCCGTAACTCTGTCAGGCAGCCAGGTCCCTTCCACAGGGCTGGACACCCGGGTATCCCCCCATTCTAACCAAGAAAATAAGTTGTCAGAGCTCTGAGCTTGTGTCATCCTGATGCTGAGGAATGGTGTCAATATATAAAACAATACCCGGGTATCCCCCCATTCTAACCAAGAAAATAAGTTGTCAGAGCTCTGAACTTGTGTCATCCTGATGGCTGAGGAATGGTGTCTTATATATAAAACAATGCCCGGGTATCCCCTCATTCTAACCAAGACCAGAAAATAAGTTGTCAGAGCTCTGAGCTTGTGTCATCCTGATGGCTGAGGAATGGTGTCAATGTGTAAAACAATGTTTTATATATTGAACTATCAAATTAAAATAAATAGAAAACAATTCCGGATATTTAAGAGAAGCTGAGGATGTAGCTCCATGTGTCACAGACGACAGAACCCATAAGGGGAGGAATGGGCACTGGTTTGTGTTTCTCTTCCCACACATGACGCTGACCCTGGGCGTCTATTTCTGAGAAAGACCTATTCATCCTTACTGCCCTTTGTTCTGTTATTCTTGGTTTTTTCTTCTCCATTTCTGGAAACTACATATTAAGGCGATTACCTTCTGTGATAACTTGCAAGTGTTTGCTCCAAAATTTGATTTTGCTTCTCTTAGGGGTGAGAGGAGGGAGTAGGCGAGAACGTTTTGCATTTTAATGAAGTCTAATTTCTCAGTCACTTCCTCCCTTGATACAGAATCCCCAATGATATTTAGAAAGGCTTCCCCGGACAGGTTACAGAAGCACTTCCCACACTCCCCTCTAGTACTCACATGATTTCATGCTTCATACGTGCATGGACACTCCCACTGGAATGTACCCTCAGTGTAGAGTGTAATATAAGGACCCAATTTCAATTTTCCAAATGGCTGTCCAAAGCCAAGAAGTCCATCTTTTCCCCAACTTGAGGGGCCTTCATTATAAACCCTACATATGTACATGGGTCTATTTTTGGATCTTCTCATCTTTCCACTACTAGTTGATTTATGCACCAGTACCCTGCTTTTAAATAATTATGGACACTTTACAGTATTTTTAACATCCGCTAGGGCTAGCCCCACACCCCTGCCTTGCTAATCTTTTCCAGGATTTTCCTGACTCTTTGTGTTTATTTTTTCATATGGAAAGTTAGAATAAATTTGTCTAAGCCCTGCAGAAGACAGAGAACACTTCAGTATTTTTAGTTATAATTGTGGACATCTTCACAATAAAAAGTCTTCCTGTCCAAGAACACGCCCTGGTTTCTTATTTAAGTCTACCTTAGTGTCTTTCAGGTTAAAGCTTTCTTCATATGGGTTTTGTATATTTATTTCTATTTTGTCTCCTACTGTGTACTATTATTTGGTCATTGTTTCTGTGAAGACTACTGATTTCTCTGTGTTCATTTTACATCTTGCCATCTCACTGAATTCTCTTATTGTTTTAGTAGTTGCTCAGTTGATTGCCTTGACTTTACCAGAACTACAATCTGCAGTAGAGAAGGTCCTGCCTCTTCCTTCCCAATTCCTGGGTGCTCACGCTGTGTGTGTGCATTTTGTGTGTGTGCTGTGTGTGGTATGTGCACATTGTGTATGTGTGTGCTATGTGTGTGCACATGCTGTGTGTGTGGTATGTGCACATTGTGTATGTGTGTGCTATGTGTGTGCACATGCTGTGTGTGTAGTATGTGTGTGTTGTGCTGTGTGTCATGCTGTGTGTGGGTGTGTGTGCTCTGTGTGTACATACTGTGTGTGGGTGTGTGTGCTGTGTGTGCATGCTATGTGTGTGGTATGTGTGTATTGTGCTGTGTGTGGGTGTGTGTGCTGTGTGTGTGCATGCTGTGTGTGGGTGTGTGTGCATGCTGTGTGTGGGTGTGTGTACTATATGTGCATACTCTGTATGGGTGTGTGTGCTCTGTGTGCATGCTGTGTGTGGGTGTGTGTGCTGTGTGTGTGCATGCTGTGTGTGGGTGTGTGTGCATACTGTGTGTGGGTGTGTGTGCTCTGTGTGTCATGCTGTGTGTAAGTGTGTGTGCTGTGTGTGTGCATGCTGTGTGTAAGTGTGTGTGCTGTGTGTGTGCATGCTGTGTGTGGGTGTGTGTGCTCTGTGTGTGCATACTGTGTGTGCATACTGTGTGTGGGTGTGTGTGCTCTGTGTGTCATGCTGTGTGTAAGTGTGTGTGCTCTGTGTGCATGCTGTGTGTGGGTGTGTGTGCATGCTGTGTGTGGGTGTGTGTGCTCTGTGTGTCATGCTGTGTGTGGGTGTGTGTGCTGTGTGTGTGCATGTTGTGTGTAAGTGTGTGTGCTGTGTGTGTGCATGCTGTGTGTGCATACTGTGTGTGGGTGTGTGTGCTCTGTGTGTCATGCTGTGTGTGTGCATGCTGTGTGTAAGTGTGTGTGCTGTGTGTGTGCATGCTGTGTGTGGGTGTGTGTGCTGTGTGTGTGCATGCTGTGTGTAAGTGTGTGTGCTGTGTGTGCATGCTGTGTGTAAGTGTGTGTGCTGTGTGTGCATGCTGTGTGTGGGTGTGTGTGCTCTGTGTGTGGGTGTGTATGCTCTGTGTGTGCATACTGTGTGTGGGTGTGTGTGCTCTGTGTGTGCATGCTGTGTGGGGGTGTGTGTGCTCTGTGTGTGCATACTGTGTGTGGGTGTGTGTGTTCTGTGTGTCATGCTGTGTGTAGGTGTGTGCTGTGTGTGTGCAAGTGTGTGTGCTGTGTGTGCATACTGTGTGTGGGTGTGTGTGCTCTGTGTGTGCATACTGTGTGTGGGTGTGTGTGCTGTGTGTGTGCATGCTATGTGTGGGTGTGTGTGCATGCTGTGTATGTGGTATATGTGTGTTGTGCTGTGTGTGTCATGCTGTGTGTGGGTGTGTGTGCATGCTGTGTGAGGGGGTGTGTGCTGGCACATGCTGTGTGTGTGCACCTAGCGTGCCTCCAAGAAGATAGTGGGTAGCAGGGTTGATAACAACAGGTAGTCTGGTCTTGTCCCTGACTTTGGCAGAATTGCCAAAAGTATGCTCTACGAAAACACAGTTTTCTCTTATTTGTTAAAAAAAAAAAAAAAAGATGAAATAAATCTTCTTTTCCATATATGGAGAGGATTGTATAATTTCCTTCATAGATACCTTTGGAACCTTCAAAGCCCAGCTATTTGGGGTTTGGATGGAGGGTCGGGGGTCCAATTTTCTATGTGATGGTGTTGTTTAGACTTCCTACATTTACTTAATTTTGACCCATAAGCCATACAAATTATCTTTTAATTCAGGTTTTTAAGTGTTTTTGGCTTAGAGTTACAGTAATCTCTTAAGATTTGTTTTTTCTTCTTATGGGAAATCATCTGATGATCAGGCAATTAAGAATATTATTACGGAGCAGCACCTGTGGCTCAAAGGAATAGAGCACTGGCCCCATATGCCTGAGGTGGTGGGTTCAAACCCAGCCCTGGCCAAAAACTGCAAAAAAAAAGAATATTATGAGGGGCTTGGCATCTATAGCTCAGCCGGTAGGGTGCCAGCCACACACTGAGGCTAGAGGGTTCAAATCCAGCCTGGGCCTGCCAAACAACAACGACAACTACAACCAAAAAATAGCCGGGTATTGTGGCGGGTGGCTGTAGTCCCAGCTACTTGGGAGGCTGAGGCAAGAGAATTGCTTAAGCCCAAGAGTTGGAGGTTGCTGTGAGCTGTGATGCCATGGTACTCTACTGAGGGCAACATAGTCAAACTCTGTCTCAAAAAAAAAAAAAACATTTTTATTAGGATAATCATCAAAATTTAATATGCTCTGTGAATTAGATGATGACATATATCAATGTTAAATTCCTGGTTTAGATTGCTGTTCTGTGATTATGTGAGAGAATGTTCTTGTTCTCAGGAGACTCTCTGAAGTATGCAGAGATACAAACAACACCGACTGTACTCAATGAAGGGATTAGCTCTTACTCAGAAATTTTTAAAAGCAACTCTGCAAATGTACAATAGCAGCAATGCTTCCAGCAAAAGTCCCATTTGGAATAAATTTACTCATACCACTTAATCAAGCAAAGAAATAGGGTGTATAGGGTAAAACTCCAAACAAACACATAACTAACATATTTTGGTGTGTATTTTGTATCAGTTCAATTTCTATTGTTTTCTGAATATCCAGAGCAACCCAGATGTTCCAGATGAAGGAGTTGATCAGGGCACCAGCCTCACACAGGCTGAGACTGCACCCTGCTCCCAAACACATACAGAAATTGAGTCCTACTTTCTCAACACGCACCCGTCACAAGCACGGCAAACAGGCCTTGGTGTGAACACCTTGGAGTGGAATGGCTGGGTCATATGATAGATACGGCTAAGTTTTGTTTGAGACAGGGACTCGCTGTGTCACCCAGGCAGAAGTGCAGGGGTGCTCACGGCAGCCTTGAACCCCTGGGTCAAGCAATCCTCTCACCTCAGCCTCCTGAGTGATTGATATCCCATTGTGGTGTCAAGTTATATTTCCCTGAGGACTAAGGCTGCTAAGGATTTTCCATGTGCTTTTTTGCTATCTGTTTATTTTCTTTGGTTAGATGTCTCTTCAAATCATTTTTTCATTTTTTTAAAAAAGAATCAGTTGTTAGTTTTCTTATCATTGAATTTTGAAAGAGTTTTTAAATTGTATTTTGGAAAAATGTCCTTTATCAGACTCATAATTTTAGTTGTTTTTCCCAGTCTGTGGCTCTTGTTTTCATTCTCATAACAATGTACTTCAAAAAGCAGAAGTGTTAAATTTTGATGAGGTACATCTCTTTTTTATGGATCATGCTTTTGGTGTCTTATGTAAGAATTCTTTGCCTAGCCCAATATATTCTTCTATAGGTTTTGTAGTTTTAGGTTTTATCTGTTTTGAATAAATAACTGTATATGGTATGAAATATGGATCAAAGTTCATCTTTTTTCATGTGGATATCCAATTATTCCAACACCCTTTGTTCCAACATCTTTTGCAAAGACTATCTTTTCTTCACCAATTTACATTAGCTCCCTTGTAAAAATGTAGTTGACAATGTATGTGTGGATCTATTTCTGGACTCTATTTAGTTCCAGCAATCTACTTGTCTACCTTATACCAATACCTCACTGTTCTGATTACTGTGGCTTTACAAGTCTTGGAATCAGGTGGTATTATTTCTCAAACATTATTGTTCTTTTCTTAAGTGGTTTTGACTATTCTAGGTCCTTTGCATTTCCATATGAATTTTAAAATCAGCTTGTCAATTTTTATAAATTAGCCTGCTGGAATTTCAATTGAATCAATACATCAATGGGGAGAATTGACAACTCTGCTGTGAGCACAACTGTCTTAGCCCAGGTTGAGTTGCTTTAAAGGAATGCCTGAAGCGGGGTAATATATAGAGAAAAACGGTTTATTTAGCTCACAGTTGTGTGGCCGTGTAAGAAGCAGATGTCAGCATCTTTTTGGCTTCTGCGGTGAACTTTGGTGCTGCCTCAGAACGTGTGGAGAAGGTTAAAGGGGAAGATGGCCCATCAGAGGGACCATACCTGAGGGACGCCCTGGTGACTCACTCTGTCTGAGGTTAATCCAGTCTCCCAGGAACAATCGAGTCAGCATCCAAACACCCAAACCACAGAACAGTATATGTATCTCTCTGCACTTAACTCAGATTTGATTTGCCTCAGCAAGGTTTTGTACACACAAAGATTTACACCCTATGTGTATCATATTTTTGATGTTGTTGTTGTAAATGGTCATTTTAAATTTTGGTTTACATACTCTGGTTTCTCTTCAGATCATACAAATCTCTTGCCTTTTAGATTTTAATATACAATTATTTGTTGATAATATATACAAATAAAATTGATTTTGGAATATTCATCTGGTATCCTGCAAAACTGCCAAACTTACTAATTCTAGCAGCTTTTAAGAAAAGAGTCCTTTAGATTTATTAGGGAGATGATCGTAGTGTTTATGAATAAAGATAGTTTTACTTCTGCTATTCCAATTTAGAGGTGTCATTTCTTTGCCATTTTGAACTGACTAGAATCTTTGTTCCCATGTTATCGAGGAGAAGCAGAAGTGGACATCCTTGTCCTGACCTTAGAGGAAAAGCAGTTAGTGTTTCCCACTTAGTGTACCGTTAGCTATAGAGTTTTTCCGAGATGCCCTTTAATAAATTGAGGAAATTCCCTTCTAATCCTCGTTTGTTCAGAGTGAGAGTTGGGCTTTTTTTTTCAATAAAGAACAGATGTTGGATTTTGATGAAATACTTTTTCTGTATCTTTTGAAATAATCGTATATGTTTTTGAGTTTAATATGATGAGTTATACTAACTAATTTTCAAATGTTAAACCAACCTTGTAATGTGTCATATATTTAGAAATTTTTTAAATGTTTTGAGATGCAGTTATAAAAAACATTACAGAAAGATTCTGTGTACCCTTTACCCAGTTTCCTCTAGTGGTAACATCTTGCAAAACTACAAAACAATGACACAACCAAGATCAATGACATCAACAGAATTGTGCTAAAGAACAATTCTATCACCACAGGGATCCCTTCTGTGGCCCTTTTATAATCATAAGCACTTTTCTCTATCTTAATCCCCTCCCTAACCACTGGCAACCACTAATCTGCTCTTTAATTCCATCATTTCAAAACATTATATAAATGAAATCGTATAGTATCTAATATTTTTGGATTATTGATTTTTTTCACTCAGCATGATGCTCTGAAAACTTATCCACGTTATTTCAAGTATCCTCAGTACGTCCCTTTTTGTTGATGATAGTATTTCATGGTATGAATGCATCACAGTTTATTTAACAATTCACCTTTTGGGGGTCATCTAGGGTGTTTCCAGTTTTTGGCCATTATGAATAAAGCTGCTATAAGCAAGTCCTCACAGGTCCTGAGGCTCTATTCTTTATTTGTTCCTGTTTTCTCTATGTTGTTCAGATTATATAATCTATTACTGTATCTTCCAGTTCACTAATTCTTTCCTTGTTTCCTCCATTCTTCCCATGAACCCATCCACTGAGCCTTTTATTATGGTTATCATAGTTTTCAGTCCTTCCAGAGGAAGTCCTTGGTTCTTCCTTATATCTTCAATCTATTTGATGAGACTTTCTATTCAATTTATTTGCTAAGGCTTTTTATTTTTTTTTTCCATTTGTCTCAAGCATGTTTGTAATTATTTAGGTATTTTTATCACAGCTGCTTTTAACACTTTGTTATATAATTCTAATCACTCTGTCATCTCAGTATTAGTATTTTGATTGTCTTTTTTCATTCAGTGTGGGCTCTTTCAGGATCTTGGCATGATTAGTGATTTTCTACTGAAACCTGAAAATTTCATGTTTGTATTATGCTATAAGACTCTGGGTCTGATTTAAAACCTCTATTTTAGCTGACTTTCTTTGATGCTAATCTAGTAAGGGAGAGGCTAGAGTACTGCCAGGTGGAAGTAGAAGTCCAGGTTCCCACTAAGGTGGCCATTGATAACCAAGGGGAGGGGGGTCCTTGTCACTTCTGGATGATGGGGGACTTCATTCCTGATGAGCCATTGTGGAAGTCCCACCTCCTCACCTGGCCTCCTCCGACATCACCCCAATAGGAGGGAGAGGCACACTTTACTACTGCTGAGGGGGGCGGAAGTTCAGACTTTTTGTGGTCTACATTGAACTGGGGGGGCTGGAGGGATAGCACCTTATTATTAGCTTAGTATCAGCTGGGGACAGAAGTCCTGGCTCTGCACTTGGCATTCTGTGACATTACTCTCATGAGGGTGAAAGTTTAGGTTCTTCCACTGGGGCTTTGGTTGCATGGGTGGGAATGAAGCCACAATTGTTTTATTTTTTTCTACACAGTTTATGGCTGGATGAGATCAGTTATCATCTCAAAGATTTCTGTCTTCCTAGCTTGCTCCTATCCTGGTCCTTTGGCTAGAACAGCACACTTTTTGCTGGGGCTATTTTTGTCTATGTGCTTTGGGGTTTCTGGGTTGGCAGCTTCTTCAGTTCCAAGTCTGGATATACGAGGCAAAAATAAAACCACCTCATGCTCACCACCATGTCATTATTCAGGTTCCAGTGTTCCTATCAGTCTGCCTTCTTTCCATCCTTTCAGTGTCTTCTCATGTTTGTTTTGTATATAACGTCTGGGACTTTTTGTTGTACTTAGTAGGAGGAATAGGAAAAATCATATCTACTCCATGTCTCAGAGAGGAAGTGTGTTCCATGTGTTTTTACTGCTGTTATTTAGGGCAAAGCAATTTCATTATCAATATACAGCGATGTTTTAACTCACTTCATAATTCATGTCTTAAATTTTGCTAGGTTTTAATGTGTCCTTCTTGAATCATTTTCTTTGAGATGAATTTCTTGTTTACTTGGACTTTGCTGTATCTTTCAACAAGTGAGTTTATTTAATTTACATTTAACATACCAGACATTTTGTCTTAATGTTGGCATCTTATATTTTCTATTTATAATGCTTCCTTCATTTTATAACCTTTGCTGTATGGATATCTTCTTTTAGAAGTAGGGTATTTTTCTTTATGGTAATTCGAAAGGTCACACTGTTTATTCCACTTTTCTTCTTTCATATATTATATAATAGTCTGCCTGGGTGACTATAAGAAAATACCCCAGACTGGGGCTTAAACAATTGAAATTTATTTTTTCACAGCCCTGGAGGCTAGAAATATAAGATTAAAGTGCTAGAATATGCAATTTCAGGTGGAGATTCTCTTTCTGGCTTTCTAACAGACGTCTTCTCACACAGTGGAGGGTATGGGGAGCAAAGAAAAACACCTGGCATCTCTATTCATAGGGACACTACTCCACTCAGATCAGGGCCCCACTCTTAGGCTCTCATTTAACCCTAATTGCTTCCTATTCCAAATGCAGCCACACTGGAGGTTGTGGTCTGACATATGAATTTGTGGGGAGAGAAGGGGACAT
The DNA here is from genome assembly GCF_000181295.1 of Otolemur garnettii. Taxonomy (NCBI): domain Eukaryota; kingdom Metazoa; phylum Chordata; class Mammalia; order Primates; family Galagidae; genus Otolemur; species Otolemur garnettii. Next base: position 5,288,501 of record NW_003852523.1, read on the forward strand.
AGGTCTTCAGCCTATAACACGTCCCAACACTCTTTTCCTAGATTTAGCATATTTAGACAGTATCTACTGAATATCTAATAAGAAAATCAGCAGACTTTCTGTTCACCGTCTCTCTCCTCCCTTCTTTCAGACTTTTTGTGATTGTAACTCATTCTCATTTTTATTTTAGTTCCTCATATGGTTCACTTTAGAACTGTTATTTCTTGATTTTTTTCCAACTTACAAACTATCTGTTATAGCTTCCCTCTGTGAAAGATAAGTATTCTAAAACACCGGGCTCCTTTCCCCAAATCCCCGATTTATCGATTTTACCTCATCAAAATTTATGCCATTTGCTTCAGAGATTCTGTCTCACTGTTGTTCAGACCTGACTTTCTATACTGCTAAATCCATGCCCTTCATGTTTCAGTCTCAGCTTATCTTTACATTTCTTGGTTACAGATGGTTTGTTTGTTTTACAAGAGTCCACGGGGGGTTCACTTCCAAAGTGATTTTATATCTGAGATCATTCCCTTGCTGCCTTCTACGTGAATGTCTACTTGGTGTGACATTTCTGGGATGTTTACTGACTTCTCAGGGCCTCAGTTTCCTCATCCTATCCTTGGCTAGAGAATTTCCTCTTTCACCTCACTGTTTACTATTGTCACTGAAATGTCCTTAAAGTATATTTTTTAGCTACCTCTATATCTGAAAGTGTCTAGGAACCTCCTTCCCTTTAGGTATTTTTCTGTCCAGAATAGGATTTTCTACAGTAGGATTCCTTCAGCCTTTCTTGACTTAGTTCCCTGAGAAAATTAAGCCTTAATAACCACGGATACCCAATGCAGGGAATGAATCAACTCACCTCCTCTGCACCTGGAGTGCGCTAGTCAGGCACTGTCCTGAGAGAACTGAGAGTCCCTCCCATCTCCTGTGTCCTGTGGTCCAGCTGAGGAACCCTGCTGAGAAAAGCCTCACCACACTGGTTTTGCTTGTATTTGCCTTGCTTAGTTTGTCCTAGCTCTTTTCCTTATTTCAACACAGAGCAATGCTCTCTCTGCTTCATGTGGGACCCTCTGAGGGATTGGGTCCTCTCAAACAGGAAGGTCAAGCCAGGCTGTGTGCCCTGCTTGGGGCAGGCCTGCTCTAGCTTTTGTTCAGTACCCAGCACAAGAATCCACTCTGGGTCAGGGAAGGGGACCCTCAGGCTCCAGGTGTCACCCCTCCAAGTCCAAGAGTCTCTTTGCTTCTTATCAGTTTTACCTCATTCTGGCACTTGGTGCCTTTCATATTTCTCTAAAATCAGAATAAAATCTCACCTTGGGTACAGTAGCTCACACTGTAAACCCAGCACATCGGGAGGCCAAAGTAGAAGGATAACTTGAGATCGGGAGTTCACGACCAGCCAGGGCAGCACAGTGAAACCACATCTCTACAAAACCCAAAACCAAATAGTTCATAACACACATGCAAAGCCACCACACGAGTCCTCTGGTGCTTTTAGCTGCCAGCTCTCCTGGCCTGTTCTCTCAGGCCATTTGTTTTGTTGTTGTCATTGTTTTTGTCTTGACACGGAGTCTCACTCTGTCACCTGGACTAAGTAGCATCATCATAGATCACAGCAATCTCTAATTCCTAGGTTCAAGCAATTCTCCTGCCTCAGCCTCCCAAGTAGCTGGGACTACAGGAACCTGCCACCACACCTGGCTAACTTTTCTATTTTTAGTAGAAATAGGGTCTCACTCTTGCTCAGGCTGGTCTCAAAATCCTAAGCTCAAGCAATCCTCCCACCTCAGCTTCCCCGAGTGTAGTGATTACAGGTGTGAGCCACCACGTCTGGCCTCTCAGAAGCCTTGTCTTCTCCTTTTCTTGTCTTTGGCCACACATCTACCTGGCTAATGATAAGCCACTCGGGCTACTCAGTCATTGAGGGAAAACCATTATGCATCACCATGTCTCTGGTGGAGGCAGAAAGGAGTGAGGTGAGAAAAACGCTACTTTCTTGAAATCCCCCTCCTTGCCCAGGGCTGCTGCTGCCATCTCCTTCTGCCCACTCCTGTGGGTAGAATCAGTGTGTTCTGAAGGGCTCTGACTTCTGCCTGCCTCCACTGCACTTCCAGACATATCTTTAAAACATCTGCAAACAGCTCTGGGCACGTAGTAGGTACTCAAAAAATAGATGTTATGATTAGCTTAGCAGACAAATTCACATCCTGGTGAGTCAATTTTTAGGTAGACTTTAGGGACACCCCTGCTTTCATCAGGTGGATGTAGGGCATGACTGGCTACATCACACAGACCTAGGTGCTGGGACATGGGGGTCAAGAAGGTGAGTCCTTGTGAATTAGCAGATTCCCTGGGAGAACTCTGGACTTTGATGTGGCTAGACTCAAAGCCAATGAACTGGTACTTTGAAAGAAAAATGAAACTTGAACTTGCCAGCTTCTGGGCTTTGACCCTTGACCACTGTACCAGGGCAGCATTGGTTAAGAGCACAGTCTCTGGAGCTGACCTGTTTACACTTAGATCTTGGCTGTCCCAGGGCCTCCGTTTGCTTGTCTGTGGTGTGCGAGCACCCAAAACAGTGCTATCCTGAGGGCAGTGGTCTTTGTAAAGTATCTGGACCAGTGCCAGGGGCATGGTAAGCATGGCGGGACATGTTCAAATACAATCTGTTAAGCACATAAAAGTCCCTATCCCGTGGCTATAAGATGAAGTGACAAGGGGATTAAAACTGTGTTTCACATTCTAGAAATGCTCCACGCATCAAGCCACAGGCATCCACCCCTGTGCCTTCTGCAGTGCTCCTAAGTCAGCTCTGAACAAAGTCTGTTTGCTGTGGTTCTGTCTCATTTTCTGCACATTTGTTCCTCCTTTGCCATTTGGGTCTAATGAGATTCCTCCAGGGCTTGCATTTGATCTCTTCTCCCAGATGGCTCCCAAATGTGGCAGGAGAAACTGTGAGGGCAGTTGCCAGACTTTCCTCTGGGCAAAGCACGTACAGGATGGCTCGGCTGACGATAACCAGTCTGAACTGCTCCAGGAGACAAAGGGGACAACTGAACTCAAAGTTCCAGTCACACAATGAACTTTCCAAGCGTCAGGCCTCATCCCACTAACTGGGAGTGCAGAGATGACCATGCAGACCCCGAGCATGAATTGAGAAGGGAACAGGAACTAGCACCTGCTGTCCAGGGACTGCCATCTCCCCCCAGGAGCCCTCAGTTCCAATCTTATCAGGCTCTCAGAGCAGTGGTTTTCTGCTAGCTTCACATGTAGAAAATCTAGGGTAAAGGGCCTGGGAGGGGGCTTTTTAAAGTTCTGATGCCAGGCCCAACCCAGAAAAATCGCTCCTACCATTTGGGCTGGAGTCTGAGCCCAGCCAGCCTGGGAAAAAACTCAGGTGATTGTAATGAGCTGCCAGTGACTTGCAGGAAAAGCAGCCCATGGCACAGGCCTTGGCTGTTATCATTCCTGAAGTGATCTGGAAGCTGCAAAGACCAAACAAAACACTTTGTCCAAACACCACATGGAGGAAGATGAGAGCCACTCCTGCTGCACAGGACATTCCTTCAGTAAGGGAGATGAGCTTCCTTGCAGGGCTTTCTGGAGGACTTGGATTGGAAAGACCTGCAGTGTCAAAAATATGTTCCACAAACTAGCTTCCCAGAAAATGAAAAGTACTTCAGCACTCACCCAGGGCAGGAGAGCTTTAAAAACTACAACAGGCCAAGACTCACACACCACACAGGGCGGGGACCCTAGGGCAGGGACCCCGTGGGACTGCACACACCACACAGGGAGGGGACCCCCACACCGCACCGGGACAGGGACCCCGGGGACCCACACATACTGTACAGTGACGGGGATGGGGACAGGGACCCTGCACATTGCACAGAGACGGAGATGAGGACTCCACATGCTACACAGGGAGGGGAATGAGAGTACCAAGTGCCGCACGGAGATAGAGACCACAGGTGCACCTCACACCCCAATGCCAACTTAGCACTTTTGGGTCCAGCAAGAAATGAGAGTCCGCCCCAAATCCTCCCCGCCCCCCCCCCCACGCCACTGCACCTCATCCTTGCATTTCATTGGTTGGGACGAATCACGTGCACATCTCTCAACCGTTGTTGGCCAAACATGTTACAGCCTGGCTCCTCCCAACGCTGGTTGCTGGAAGGGGGTGTTGCGTGAGTGAGGCTTTGGAACAGCAGTTGCAGAGGTGGGCTGTGGGGCAGTTCGAGCAACTGTGGGTTGACACGGTTGAGGAGACGTTGGGGTTCAGCCCACCGGAGGTTCTGTCCAGGAGGTTCCGCCCCGGGCAGCCCCTGCCAGGCCAGTGGCCTCTAAGCCCAGCAGATCCTGTCCAGGCTGGAGAGCGCAGGGCAGCACTCTACCCGTGACCCACAGTGTGGATGTGCCCTGGGACCAGGGAGGCAAGGGCCGGACCCCAGCTCTGCACCACAAAAGTCACCACCTGCGGTGCTGAACCCCCAGTACCATGAGCCGAGGCCCCTCTGCAGTCAGTCTGCTCAGCGCTCTCGCATCCAGCACCTGCTGGTGAAAGTCACTGCCTCACTGCTAGACAGTGCTGTGGACTCAGACAGCTTGTGAAGTGATTCCTGCTCCCGTCCGCATTTCACGGGGGGAATGAGGTGCGGGAAGTTAAAGGCACTCACCCAGAGTGGCAGGGCTAGAGTCGAGGAGCCAGTGTCTTGAGCACAGGCTGACCACCCGCCTCACTGCCCCTGTGGTCTGCGGGGGTCTTTGGTGGCGTCTGAGCTGGCATGTCCTTCACTTTTGGTCATCTTAAGTCTTTGCTAGCCTTCCAGGGTTTAAGGGAACTCAGATCTCTTAGGGTCAGGAACTTCAAAATCGGAAAGAGTCCATCGGGTCCATGAGGAGACTTCCCTGGCATGAGCAAGACAAGGAAACCCTGGTAAGGAAAACCTCTGGCCCCCATCTCAGCGGCAGGATCAGGACAGTGTGTTTTGAAGAGCATGACCACAAGACCAGGAGACTCTGAGGACTCCTAAGTCATGAACTTCCTCTGGTTGGTTTCTGTTATTACTGGTCTGCTTGGCTGCAGTGACAGGCAGTAAAATCGTTTTCTTAAAAATGCCTTGTTTAAGAGACAGCCAGAAGAGAAAATCAGGGAAGTGCATCCCATCCATGCTGATGTCAGAGGAAAAGGGAACTCTAGGAACTCCATTTTCAGGAGCAGGAGAATGAAAACAGCTTAAGATGTGGCCCTGGGCTTCACTGTGGGAATGACCTGGTATTTCCATGATCTTCTGATTTACCATCACGCTGTCATGTGAGAATGGGCAGCACAATGCTGGATGATAGACAGGCTATGAGGGGCTCTGCAGGATGTATTTGCTCCTTTGAGCCTTGCACTGTGCCCGAAATACTTGCATGTGTACTCAAATGTGTGGATCAAGGGTGTGCAATGAAATAGAATTTTTAAGAATTAAAACTAGGAACAAAGATAACATCCATCAGTAGGGAAATGACTGAATAAGTTCCAAAACATTCACACTGGAAAATACCACGCAGCCATTAAAAAAGAATGGAGCACATCAGTGAAGGCAAGTTAAGACTCAGGCCACACCACACTCTCAGCAGAGTAGCACAACTCAAACAACTGACAACAGCAAATGTGAGGCAGTTGAAAGAGTTGGAACTCTCATATGCTACTGAGATCTACAGATGACTTCATCATATGGGAAATCCAGCAGATTCTGTTAAAGCTACTTGTGCACCAACTCATGATAGAACTATTCTGCCATATGTAAAATTAGAAAAATCAGTGAAATGCCAAATGAAAACATTCTTGGTGACTTTATTCATAACAAGCCCAAAACATGAAGCAAGTCAATTGTCTATCAAAAATGGATGGGAAGTCTAAAAGAAAGAACTGAAAACAAAAATAGACTAATTGAAAGAAAAAAAATCAATGGAGGAACTTAAATTGGATAACATGGAAGAATAGATCCGTTAACTTGAAAAAAAATTAATAGAAACTATCCAAACTAGAAAAGAAGGAGGGAAGAGATTTTAAGAGGAAAAGATAGTGTCTATCAAATGGGTAATGGATAAATAAATTGAAGTAGGATTTATTAATGGACTATTACACAACAATAAAAAATAAAAGAGACACGTGACAGTCTGGACGCATCTCAAACATTGTTTGAGCAAAAGATACCAGGGACAGTAGAGCACAAGCTGTATGCTTTCAATTGCATTAAACTCAAAAACAATAAAAACCTAATCTGTGCTAAAATGAAAATAATGGTTATCTCCGGGAGAAGACAATGGGAAGAATCACAGTGGAAATGTTCTGTATCTTGATGTGAGTGGTGGTCACAGTGTAAATTTATGTAAAATTCACTGAGCTGAACACTTAAGATTTGGGCATTTTGCATTTATTCTTCAACAAGAAAGAGAAGTTAACAATTGTTAACTTTTAATTTTTATTTATATATTGTGCTTGTTGGTCCTTTACCAAGTTCCCTATAAAGAAAAGGTACTACTTCTGTTTGAAAAATTATAAGGCAAATCTATTTGTGTTTATATGGAAAAATATTCACAACATACTATTGACTGGGGAAAAAAAGCAAGTAGGAAACTGCCAAGTATAAGCAGAGGTTTCTGCTTCAGAGTAGATAAGAAAGACTTTGTTCCTGTGAGAACAAAGAAAAACTCAGACAAAATAAAACTGTACTGAAAGAGTGAGAAGAGGGGAGAGAAAAAAAACATTAACAACTGAATTTCAGAAAGAAGCAAGCATAGGTAAGAGAGAGACAGGACAGCTCCTAGCTTTCATGCTGAAGGCTAAATAGAATTGGCCTGCCCTGGATGAAGAAAATTCATGGGACAAAGGACTGTAGGATGAACTTTGGGTGGTAGTGTGGGCTGATGGGACAAACTTGAGGGTAAAGCACTTCACCTGAGCAAGTTTTCTTCCCCACTCCAGGTTTTGCCATAAACACTGCAGTGGAGGAGGGGGCAGCTAAGCAGAAAGAAACTATAAAGTTCTGTACTTTCTTGTGGTTAATGGATTACACACCCTGCTTGAGGAGAAATTGCCCTCAGCCCAGGATTTAAAAACGTGTATCTCAGGAATCTGCAGTTGTGCTAATCACCGGTTCTCCGCCTGAGTAAGCTGCAACTTCTTTATCTCAGCAAGATACTAGAAGAAACCTGAGTGAGTGGCTCCTCCCCCAAACTGCATTCCGAGGAAATGGATTGCAATCTCTAAGGAACAAACAAAGGGGGGAAAAAAACCAATATACTTGAGCCTTTTCATTCATTTACATACAGTAGGCATAAATATAATAAAAATACATAAAACATGCAAGTAAGTAGAAAAACATAGCCCATACTTAAGAGAAAATACAATCTTTAGAAGGAGATCATCAGTTGATCTAGTTATTAGGATAATAAAAGACAATTATTTCAAATGTGGGTGAACAAATGGTATATTTCAAAAGATGAAGGGGAACACTGAAAGAAAAATGAAAAAAAATCACATGAAAGAAAAAAATGAAATGGATGGGCTTAAATTGGAAAGTGTAGAGGGACAGATCAGTGAACTTGAAAAAGGTCAATGGAAATTATCTAGAGAAGAGAAAATATGAACAACTTTAAAAATGTGAACTTTAAAAATATGAACAAAACATCAATAAGATGTGGGATTCTATCTAGTAGTCTGAAATATAAGCATTTAGAGTCCAAGAATAAGAGAGAGAGAAATAATGAAGGAAAAATATTTGAGGAAAAATGGACATAAATATTTCAATGTGATGTTATCAACCTATATATCAAAAAAATGAATGAAGCTAAAACATGATAAAGGCAAAGAAGACCACACCTGGCTATGTCATATCTGATAAGGGACAAGTATCCAGCATAGATGGCAAATCCTTACAATTAATCAATAAAAAAATGAAACATAGGCAAAGGACTTGAATAGACATTTCTCTAAAGAACATCTATAAAAGGCCAATAAACACAGAAAAGATTGCTCAATATTATTAGCCATCAGGCAAATTCAAGTCAAACCCATGATGAGATACCACTTCACACCCAAAAGAATGGCTATGACAAAAAGACACATGTTAGCAAGGATGTAGAAAAATTGGAACCCTCATGTACATGAGGGGAATATAAAATGTTTGATAAATAGTTGGCAGTGCTTCAAAATGTTAAACATAGAATTACCATATGATCCAGTAATTCCACACCTAGGCATGTGTCCCAGAGAATTTAAGATACTACATATATGTTCACACAAAAGCTTGTACACAAATGTTCATCACAGCATTATTCATAATAACCAAAAGGGGAAGCCACTCAAATGCAATTGATGAACGGATAAACCGAATGTGGGCCATCCATACAATGGGGTATTATTCAGCCACAAAAAGGAACAAGGTATTAATTTATGCTACAATAGGGACGAACCTCAAAAACACACTGAATGATTGAAGCCATATGGTCACTTATGGTCACAAATGACCATAATATGATATGATTTCACTTATATGAAATGTCCAGAACAGACAAATCCACAGAGCCAGAATCTCAGCTTCCCAGGACCTGAGAGGATGTGTGATAGAGTTTCTGTTTAGGGTGACAAAAATATTCTGATATTAGATAGTGGTGATACTGCATAACTTTATAAATATACTAAAAAACACCCAATTACACACTTTAGAAAGGTGGATCTCATCATATCTGAATTGTATCTCAATAGAGCTGCTACTAAAAAATTGTGGAATCATATGAACAACCTATGTCAATAAATTTAACAGCCTAGATAAAATAGATAAAAATCTTGAAATACAGAAAATCTAAAGTAGAATGCATACTTAAAAACTTTCCAAAAAGCAAAAGTTCAGGCTCACCAAACTTAAGGAATAAGTAATATCTATCATTAATAGACCCTTTCAGAGGACAAGGAAGAGGGAATATTTCCCAAATCATTTATTGAGACCAAAATAATCATGTTACCAAACTCTTATAAAACTAAAATCATACTATAGACCACTATCCCTCATGAGCATAAATGAAAAAAAAATTAACAAATCAAACAGCAAAACATAAACAAGGACAATCCATCGTGACCAAGAGAGTTTTATTCCAGGAATGTAATTCAAAAATTAATAAGTGTATTTCACTACATCAATGGATGAAAGGACAAATTTGTTAGATCATCTAAATCAATGTGTTAAAAGCTTTGGGACAAAATTCACTACCCACTGAGGGTAAAATTCATCAAGATACAGGGAAAAGAAAGTAACTTTTTCAATTTGTAAGTTTACAGATAACATTATAAAGAACTGCTGAATATTTTAAAGCTAAGGTTGAGAACAAAGTGGGGATGTTGGTTCTTACTACTTGTATTCAGCATTGTACTAGAGTTCCTAACCAAGGGCAATAGGGCAAGAAAAATAGATACGAAATAGAAAGATAGTTAAGAAAAACCTGTTCTAAACTATCTGTTCATAGAGGACATGGTTATATGAGTAGAAAATCAGAAGTATCAAAAAAAAATATTAAAAACTAATAATCAAATTAAACAAAGTCACAGGATACAAAGTCAACATACAATAATCAAATGAATTTTTATACATAAGCAATGAACAATTGGAAAATGAAACAATGGAAAAAATACCACTAATAGCATCAAAATGAAACAGTATTTAGGATTAAATTTAATTTAAGAGGTATAAGACCTATTCACAGATAATTATAAAACATTACTGAGAAAAATTCAAGAAGCCCTAAATTAAAAAAAAAAAAAAGTTCATGTTCATGGATCAGAAAAGTAAATACTGTTAAGATGTCATTTCTCCCCAGTAGATAAATTCATTCACTATAACCCCAATCAAAATCACAGATGATTTTTTAAAAACACAAAGTGGTCACAAACTGATTCTAAAATTTATATGAAAATACTAAGGACCAGTAGGCAAACATTTTTTGAAAAGAACAACAAAATCGGAGATTTTATACTACCTGATTTCAAAATTTAGTAAAGTTTTGGTAATTATGATAGTATAGCCTAAATGAAAAAAAAATTAACAAAATGTTAGCAGATCAAATAGCAACACATAAAAAAGGACAATCCATCATGACCAAGTGAGGTTTATTCCAGAATGTAATTGAAAAATTAATAAATGTATTTCACCACATTAATAGATGTAAAGGCAGATAAATAGATCAATGGAAAAGAATGTAATCCAAAACGGACCAGCATTTATATAGTTAATTTTCAACCAAGCTACCAAAGCAATTCAAAGTAGAAAGAAAATCTTTTTAACAAACTGTGTTTAACAACTGGCTAACTATTAGAAGCATATTTGAATCAGATGCCTGTCTTGCATCACACATAAAAATTAGTTCAAGCTGGCATGATGGTGAGGGTCTGAAGTCCCAGAACCTTGGAAAAGTCAGCCAAAAGGATTTCTTGAGCCCAAAAGTTCAAACCTAGCCTGGACAACATAGTGAGACCCCATTTTGAAAAAATGAAACTATAAAAAAATTAATTCAACTTTTATTAAAAACCTAGTCATAAAAGCTAAAATTATAACCCTTCAAAGAAAATATGGAGAATATCTTTGCAACTTTTGGACTGATAATATACACAGAAAACACTAACTATGAGGGGACAAAATTATAAATTTAATGTCATCAAGACTAAAATCTTTTTTTCATCAAAACCTATCATTAAGAAAATTAATCAAGCTATAAAATGACATAAAATATTTACAATACATATATCTGAAAAATGACTCATATTTGTAATATATAAAGAACCCCTACAACGAAATAATAAAGACAACCCAATTAAAAGTAGACAAAAGACTTAAAGAACCGTTTCTTGAAAGAAGATATACAAATACAAAGATATCCAATAACCACAAATATCAACGGTCATCAGAGATAAACCAGTTAAAGCTTTGATCAGATGCCACTTCACACTGACCACAGGCTGACACTTATGCCAATAGCACTGAAGCTGGGGAGGACGTGAGGAGTCGTCCACTGAGACCCAGCACAATTCCATGCAATGCACAAGGTTTGTGATCAATGGATTCTGTGTCCCTTTAAATAAGGTATTTTCCACAAATTCTATTTTGTATCTTCCCTCCTGTTTTGTACTTGCAAGTTCAGCTCTAAATATGTAGTGCTTGGCATGTGGCCTCCAGGCCAGATGTGACCCCAGTGAGGTTATCACGGAGTTCAGGGAACACTGTCAGAACACAACTCAGAATCTGACATCTCTTATAAACAGCTTTCATTTGAGAGGAGTCTGCTGTTTGGCCTGCCAGGACTCTCATAAGAAGATTGCTGGTCTCTTTCTTCCCTATGAACCACATGATTCCTTCAGCTCAGTCCGCGTTTACCCTAGTTGGGTCACAGCACCTGTGTTATGTACCCAGAGAGACAATAGGTCAATGGGGCACCTGGAACCCCCACGTCAGAAGTGTTAAGTTATTGCTTTTTAAGTGGATTACAACAGAACCTCTGAAAGTTGATCACTCAAGGTAACAGGCTGGCTAACACACAAAGGTGGTGACCATAAGGACCTAGGCCTGCTGTGCTAATACACACACGTGTTACAAGTCTGGTCTATGAAAATTAGGTCAACTTAAGGAGGTGGTCAGTGTGCGGAAATGGTCAACTATGGAGGTTCTACTGTACAATAATTATCTTTACAGAGCCTTCCAATGTACATGCTTTGTCCTGATGGAAACGCATCAAAATGTTTTTTAAAATGATTTTTGTAGCACTTAGCTTTTAAACAATAATAAAGCAAACAAATTATTATTCACAGCTGGGACCAAAATCCATTTGGAGACGGCCATCCACTCCAGCTGGCTCCCAACAACAGCCCAGCACATACTGAAACCTCACCCTCCTTCAGTACTTGCTCAGGGATTTCTGGGGAACATTACCTAGATACTCTGGAATGAAATCACAAAGTAAGCCAAGGACTGGGGTTCTGGCTTTCTTCCTTTCATAAATCTCATTCACTCTCAGAAAAATAAAGGAGGCAGCTAAAACAGCAAATAGAGGTCTGACAAGTCTCCCTACAAGGGACACACCTGGGGCTGTGAATCCTCACAGGAAAGCAAATCTACCCCCACCTCCAATAGTGTGGAGTCTGCGTGGCTCTGCTGTAGCTGTTTGCAGCCACGTCACCACCTCAACCACCTGCTCAGCAAGCTTGCACCAAATACCTGCCCTGTGTCTACCATGCCCCGGACACCTCCATATTTCCATAGGGAGACAGTGACAGCTTCATTTTACAAATAAGCAAAAAGAGACTCAGAGACATTGGGCAAGTTGTGCAAGGCCATGTAACTATCAGTGACAATTTAGATTCAAATTCAGACTTGCCAAGCTCCAGAGTCTGGTCTCTTTCAAACAAACATGCCATTCTCCCTGATTGTGCATTGCCAACAAGCATAAAAAAAGAGCCGGACAGAATCCTTGGCCTCGATGGACTCAAAGCCAACTAGGGAAGAAAGAGCATGATCACACAAGGCTCCTGCTTGCTCTCCCTCCACACCATCTACGGTAGCCAAAGGCCTCACCCACAGGAAGAAGGGCAGGGACACTGAATCGCAGTCACTGAGGAGTCCAGAGCCTGGGCTGTAACTCTGGCTCTAGTGCCACCTTCCATCGGTCCCAAGGAACTCTCTCCCTCCCTTGCCTCAGATATAAAGCAGAGGCCAATTTTAAGCAGAGAAAAAAACTGTGTCCTCCCCATACATATCGGAATATAACTGCAGAACCTCAGGGATAAAAATAAAATGCCTACAAAGGAACAGTAAGACCAACAACAGACTTCTCTCAGGATGGCCAGAATCAGGAAAACATTCAATAAATAGTTCCAGCTGGCAACCTGCATTATACCCAGCTGAGGTCTTTATTCAAGAGTTAAGGTGTAATTAAAACGATGGACTGTAGAGGTGTGAATGAAAAGAGTGAACTGTTCTTTTCAAGTAGAGTTTAGAGAAAATATAGGAGGGCTCAAGATAAGTTCTTCAGGCAGGTAAGACCCCTCAAAGCAAGAAAGGGCCTCAGGGCAAAGATAAAACCCAGGGATGGTCAGTAAAAAAGGGAAGACTCAACATGGAGCCAAAGATGGGACTGCAAAACTATCATTCAGATTCTGATGGCCAGAAGTTGGATGCCACTGTAACAGAAAACTAAGACTTTGTTAATTTGGGGAGTGGATGTCAAGTTTAAATCTGATGGGCTTTGAGCAGGCTATTTATTAGAGCTTAAAAGAAAGTGATAAAAACATTCCTGAAAGCTGAAAGAAAGGGAACTCTTGTTATTATATGGTGTGGTAGTTTGGCAACAGCCACCTATGGTAACAGGGAAAATAGAAAATGTTTCTAGGAAACTGATGGTCTAGCTCAGATTTCTGCGCAGGAGCTGTGAAAGGTGCTTCCTGGAATCTTTCAGCTGCCTGTAATAAAACTCAAGAGGAAAGATGTGAAAAATAAACTTTTTGATTTTCAAGTAAAATTACATTATTATATATGTATTATTATAAATTATAAAAGAACAGTCTTATCAATTACAGTATGATTCTCAAAGTAAAATATTATAAAGCTTAAGGATAAAGGTCAAATCCAGGTCACTGCTGAGCTAGCATGGTCCTCAGCCTCCGAGTGAACATAAAGCCAGGAGTGTGACTGTCAGTCCAGGTAAGTCCCCTGCCTGAGTCGACAGAGGCGCCATGAGAAGGACTCTGAGGCCTGGGATGCACTCCCTCCTGCCCTCCTGCCCTCCAGGCCAGGACAGCGGGAAGGCCCGCCCCAGCCTCCGAAAGAGTGAGGAATCCCTTTCTGTTCTTTATAAATTACCCAGTCTATGGAGTTTTGTTATGGTAGCACAAAAAGACTAAGAAACCTCAGAAGTATTGAAAGTGGTTCCCCAAAGACAGTTGCAAACAAACAACTTTCTAAGGATCTTATCGGTGTGCTGTCCAGAGGACCTCCAGGTCACAACAGCCTCACAGGACCTGCAATAGAGAAGGATTTGTTTTAGGTGTTTCCTCAGTCTGATGTATTTTTATAAATTCAACATCACAGTGTTTTTAAAGGTCTAGAAGGGACAGAGACAGTACAGACTTATAAGAGTTCTCTGGGCTCCTGAACCTCTGTGGAGAGGAGGCAGGTCCCAAACCTCAGCCATTTCCTACAAAAGAGGAAGGACAAACTCAGAGGGTGGACAGAAGCTCAGAACAGAGCTCAGAGAGGACGAGGGTCTCACAGGAGGCAGGTGCTCTCTGGGGTTTCAGGGCCACCTTGGCCCAGGACTGCCGTGCACCCCCCATTCTCTGCCTTTTAGGGGTGTCTGTGTGATTGTCCTGTCTTTGTTCCATGTCATGGTTTGGGTGAGCAGATAGGAAATACCTTGGCTCTTCTTTCATAAATCCTCAGAATAAGAGGAGCTGTATCTAGGGAGCCGGGTCTGGGGGTCTCATGCACACGTGGACTTGATGAGAGACAAGAGCTCCCGCTGAGAGGTGAGATCACACCTGGCCGGATTCACTGCCTCTGGAGTCTGGGGTAGAGATGAGTGCATGTGGTTTGGGGGAGAGTGTAACTAGCTTTTATCTGGAGCACTTTTAAGCTACACTGAGATGGGGCAGTGCCTGTGGCTCAGTAGGGCGCTGGCCCCATATATTGGAGGTGGCAGATTTAAACCTGGCCCCTGCCAAAAACTGCAAAAAAAAAAAAAAAACCTACACTGAGATGTGGAGGGGAGACAGAGCCTGCCATGGGCACACATGGCCTCTAGAATCAGGGGATTAAAAAACGTAGCAGAAGTGCCTGTTGCTTTTTTTCAGTATGAACTATATGCCACTTCCCAAGTAAATTCCAAAAAGTTGTGAGAAAAATGCCTAAAGAATATTGAGAGGGCAAAAAATGACTCACAAATATTTGGTACTTGAATGTGAAGTGGCCATTAGGCCTACCCCACATTTCCATATAGTCACTAACACAGGTCACTCATCATTCAGAGAGCCAGAGAGAGACGTGATGTGACTATACAGGCTGTCTGAGGAAGATGGGAACCTCCAGGAAAGGAACATATTTAAGGAGGAGGAGGATTCCAGCACCACAAAGAGCACACAGATGGGGGCAGCTTTGCAGGGACAGGTGTCAGAGGAGGGAAGGGGCAGGGTGCCTGAAGCCCTTGGGCCACAGCTTCTGTCCCAAGTCCTGCTTCTCCAGAGAAAGGAGCACCCAGGGCAGAAGCAGAAGCCCACTACCTGCTCAGAGCAGCTTCTGTCTGGGAACAAGCTTGAGGTCCACTCCCTTTAGCATAGCTTCTTGAACTATGTGTTCCTGGCAGCTCTGCCAAGATTACTTTATTTCCCAGTATCTGACCCAGGAGTGGGGACACCCTGACAGCCGTGGCAAGAAGCTCCAGCCGCGCACTTTCTGTATCTTCAGGGTCAGTGAGGTGTCCGAGTGTCCAGAGTGCAGGAAGGTTGCAGCATTTGTCTGGTTGATGGATGCAGCCACCACAATCCCTGAGGCCCTCGTGTTTGGAAGGTGGGGGTAGCAGAGAGGGCAGGAGCAGATGCAGCAGTGGGCTCTTGATGGGAGCTACATTTTGTGGAGTACAAGAGTGAAGTGTGACCAGCAAAGGGTCCCTATGTGTCCTGCTGCCCCAGCTTCTGGCCCATCTTCCTTGACCATATCGCCACCTCTCTACAAACAGCAATGCTGGCCCCTGCCCACCCCACCTTTCCCCCTTCAACCCCCTGGGATGAAGTGTTGCCTCCAAGAACCCATGAGTCTGGGTGGTGTGGTCCTAGCTGCTGTAATGGCAGAGACAGGTGTCAAAGAGAGCTCTGCTCATCTCTGCTGAACTGCCCCCCCTACAGGTGGATGCCTCTCCCAGGAGTGGGAACAATCTCCCAATCACCTTTGCATATTTTGAACATCTGATGCAGTCTCAAGGCTGCGGCCTGAGCTCATGGCCTTGGCTTGGGTGTGGGGAGGTTGTGTACAGGGGAGTGGGAGAGCTGTGAACCTGGGAAACCAGTGCTGCATCACCTGACCAGTTGAAAGGGGGTGCTGTGTGCATCCTAGGGGCATCCCAGGGAGGATACAGGCAGAGTCTGCAGCCCTCCCCTCCAAGTCTTAGGCCGTCTCTGCTCTCTCCAGGTGAAAACTGGTGTGGATGAGGTTGATAGTCACACCCTGCTGGTGAGCAAACGCATGTCCTGTGTGAGGATGGGGCCAGGGCCTGGCTGTCAGGACACTACCTCCTTGAGGGTGCCCACTATGGGGGGTCTCCCTGTGTTAAGCATCTTCTGCTGAGTGGTGAAGCATGAGCCATGAGGCTAGTTGGGTTCTTGCTACAGGACCAAGTGACTGTGCCGAGTCCCAGGCCCTTTCTGTACTAAAAAGTCTGCAACTGGTGCGGGGACAGGACACCAAGGGGAGCAGCTCTGACTTAGTGCCTGATGTCACTGTGGGCACAGAGGTCATGACCCCACCTCTCCCCACACACCCTGCTTCACCACATCTGGCCCTGAAATTCAAGTTGGTGCCACTGCCCTGAGTGCTGGCTCACCCCAGCAGGCAGCAGGGCCATACCACCGGAGCTGGCCAGGTGGGCAGATGGGGAGCCACAATGTGAGAAAACAAGCCAAGGACCCCCAAAAACTGAACTAGCCTACCCACTGGCACAGCTCCACCAGACAAGCCCAGACTGGAAGCTGCTAGTGCCCACATGCCATTCCCTACAGTGCAGGGAGAGATATGTGAGCCATGGCAATCAACCAGGGGTGGGGGCACTGCACCAGGATGCAGAGCGGCAGGGCCTCAGAACCCCTCGTGGGCAGAAGCAGCCACCTGTGCGGGGTCCATTCGCAGAGACTTTAGCCCAGACCACACAGCCATGCCACTGGAGAGCAGGGTTATGGGGCCTTGGGGTAGGGACTGTGGAGTGGGACCAGGGAGTGGGAACTGCGGGAGCCAAGGACACCTGCTGGTGCCAGGGCTGCCCCTCAGGGTGGAAAGCAGAATAGAATGTGTGCAGAACCTCAGGCCAGAGTCATCTCCTTATTGCTGATCCATAATTGCCTTGTTAATACCGAGGTCTGGGGCAGCCTTTGCAGTATGGGGTATTTGGGGACTGAACTGGTCAGACAGGTGATGGAAACAAAAACCCTGAAACATCAGTGGCTATAAATAGTGAGTTTTGCCTTAGCTGATGGGTCGCTCACTCCCCATGCACCCAGGTGTCCAGCGGCCCTGCCCCAAGTCAGGCTCACATGGAAGCCCAGGCTGGGGCTTCTCAGTGTTTCTAGGTTCCTCGGAGAGGGAGGTGCCAGTGGCTCTTGCAGTCTTTGTTCACAGTCCCACGTCGCCCCAGCACCAGAGTCCCAGAGGACACGTGGATCCTCCACCCCAGGCTGCATGAGATAAGGGGTTTCAGCTATCTGAGCTGCCACACCTGCCTCTGCTGCAGGTCAGAGGCCAGGAACCACCTGGTCCAGGCCCTCGGGGCCATATAGGACGGTCCACCTGTGATACTTCACAGGTCTGATCCCAGTGTCTATGTCCCTGTTCCCCTTGGGGATAAGAGGCTGCTATCTTCAGGGTGCCCTCCAGGTAGGCCCAAGGTCTCTGGGGAACAGGGCAAGCAGGGCAAGCAGGGCTTGGATGATGCCCTACCCCCACGAATGGCCTTGGTCCCCAGCCCCTGCCCAGGGCCTCACATCCCTGTTCGGACATGAGCTGGGGCTGCTGTGAGCCATCTGCTTCTGGGAACATGCTAGTGAATTCTAAACAAATACACTAAGCACACAGCTGGGAGATTTCTCCAGAACCAGAGGAAAGGAAGTAGGGCCCCGAAGCAGTGTCTGCTGAGCCCCAAGGGTGCACTGTGGAGGGTGGGGCTGGAGGGGCCAGGACAGCTGCTCTGTCACCTCATGGCCCAGCCAGGGTACCAGCAGCCCATGGAAGCAGGGAGGAGCCAAACATATTTGATAACACCCACCATGCTTGGCCTCAGAAGGTGCCAAGCACCCTGACAGGGGCTCCTGGATGGCTCGAGCCCAGGTTTGCTGGAAACCACAGCCTGATTAGCAGAGCAGATAATCTGGTCTCATCTCTAGATTATCAGCGCCTCCATTCCTTGGGTGAAATGCCCCCGCCGCACCCCCGCTGTGGGCTCCCTGCGGTCAAGAGCCAGAACTCTTATCTGTCATGGACAACACATGCACTGTCTTGAAAGACTCCCCCACCCCACCCCTGCACAGCAAGGACACCCTTCTGGAGGTTGTCCCAAAGCCACACAGCTGTTAGGCCAAAAAGAGGACCCAGAAGGCCTTGAGTTCAAGGCCACCCCTGGGAGAGGTCAACATACTGGGCAGGGGACAGGAAAGACCCATTGTGGGGAGGTGCTGAGCAGGGTCAGAGGCGGTACGGCCACAGGGCAGAATAGGGGCTCCTGGATCACTCCTGTCTGGTGTCCTTGCCAAGTCCCAGCCCAGTGGGGCACCCAAGTGGGATCCCAGGGTGAGGACATGAGATGTGCACTGGAGGTTCCTCCAGGAGGGCTCGGCCCTTAGATAACTGGAGCCTGGAGAACTCCACACTCCCAGCCCCCAATCAAAACACAAATCCAAGACCCAGCCATCTACACACAGGGTTATGGTGTAGAGGGGAGATGGGGCGGGGGCGTGGGGGTGATCTGGCTCAGTCATCCTGGAGGCAGAGTTCAGGAAGTAGAAAAGGGTCAGAGAGGATACCCCATGTGAACTGAGGGGAAGGTGAGAGGCCTAGAGCAAAATGGGAACACCCTCTACCCTGTCGAGGGCTATGCCTGGCCTGGCGTGTGCCACCAGCCAAGTTGAGCAGGGCTGCACACAGTGCACATGCACAGGCTCAGGTGTGCCCTCCCCAGTATGACTTCAGGACCCAGACTGGCACAGGTACATTGGCAGCTTCCTTGCTCCAGAAGGCCACCCCTGCTCTGTGACCCCTGATGCAGAGTATTGAAGCTAAGAGTGAATGAGGGTGAGACCAGAGGCTGGCATGTGGCTTGTGACAGCATTGGGTCCCCAGACCACTTCCGGAAACAGGAGAGGCCTGGCTGCCACACTGGGTGCCACCTCCTCCTCTATTGGCCTCAATGGCAGACAAGCCGCCCTCAGACATAGGAGTGTCCTGGGAGTCTTCGCCCACCAGCTCTGCGGCCTCAGCTGAGGAGGTGGCCTGCACTCCCTGTAGCCACTGGCTCTGTGAGTCGGCCAGGCAGCCCCGTCTCTCCCTCATATGGAAACAATCTGGCAACAACGGCACCAACCCGTGAGTCACAAGGAAGCCAAGGACCCAGACCCATCCCGGGACGGATGAGTCAGCAGCAGAGGCAACCACAGTCCCAGGTATTCCGGTGGCCAGCCCCCACACCGTATCTACCCACCATCCACCACCCCATAATGCTCCTCTGTTCCTCATCACGCTCCTGTGCTAGGGAGCCCACACCAAGTGTTGCATTTTCAAGAATTTAGAGAGCTGATTTCTGAACACAGCCATTATTTTTAAATTATATAAACTTGACTATGACTAAATTATATTAAATAGAAACATAACAAGTACTAAAAGCTCATCACTTCCTAATTATGTTGCCACATTTTACTAACACCCATGCTCTTGAGGTGCTGTCCCTGTATGGTGGGAACACTGCCTAGCACTGGGCTGCCTGACAACCATTGGTCCCCCAGCAGGAGTGTTTATGCCACAGCAACAGACACACCTTCCAATCCCTGGCTTTTTCTTCCTCAGAGCCATTGGTAAACATTTACTCACATGGCATGCCCTGTCCTAAGCCCCCCTTCCCCCACTAGGGTCCACATTTATCCTCAAAGCCCACCCATGGTATACATCCACATCCTACACCCTGGTCCTTCCTCTAGCCACTTCCCAGAGCACCCTGTGCATCCTTGAGCCCCTGAACCTGGTGCCTCCCTGCACCCTGCCTCCATGCTGCATCCAAGGGAGGCCCCCCGAGGTGGGCCACACAGCTGCCTCCTGGGCCTTCAGCTCCCTGACTGCAGCCAGGGTGTCCATGTTTCCGGTCCCCCAGCTGGTGTCCCACAGAGCAACTCTGCCCTTGAAGTCATCACCCGACGGTATCCTCAGAACATCCCCACTTCACCTCTGGCACCTGTGATACAGAGTGACTGACCTCTCCTCCCTCTTGGTCAGTTCCCACTGGCTTCTGCCTGTCCTCACCCATCTGGGACATGGCCACTTATGTCCATGTAGACTCACCCACAGAGCCTCAGTCCCCAATTCTAGGAAAGACAGGCTGGGCATGAGTCCAGGAGGCCAGTGGGGGAGGGGGGGTTGTGGACAGAACGAGGTCCATGTGGCCTCATCTCATTTTCTCTCCTTTTCATACCTGGACCAGCCCACCCCTAGCCACTACCGTATTCTGCCCCCATGACAGCCAGGACACATGGAGCTGTCTTCCCCAGCACTCCTGGGGCCCAAAGCTGCCTGGCTCCTCTTGTCCATTCCCCACAGCATCAGGTCCAAGCCCATCCCCAGCCCAGTCCAGCTGCCTTTGTTCTCAGCAGAGGGTCAGGGAGCATAACCCTCTCCTGCCCATCCCCTGACTCCATCTGTGTAAGCTGACCCCTGGCAGATCAGTGGAGACAAAGGAACCATTCCAAACCCAGGCTCTATGAACCACTGTGTGCGGTCCCAGTGGCCAGAGAAAGTGTGCCTGTCCATCAGTGGGACCAAAGCATAGTTTTCCCCAACCCTGAGCTAGAGCACAAATCCAGACCCTGAAATTTCTGCTGGCACCAGCTACTTGGCCAGCCTGACCAAGCCATACCCTTGGAAAATCACACCTGTACAACTTAATCCAGTGGGGCTCCTGTGTCTACTGCTGCAAACCTTAAGTTCCCAGATGTGACTCTGTGGGCAGGTCTGGTCTGCGGCAGCTGCCATGGGCATAGTCTGACTCTACTACCCACCTCTCCTCCTCAGGCTCACAGAGTAGGTGAACTCCAAATAGGAGAAAACAAATGAGCCCATGCTTACACATATCACGGTCAAACTTCTGAAAACTGAAGACAAGGAAGATATCTCCAATGCTGGCAGAGAAAAGAGATGCATTTCTTATACAAGAATGACAATTAGAATCACTGCAGATTTTGAATTTGAACTCATGAAGGCCAGGAAAATGTGGCACATTTTTTAATTGCTGAAGAAAGATAATTATCAATTCAGAATTATATATCCTTCAAAATCATTCTTTAGGAGTTAAGGTGAAACAAAGACATTCTCAGATCAAGAACAACAAAGAGAATTTGCCCTAAAACAATGGCTGAAAGTGTTTCTTCAGACAGAAAGGAAACAGACTATGAAGGATAAAGAAAGAGCAACAAAAATTGTAAACACTGGGGAAATGTAATAACTCTTCTTCAAGTCACTTCACTTTAATTTTATAATTAAAAGCAAAGGCTATGATGCCGTCTGATGGAGTCTGAGCACAGGCAGACAAACCAAACAGCTGCAAATAAAGGCTCGGCACAGCCAGCCACGTGCAGGGAGATTTCTGTAAAACACTTGAAATGGTGACAGACTGATTCCAAGTAGACTTGAAAGTTTAAGTATGGACACAGTAACCCCAGAAAACCACTAAATATTTTACAGAGCTACAAAATCAACAACATAATAGATAAACTAAAGTAAAAAACTAAAAAAAGTTCAAATAACAAAAAAAGTTAAACAGCAATAAAAATCAAGATGCAAGTGGAAACCAAATAATAAAATTGTAGGCTTGAATTCAAACATAACAATAATTATCTTAAATGTATCTGGTCCAAATTAAAAGATAGAGGTTGTCATAACTAATTTTTTAATGACCTACTTATATACTATCTATAAAAAACTCCCTTCAAAGATGATATTGGCAGGTCAGCGTAAAATGGATAGGAAAAGATATATTATACAGACACAAGTTAAGAAAAGAGAGCATCTATATTAAGAGAAAACTATTAGGTTTGAGGGAAATTACACCATGAGTGGGTCAATTCAGAAGGTACTATGCTCCTGAGTCTTCAGCTAACAACACAGCTTCCCAATACATGAAGCAAAATCCACACAAACAGAAATGAAAAGAGAAATGGACAAAATCCAGAATTGTAGTTAAAGACGTCAACACTTCTCCCAGAACAAATAAATAGAAAAGCAACAAGAATATAGAAGAACCCAGCATCACCTGTAACCGCCTTGATCCAATGGACATTACAGGCACTCTAACCACCCAAGCAGAGCACACGGGCTTCTCTCATATGCCCAATGACCCATAAGGTCATTGGGAAAGCTGAAACAAATTTAAGAGGCAAATCAGGCAAAGTGTGTTCTCTGACCATACTGGACTTAAATATGTTATTGCAACAGAGATAATGGGAATATTTCTGAATGCTTACAGGCTAAGCAACATGCTTTTAAGTGACCCACAAAGAGAGAGTCTCTAGGGAACTTAAAAAGAATTTAACTGAATAAAAATGAAAATATATCAAAATCTATGGTATATAATTAAAGCACTGCTTACATAGGAATTTGTAACACTAAATGTTTATCTTACAAAAGAAGAAAGACCTCAAAAGAATAATCCAAGCTTCTATATCAAGAAACTAATTTAAAAGAGCAAATAGCAAAAGGAGAGAAAAAATGGGGATAAGAGCAGCAATCAATGAAATGTAATCCATGATGGAGAAAAATCGATGGAAACAAATGCTGGTTCTTTGAGACAATTGATAAAATTAATTGTAGGATAGAGCATAGGATTGGAAGTGCTAGGCACTAGGGACAGAGTGATCTGGGCAAAGCCACACATCGCAGCAAGCCCTGACTACTGAAAACAGTGTTCACCAAACAGGACGCTCACTGGACACAGTGCATTGTCCCAGCCCTAAGTCATATTTAGCAGCGATAAGAAAAAGGCAAGACAGAAGTGCAGGGAACCGAATGTGTTAGGAGACCAGTCATGCAGCTAAAGATAAACTTGTCTTTTGTTACAGTTTGGCTGGGGCCAGGTTCAAACCCACCATGCTTGGTATATGGGGCTGGCGCCCCATTCACAGAGCCACAGGTGCTGCCGATAAACTTGACTTTTGACCTTCACTCTCTCTTGGAAGCTTGCCATTGTGCTGTCTTTTCTTACATCTGAGATGTTAATAAAAGTCAGTGCAGAGGAGTGGGAGGGCTGGCACCCTTATCTGTCTCTATGGAGTGCTTGCTGGTGTTGCCCCCCTCCTCGGTTCAATGCAAAAGAACTGAGTAGGTGTTACTCATTAGCATTGAGTCACACCAACAATCAAATAAACTTTGACAAAATTGAGAAAAAAATGAGAGAAGACAATAAGCAGTATCAGGAATGAAGAAGGAACATCAAAATTATAGACCTTGATGGCATTGGAGGGAAATACTAATAGAATGTGATGAGCAAATCTTCCCACAGAGACTTGGCGGGTAAAATGGACCCAATCCTCAAAAATGGCAGCTACCCTCACTCATCCAAGTTGAAATAGACGGATCTGAATGGTTCCATAACTCTTAAAACAATGGAACTGGTAGTTAAAAGACCTTGCAAAAAAGAGATATCCAGGCCCAGATGGTTTTACCATCTAGAGAATTGCAACATTTGAAAAAGAACAAAAAATTGAAAAGAGAACACTTCTTGGGTCATTTATAAGACCAGCATTACCCTGACACCAAAACTAGACAAAACAACACCAAAAACTACACACTCACACTTCTCATGACCAAAGATGAAAAGCCAATGTCATCAACCAACATCCAGTGTTAGCAAATGCAAACTAAATGCAGCAAAATGTAAAGAGGGTTATCAGCCATGGCAGGTAGGGTTGGTTCCAGGAATCCAAAAACTGGTCCACAGATGAGCTCACCCACTCAGCAGAGCACTCCTCAGCCATGTACAGGAGCAAACTACTGGTACACGCAACAACTTGCATGGATCTTAAATGTATTATACTGAATGAAAAAGACAAACTCAAAAGATTACATACTTTATGGTTGCACTTATGTAATATTATTGAAATAAAATTATAGAGATAGTGAATAGATAAGGGGTTTCCAGGGGTCAGGGGTGGCACATGACTATTAAGTAATGAGTCAAAATCATGTGTCCTGATTATGGCCATGGTCATGCAAATCTTTACATTTGTGAACTATAAGCAAAAAAAATGCATGCAAAAACTGACAAAATCTGAACAAGAGCTGTAGTTTAGTCAACAGTTTGGTACCAGTGTCAGTTTCCCAGCTGTGATATGTTGTGACTTTGATAATATTATATAGGGTATTATTAGGATATATTATATTATTCTGCAGGAGAACTGGCTGGAGATCACCCGTATCTTGCAACTTCTCTGTGAGATCCAAAATTATTTCAAAGTTTAAAACAAAGAGAGAGAAAGGAGGAAAATGACTAGACTGGACACTGGATCAAAGAAGAAGGCAAGTGGCCAGACGGTCCATGAAGCAGTGTTCAATCCCATCAGCTGTCAGGGAAGCGCAAAGGGTTGCTGTGACCAGCCAGTCCGCTGAGGCTCTCAGGCTCCACTGTGGAAAGCTGGCAGGTTCTCAGAAGACTAAGCCTGCACTTGACACATAGCCCCACCATCAATGCTGCATGTTTACCCACAAAAAATGGAAATTCACACCTTCTCAGAGGCTTAATCATAATGGTTCACAGCACCTTCACCATAAGCGACCCCAAATTGGAATTTCCAATTCGTGGGCAGGAAATGCTCATCCACAGGCAAACAGGGCAACAATCCATGGTGCCTGGGTCAGTGGGGAGCCGGACCCTCAAAGCGACTCAGGAGTGCACCCCAAGTGTGCAGTGCAGGAGCCAGGAGAAGCACGTCTGTGAATTCACATGCAGCCACACAGTGCAACTCGGTGATTGCACGGGGTGTGGCAGCTTATCACAACAGGACACGAGGACTCAGTGCCCATAGTTCAGTGAGTTGGGCACCAGCCACATACACTGAGGCTGGCAGGCCTGCTAAACAATGACAACTACAACAAAAAAAAATAGCCGGGTGTTGTGGCAGGTGCCTGTAGTCTCAGCTACCCGGTAGGCTGAGGCAAGAGAATCACTTAAGCCCAAGAGTTTGAGGTTGCTGTGAGCTATGATGCTACAGCACTCTACTGAGGGCAACATAGTGAGACTCTGTCTCAAAAAAATAAATAAATAAAAATAAAAGGACACAGGGGATTTTTCTGGGGTGATGGATGTGTTCTGTGTCTGGACTGTTCTAAGAGTTACACCATTATATAAATTTTTCCAAATTCATCAAACTGTATACTTAAAACGAGTACATCTTCTTATGTGGAAACCACCTCTCTGATGTTGATTTTTAAAATCTCCTCTTAGGTTTCTAACATCCTCATAGGATTTGCTATGACTCTGTGGCCCCTGGCTGCCGCTGGCCCACAGCCCTGCTGACCAGTTCCATGGAAGTTACTCCCCAGCATGGCTGAGCACCAGGACGACCCAAATGGGGGTAGCTGGACCGCGTTGCCTGCACTACTCAGGAAAAGGTGAGGAGAGAAGTTGATGGGGGCTTCCTGGGAAGGCCTCCTGGCCCCACAGACAGATTCCCAGGAAGAGGCTGTGCTCGCAGGAAATGAAGGGTCTCCTCTGCTCTGTCCTGAGGCCGCCTGAGGCCTTCCACCATGCCCAGCTGGCCAAGTCTGTACAGAGTTCCTTCCAAACCCCATTGAGTAACTTCTTTGGCCAAAAATGGAAAACAGACTTTCATAACCACACATCTGTGGACCCAGATCCAGAGGAAATGTGAGAGAGAAAAATGATCCCGCAAAGCCTTAGGAGTGAAGAGAGGCCTCTGGAAGCCCCAGGTACCTACTCTGCCTCTCCCCTTGACCTGATGTGTCTTGCAGCTATTTATTGGGAATTCTTAGGAGAAAGCCGAAACAGGAGATGTGGAAGGCCAGCTCCACAGCTCGCTGCAGATTTCAGCCGTCTTTCTGTCAAGAACACTTCCTCGGGGTCATTTGTTGGCCTTTTAGCCAAGACCTGTGAAGAGTGTCTCACCAAATCTGTCCTTTCATGCTCTCTGCAGCCATTTTCCCCTTGGAGAGGGGATGTGCTAAGTGATTTCTTTTCCCTTCCTATAGATGTGTTATTCATAGATGTTCTATTCTTATTTTCTAATCTATAAATGTTCTTCAGCCAGAGAAATGTTTAATCAAGATGCATGTTTGGAGATTATCTGTTCCTGGACAGGAAAAGTGTGCTTGGCTTGAAGAAGCTTTGGTTGGCTAAGATGTGTGATCATATCGCTTTTTAAAAGCAGATGACAGTGGAAGCCCCAATGAGCCTTAAGTCCCACAGCCAAGCAGAGGAACCAGGTGGTTGTGCCTTGCCCCCCTACCCCCACAAGGTTCACCACTACAGCCCAGCTCTGGTCCCTTGAGGCTAATGTGCCAGTGTCCACTGGGCATCAGACCTGAAAAGGAGGGCTGCTATGTCTCTGGATGCCACCACAAAGTTGCTTTCTAGAGGGAAATTGATGTGAATCTAGTACATGGAGTGAAGATTAACTTTAGGAAGGAAAAGCTATGTGCTTTACTGCAAAAGATAAAAAGGAAAGTATGCAGGGGCTACGTGGCTTCTGGCAGAGGAGAGAAGAATGTTGTTGTCCAAGGAGAAGAAGCATTTGTGCTCCTTCCTTGGATGTCTCCCCAGGCTGTGGGGGCCTTGCCACCTCATAGCCGCACTCCACATCTTCTCCTTTTTCGTGAATAGATTATTTTAGTTGGAGGAGTTGCTGGACTCTGACTCTGTAGAAGACTGGGAGAATACAAAATAAAATTAGTGTTAATATTCCTAATATACATAATGCTATTATTAAATGTTGAATATTTTTCAAAGGACTGAAAGATTGTAATTTATCAAAAATGTCTTTAGCTAATTGGGCAAGACTATAAATGTCTAAATGAGACTCATGTATAGTTTGAATTTCTTGGAGAAGTTTTGCCACATGAATACTAATATTATTATGAGACCAGATTCCTAAGAGAGGACTTTCTACGTTATCCCAATTCCATTGTGACTCATTATAGGGTTTCAGATTAACACAGATCCATTGGAAACAGGCATGGCAATGTAATGGTAAATGTGGTTTTAAAGTTTTAACTTCATCTCCTATGAAAGTTACTACCTGTTCTAAAGCATCAATTTGGCTCTAATTTTTTGTCCACCTCCTCTTGCATCAATAATGCTAAAGAAGCATATTGAGCCAATGTATTTACATAGTGGGCTGTGTACACAGACTGTATGAGCACTAGTGCTAAAGAAACAGCACTGGGTACAATGACAGCTAACACTGCAATACCTGCTCCAATCCATGCCTATAACTCTTTTTTATGAGTTATACCATGTGTAAATACTTATTAAGTTCAATTAAAATTTGTAAACCTGAATGATCATTTGATGGTCGAGTTAAATTTATAGGTAACATAACAAAAGAGGGACAGCATGGAAAGGATCAGTGCAGCTAACATTATTGGATAAGTTACAATTTATACAATTTACACTAAAACCATGGTCAATCTTTGTCATTGAGATGTTACCAGCTACCGAGAGTCACGGAGGGGGACACAAGCCACAGTGTAGTGTAAAGCTCTGGAACCATTTTGCATCACTTCAGCCATGGGCTTCAGGACTTCCACTGGCTGCTCCAAGGCACTAAAGATCTGAATGTTTCCTGATTCTGTTGTTAGAATGTTAGTTACCCATTCCCCAGCAGTCACTTAATCATTAACATTATGAGAAAAAGATAGTTTTCTAGAACAATCTCACAACTTTTCTGTGACATCTTCAATAGGAATACAAACTGGGGAATTATAATAATATTCAATCCACGGGGCTAAATTAAGTTGAGTGGAAGGGATGGTACAAAGAGGTGTTCCAGTGAGTGGAGAAGAAGGTGATGCCACTTCGTAATCTATAAATCCCCATTTAACAATTTTTTGAAATTGAACAAAACCTGCTGGTGGTTGAGAAGAAAGTGACAGACCAAAAGCTATTTTCAATTCTTTCTTTCTCTTTTTTTTTTTTTGTTTTTTTTTTTTTGAGACAGAGTCTCACTATATCACCCTTGGTAGAGTGCTGGGGTGTCACAGCTCACAGCAACCTCAAACTCTTGGGCTTAGGCAATTCTCTTGCCTCAGCCTCCCAAGTAGCTGGGACTACAGGCACCTGCCACAATGCCCGGCTATTTTGTGTTGTAGTTGTCATTGTTGTTTAGTTGGCCCAGCCCTAGTTCGAACCCACCTGCCTTGGTGTATGTGACTGGTGCTGTAACCACTGTGCTTTGGATGCCAAGCCAATTCTCTGTGGAGAGTTATGCATCCAGGTCTAGGAACCAGACTAAAACAAATAGTTATAGTATGGCCTCTCCAGTGTAATTGAACTCAGTCTGTTGAGAAGTAAAGTAATTACTACTTGTGCCTCCTAATACTGTAGAGAACTTAGAAAAAACTTTTATTTTTCTTTTTATTAAATGATAGCTGTGTACATTAATGCAATCATGGGCTACAGTGTAGTGTTTTCATATACAATTTGAAATATTTTCATCAAACTGGTTAACATACACTTTATGTCATTTTCTTAATTATTGTGTTAAGACATTTATATTCTACTTTTAGGAAGATTCACTTGTACCCTTATAAGATAAACCATAGAGGTGATCCCTCCAATCACCCTCCCTCCACCCATTCACTCCCTACCCCTCCTCTCTCCCTCCCCCCTCCCTGTATTCTTAGGCTGTAATTAGGTTATAGCTTTCATATGAAGCTATAAATTAGTTTCATAATAAGGCTGTGTACATTGGATACTTTTTCTTCCATTCTTGTGATACTTTGCTAAGAAGAACATTTCCCAGCTCCATCCATGTAAACATGAAGGAGGTAAAGTTTCCGTCTTTCTTTAGGGCTGCATAGTATTCCATGGTGTGCATATACCACAGTTTATTGATCCATTCGTGGATCACTAGGCACTTGGGCTTCTTCCATGACCTGGCAATTATGAATTGGGCTGCAATAAACATTGATAAAAATATTTTTGTTGTAATGTGGTCTTTGGTCTTCTGGATGTATACCTAATAAAGGAATTGCAGAATCAAATGGCAGATCTATTTTTAGTTTTCTAAGTGTTCTCCAGATGTCTTTCCAAAAGGAACATATTAGTTTACATTCCCACCAGCAGTGTAGAAGTGTTTCCTTTTCTCCACATCCACGCCAGCATCTCTGGTTTTGGGATTTTGTGATATGGGCTAATCTTACTGGAGTTAGGTGATATCTCAAAGTAGTTTTGATTTGCATTTCTCTGATGATTACAGATGATGAGCATTTTTTCATATATCTGTAGGCCATGCACCTTTCTCCTTTAGAGAAATTTCTCTTCAAGTCCCTTGCCCACCCTGAGATGGGATCACTCATTCTCTTCTTGCTAATATGTTTGAGTTCTCTATGGATTCTGGTTATTAAACCTTTGTTAGAGACATAACCTGCAAAAATCTCCTCCCATTCTGAGGGCTGTCTGCTTGCCTTACTTACTGTGTTCTTGGCTGTGCAAAAGCTCTTTAGTTTGATCAGGTCCCAGTAGTATATTTTTTATGTTGCTTCAATTGCCCAGGGGGTCCTCCTCATAAAATTTTCACCCAGGCCGATTTCTTCAAGTGTTTTCCCTACACTTTCTTCTAGTATTTTTATAGTTTCATGTCTTAAGCTTAAATCTTTAATCCAGTGAGAGTCTTAGTTAATGGTGAAAGGTGTGGGTCCAGTTTCAGTCTTCTACAGGTTGCCAGCCAGTTTGCCCAGCACCATTTGTTAAATAGGGAATCTTTTCCCCACTCAATGTTTTTAACTGGCTTGTCAAAGATCAGTAAGTAGCTAGAATCATCCATTGGCTCTCTATTCTGTTCCATACATCTACCTCTCTATTTTTGTGCCAGTATCATGCTGTTTTAATCACTATCTATTTATAATATAATCTGAGGTCTGGTAGAAAAAACTTTTATGCTGGGGTCGCTCCATTGGACTGGGCATGACAAAGGTGGATCAGGGAAAGAAGCCCAGCATGTATCAGCAGAAACAGCACTTACGTGGCAAGAGACAATGGCCATCGTTGCCAAAAAGAGCTTTCAGGGGTGACTGGCCCGCCACAGTGTTGCACCAGGTCAGCTCCCTCAGCTATCCCCATGTCGGGGGCTTCCCTTTCTGCAACGTCTTGACTTGGCAGTAGATCAGTCAGGGTTTCAATCTCAGCTTTTTCATTGGTGGTACAAGAAGTTCCTCTGGATCCATGTCTGAGCAACCATTCAGGGAGCCAACAAGGGACATCAGCTATTCTAGGAAAAATACAAACATGTCCTCTTCTCCATATTAAAATGGGGTCAGGACCTTGCCAGGTACCCATGAGGGGATCTTTCCACAAAACCTCAGGATGTTTAGAGTTTGGTGCATTCCAGAAACATTCTGCAGCCATGTGACCCATAACATCAGTGTTTAAAACATTTAAAGTAAATAAGCATGAGAGACAAGATGATGTGGTGTATACGGGTATATCTCCCCCTTCTTTAATTTGTTGATTTGGAATTTAAAAGTAAGGCAGGCATGTTCAACAATTCCTTGGCCTTGAGGATTGTATAGAATACCTGTTTTGAGAGGAGGTGGAACAAAAAGTAAAAAAGTCTTACTATTATAAGTAGGACCACTGATACAAGACAGATAGTGCCCCCCCAGCTCAGTAGAGCTGAGTTGGAGGACCTGCCGCCTCTGCCTTGGCAGTGTTGGTGCAGTGGTAGCTGGCAGAGGAACCAGCAGGCTGGAGGGTAGGCAAGGGGGGCCTCCCATGAGGGGGGCCACCCCCATCACCCCCACTCCCACTCCCCCCCACTGGAGACTCTAATAGCCAAAGGGGCAGGACAACTGCTGGGGAAACACCAGCGCCTTGGTGTTTCCTTCCCTTTGCACTTATGACTGAATACAAGACCCCCATTTCCTATGCCTAGGTCAATTTCATGTAAGTTTCCTAGGCCTCAATTCTGTGAATGGACTGTGTCCATTCATTAATACATTCACCTTGTTAATTGATTCATTAATACATTCACCATTCACCTTGTCCCAGTGGAAGGGACTGTGTCCATTCATTTCCTGGCCTCATATACAAGGAACCCATGCAACTATATATACCCCTAGACAAAGAGCCGGAGGAGGGAGATAGAAACAGACAGAGAGAGAGAGATTTTATCTCCTAACTTGAGTTTTCTCTCTCTTCCAGGAGATCTGGTGCTTCTATACTCTTTTCTGTAAATACATCCTGTCTTACTACCGATCTGTGGTCCGTGGATTCATTCTTCAAATCACCAAGACCAAGAACCTACTGAAAAGCGAAATTCCGGTATCACCGTTATCGATCTTAACAAGATGTGGAATGCCTGAAACTGCAAAAGCAGCTAAGCAGTGGGCTACAACATGTTCTGCCACTTCACCAGTGCTAACAGAAGCGAAAAGAAACTGGAGAAAGTATCAACTGTTACATGAACAAAAGAGAGTTTTCCAAACGACCAGACATGAGTAACATACCAGAGTTGACCTGGTAAGAGACCAGGAGGATTAACACCAAAATGGGAAACAGCAAGATGCTGTGGGCAAGAGGGATAGTTTTTAAATATTTGATGTGCTGCTTCTCTTGTAATGTGAAATTGACAGTGAAGGGGAGCAGCATTTTGATGATGAACAGCATGAGGAAGTTCTGTGGGGGAGAGAGAAGAAATGGCTGGAAAAAGACAGGTATGTTTATTGGCTAATGTGGTGTCTAACAAGGTACTGTCCAGGATAGGCTCGAATGAGTCTCTGCAGATGGAGAAATTAGGTAAAGAGGCATTCATCAGTGGTACGGCCTATGAGTGCTGTTTCGACGGTTGCTAAAACACCAAGATATTTACTGTTAGTAAAGAGGCCAAAAGAAGTTGTAGGGAAATGTTGGAAGCCATTATAACAGCACGAAGTCCCACACATTGAGCTGAGGAATAAGAAACAGTTTCAGCGTAAAGTTTATTATTGATAACCATACTAGCAACACCTGAAGTAGAGCCTTCAGTAAATACTATAGGAGCTTGAGGAATAGGCCGTGAAACAACAGTGTAAGGAAAAAGAAGTTTTTGAAGCAAATTGAATTATTCTGTCAGGGGTGATAGCAACCACCCTGATCAGTAAAGTCTGCGAGGGCTATTTGCCACGAGGATGACATTTCCCGGAGCCCTTGTTGTTGATCAGCAGAGTAAGGAACTATAACGAAATTTGGATCATTTCCTATTATGAGTTGCCAGAGGCAGCACTGTCCTTTGATAATTAGGGAGGCCATTTCATAATATAGAATTAAAACCCGTTTTGGCATAGTACTTAAATGGATACATTCCAAAAGACCTAAAAGTTGCCATATTAAAGGCACCACCTTTTGCAAACCAGCACAAGAGGGAACGAACCAGAGTGGGAATGGTGGGGATTGAGGAAATAAAACACACAAGATGGGGTCAAAAGGACTGGAGCAACTGAGACCACAGCCAGAACTGCACCACGAAAACAGCTTTATTATATAGTATCCAAACAAGGTCATTTATTTAAACAAAGTTGTTTACTAGAGGGAAATTGATGTGAATCTAGTACATTGGAGTAAAGATTAACTTTAGGAAAGAAAAGCTTACCAGCTTTCCCAAAAAAGATAAAAAGGAAAGTATGCAGGGGCTACGTGACTTCTGGCAGAGGAGAAAAGAACACTGTTGTCCAAGGAGGAGAAGCAGTTGTGGTCCTTCCTTGGATGTCTCCCCAGCTGTGGGGGCCTTGCCGCCTCACAGCCCGCACTCCACACTGAGCAGGGTAGAGCTGGGCTTGGTTCCTGCCACAGAGGGACCTGCAGTTCTGAAGTGGGAACAGGATGCAGGTGTGCCCAAGGGGCCTGATTCCACATAGAGCTCCAAGAAGCTTTCAGGTCTTTCCTAGAATCTTTTTCCAAAAGAAAATGCCAGCCCTTCTGTTACAAAGAGCTGCAGCCACAAGCATTGTCCTGGCTCAGCGCCGAGCACCCTACTGCCCCCACAGCTTCTCCCTGTCCTCAGCCTCACAGTTATGAGAAAATGTGGTCCCTGCAGCCAGCAAAAGATGCAAGGCCATGGCAACTGCAACCTGCCTCACCCTCACCTCCCTGGTGCTGAAGACGGAACTGGGCCCCTCCCAGATAGTGGGTTGATGCCCCAACCCACGGTGCAGCTAGTCTGGAAACAGCAGCTGTGTGAAGTGGGCAAGGCACAGAAGCTAAGTCCTGATCCAACAGGACTGTAGACTGAGAATAGGAGAGAGCCAAGCAACCACTGATGGTCTCTCCCTGTCTGTGCATCTGTATGTCTGTCTCTCTCTATGCACATCTCTCTGTATCTCTGTCTTTCTCTCTGTCTCTGTCTCTGTCTGTCTCTCTGTGTCTCTTTCCTCCCAGCCTCTGCAGACATAGTGAGAAGGTGGCCGTCTCAAAGTCAGGAAGAGAGGCTTCACCAACCCTGTCCACACCTTGGTCTTGGACTTCCAGCCTCCAGAACTGTGAGAAAATGAACGTTTGAGCTGCCTGGTGTGTGGTCCTTTGTGAGTGGCCAACAGATTGAGATGCCCTCCACAGCCACTGCTGCAACAAAGAGAAACAGACACTCTCTCACAGGCAAAGGGTGCCTTTTAAAAATCTTTTATAACATATTTTATTGAGGTATGATTTACACAGAAGAGCACAAATTTTAAGAGTACAGTTTGATGACCTTTTACAAGTGTGCCCACGGGATAACCACAGCCACACTCAAGTTACAGAATGAATCACTCGCCTAGAGCACCCCATTCTTCTGCTATGTCACTATGGATGGCCAGAATGTCAAGAAGTGGAACCCCGTGCACCTTGAGGCTCTGGGTGCCCCACACTCCTCATGTCTCTGGGCACCCTGTGCACCTTGAGGCTCTGGGTGCCCCACACTCCTCATGTCTCTGGGCACCCTGTGCACCTTGAGGCTCTGGGTGCCCCACGCTCTACATGTCTCTGGGCACCCCACGCTCCATGAGCCTCTGGGTCTGCCCTTTTCTGTCTGCCACGTGCTGTGCATCCACGATGGAGCAGTGTCTGCTGTGTGACCAGCCACCCTGTCTACCTCTCCTCTTCTTGATGGACCTGGAGTGTCTCCACGTGTCGGCCCGACCTGCTCTTGAAGCTGCCGTGAACATCCCTTTACAGACTTTGTGTGGGATATACTTCTATTGTCTTAAGGAAACACTTGGAAGGGGGGTGGCTGGGGTAACCAGTGAGTGAGACTTTTCCTTTGCTCTGTCCTTTGCTTTTATTCCCACTTGCCGACATGAGTGGTGAGAGTAAGTTCACTGTAGACAGAATTGCCCAGTGGTTCCAAGTGCTTGTGCCATTTAAACCCCACAGTAGGTGGCAATCCCTGTAGTTGCTCCATCACCTCCCCTCAGCCTCTGTGACCTACACATTCTAGTGGGTGTGTGACAGTGTCCCATTAAATTAACTGCATCAGCTAACTGCTATCCACACACATATATTTTGATATTACACCAACATCCCAGTCTTAATTATTGTAGCTTTATAGTAAGTCTTAAGTAGTTTGGAACCTAAAATTTTATTCTTTTTAAGATTATTTTATCTAGTCAAAGTCCTTTGAATTTCTGCATAAATTTTTAAATCAGCTTTTCAATTACTATGAAAAAGACATTGATTAGAATTACATTTAACCTATATATCAAAGATTTAATACGTTTTGAGAAAACTCTAAGCTTGAAAATATTGTGTCTTCCAATTCATTAATATAATCTATTTCTCTACCTTTGAGGTCTTCTTTAATTCTTAGCCATGGTTTGTAGTTTGCAGTGTATTTGCCTTTCATCTATTTTCTTAGTGCTATCTCTGAGTAATACATACTCTTTGATATTATTGTAAGTAGCAAAACTTAATATTTCCCTTTTCTGGCTGGACGAGGTGATTCATGCCTATAATCCTAGCACTCTGGGAGGCTAAGTCAAGTGGATTGCTTGAGCTCAGGAGTTCTAGACCAGCCTGAGCAAGAGAAAGATTGCATCTCTAAAAAAACTAGCCGAGTATCATGGCAGGTGCCTGTAGTCCCAGCTACATGGGAGGCTGAGGCAGGAGGATCTCTTGAGCCCAGGAGTTTGAGGTCGCTGTGAGCTGTGACACCACAGCACGCTACCCAAGGCAACAGAGTGAGACTCTTGTCTCCAAAAAACATGATTTCATTTTCTGGGTACCCTTTGCTCATATATAGCACACACTGGGATACATGTATGGGTGGGACCCCCTTCAGCACAGCCTGGGTGTGGAGCATCCCTACTCTGACACAGAGCCCCAGGCCCTGGGGTCTGTCTATTCCCAGGAATTGCTTGTGCTGGGGTTCCGTCCCCCCAGGAGCCCCGACAGCCCATGTGCAGCCTGGTTTGACCCCCACAGCCCCTACTTCCTCCACCCCACATAGACCCCGCAGGCCCAGCCCAGCTCCTGACCAGCAGGCCAGAGGTGAGGACGCAGCAGTCTCAGGCACCTCACAAATGCTCTGCTGTCCACTCCCGTGGCCTTTGTGAGACCAGTGTGAGACTGGCACCTTCTCACGGGGTCTCAGTTCCAGCTGTGATCTCCACTTGTGATCTGGGCCCTCCCATGAGAGGTCAGCACCTCTTGCATCTACAAAATTTGATGTATTCTCAGAGTGCCCTCTGTGGACTGGGCTGTGTCCAGAACCCAGGGGACAGTGGTGTGGCGTCCCAGAAGGAGCATATGGGTGAGGTGGGTAAGCAGGTGCCCAGACACTAACAGCGTGTTGGCACCAAGCCCGTGTGGGGTAATCTCTGCTTCCTCCTTGACCCAGAGCAGCAGGCAGGGACAGGTTCTCTCTCTAGTCAGGGTTCCTCAAAGTTTTTAAACAGGAGGCCAGTTCACTGTCCCTCAGACCACTGGAGGGCCGAACTGTGGGCCCTGGTATGAGTCAGCTGCTAAGCAGGACAGGCAGTGGTAGTAAAGACACCCGGCAGGCCAGATAAATGTCCTAGGTTGGCTACATGTGGCCTGCCGGCCGTATTTTGAGGATGCCTGCTCTAGGGGGTCCCATAGGGACCCAGGCCTTTCCACCTCAGGGCTCTGCCTGACTTCTGCCTCCAGGTCCTTTGCTGCAGCCCCAGGAGAGCCTGGCACAGAGGCAGTTCATGGGTCAGGCCTGGGAGAGGTTCTAGTCACTTCTGCACTGCAGGGAAAAGCCTGGCCATGGGGCTCTGCCTAAGAAGGAGCCTAGGAAATGGCACATTGCCATGTGCCCATGAGGTGGGTGAGCAAGGTCAAGCCTGGGCCTCAAGTCCAGTCCCCACTGGTTGTCTGCACGGCTGTGCAGGAGCTGCCCCTGGGCGGGCTCCTCTGCAGGGGAGGAGGGGAGGTGCCCACTGGGTGACCCCGACCCTCTACTCTGAGCCTCTGAAGCCTGCAGTGTCAAGGTGCCTAGCTACCCCAAGCAAAACCCCCACTCCGCCTGGGGGAGCCCCCACCTCCCCCACAGGCACTAGCTACAGATGCCAGGAAACCATCATTCCACCAGGCTCCATGTCCCCTCCCCATCTAATGTGTTTTCCTGACACCATGGTTTACTGTGTCTTTGGTGCCCAACGATCAGTGATCATGTCAGCCACATCATGTCAGCCTTGTCCCATGGCACCAGAGTTTTAAACAGAAAGTTGGAAGAAACGGGAAATTAAAAAGGAAGAAAACGACACTTTTAAATGAAAACCTAAACTCACATACCATTAGATTTTAAACTTATTTAGAAAAACACTAAATAATGACCCCTCTTGCTTGTGTTTTATTACAGTGAGCAAGTCTGGTGCACACCTGTGTGTAGACACACCATATCTCAGTCTTCATAGAGGGGGTTTCACTTTAGTTTTTGCAAACATCCCTTTGGGAAGAAGATCCTTTTTCATTAACTTTCAACTGACTTTAAGGAGATCAAACGAGATTTCCTTTCACCAACTGAGATCTTCAAATTTAGCCTTTTACAAGCAGGTGCTTTCTGGACATCTGGGTGAGTAAGCCCGACCGCTGAGGACATTCTCAGGCCATTCTCAGGGAGTGTCACAAATTGCATGCCCGTCCTGACAGCCCCCAGGGAGAACAGGCATTCAGTACCCGAAAAGTCTTCTCTTCCTTGGACTGCTGAGTCACCTCCCAAGTTATTTGGCAGCTATCTGTGACCCCTTTAAGTGCTTCCATTTATGGTTAGATTTGGTCTTCCAGTTTGGTCCGCAGATGGGAAAGCATTAGTGAGCGGCTGCTGCCCTAGAGCTTCTCTCCAAAGAGGCCAAAGTCAGGGCCTAAAGGCTGAGCTGATATGGGCCTGCCATGGCAGTCACCTCCTCACTGCACTCCCCACTCGCGCCACAAACCCCATCGACTGTAGGACCAGCCTGCCTGGGGCCACTTCTTTTCACCATCCAGTGTTTCTGTGCTTATTTAAAGTCTGATGCCTGGCAGACCTAGGTTTCACTGGGACCGCGCTTCCTGGCCCAGCTGGCAGGGCAGACGGTAGAGGGTAGGGAGCCTCCATGCTGGTTCCTGGCTGCGGGGACCAAAGCACACACAACATGGAACTGACCCCAGGCCACCTGGGGTATCCTGTGGCACTTGCTCTCAAGACCCCATCCAAGTTCCTGGGCCTTGTTCCCACCCAGAATCTGGCTCCTGTGTCTTCCCCAGGTCCCCAGCCCCAAGGGACTGCTCAGCATCATGAGGCCCTTCTCCCTGGTCACACTCCTCCCTCCCAGACACCCAGAGGGTGCATGGAGCCCACCCTGAACTTCCACAACCTGAAGCCCTGGGAAGGGGCTCCCCAACCAAGCAGGGTCTCTCCCTGGCGGGACATCTCCACCCTTCCACAGGCTACAGCTGAATTGCAGCAAATTTTCAAAATAACAGTTGAAGATTCTGTCTTGTGTCTCAGTTCTGTCACCTTGACTACAGTCTCCAGGAGCTGAGACTGAATCTTCCATACCAGGCTGGACACCCAGAGGAAGGGAGGGAGGGGAGAGGGCAATGCTGGCATTAAATTATTCACTTTCGAGCTTTATTCCACATCTCTCTTTAAGGAATTTACTTCTGTGCCTAGAAAGAATGAGTGTCCTTCCTAAAAAGAGTAACGGCTCCCTGGTTCCGGATGGCCTTTCCTGTTGGACTGAGGAGGCAGGTCTGACCCCACATCACAGCCTGGGAGGGCCTCTCTGTGCCAGATGTCCACGTGAAAGCATGTGGCTCCCCTTTTCTGCAGCTGGTCCTAGAGTTCTCGTGCCCCATAGAGCAAGTGACACATCTCTGGTTTCCTGGTTGGCTGTGCAAGCTGCACATTATCAGTGTCAAAGTATTTCAAAAAGTTAAGAACACTCCTCTCTCCAAATTTAGGATAAAGACACGGCAGAAATTCCTTCAGCAGTGAAATGGTGAGCCCAATTAGGGATGGCGTCAGAGGAGCAGGGGGTGAGGAAACATTGGGAAAGATTCTAAAATGAGGGTGTGGAGCTCGAAACAAAACTGCAGTGTCCTGGAAAACATTAAGACCACTCCCTCCACCATTATCTTTCAACGAATGGCAGAAAATGCATTTTTCCCAGACAAAGTCTGCAATGCAACAGGAAACTTCACAGAATACAAGCCTTGAGGGAAAGGTGATGCAAACACAGGTATACAGGTGCACAAATCCACAGGTCTACAGGTCCACAGATCCACTGTGCACAGGTGCACAGAACCACAGATCCATGTCTATAGGTCCACAGATACACAAGTATACAAATCCACAGGTGCATAAGACCACAGATCCACAGAGGGAGAGGTCTACAGGTACACAGGTACACAGAACCACAGAACCACAGATCCA
Source organism: Otolemur garnettii (assembly GCF_000181295.1). Taxonomy (NCBI): domain Eukaryota; kingdom Metazoa; phylum Chordata; class Mammalia; order Primates; family Galagidae; genus Otolemur; species Otolemur garnettii. The sequence continues at coordinate 5,327,589 of NW_003852523.1, forward strand.
CAGTTCCACAGACCCACAGGTGCACAGATGCACAGGACCGCATGTACACAAGTCCATAAATCCACAAGGGAGATTGTGTAGGGAGAAGTCTACAGGCCCACAGCTACACACATGCACAGGACTGTAAGTTCACAAGGTCAGAGATCCTAAGTCCACAGTTCCTTAGATCCGTAGGTCCATGGGTCGTAGGTCACAGATCCACAGATAGACAAGTGCACAGATCCACATGTTCACAGCTGCACTGCTGTACAGATCCACATGTTCACAAGTGCACTGGTACACAGGTCTGCAGGTACACAGACCCACATGTTCACAGGTGCACAGATCTACTTGTTCACATGTGCACTGGTACACAGGTCTGCAGGTGCACTGGTACACAGGTGTGCAGGTGCACAGATCCACATGTTCACAAGTGCACTGGTACACAGGTTTGCAGGTGCACAGATCCACATGTTCACAAGTGCACTGATACACACGTCTGCAGGTGCACAGATCTACATGTTCACAGGTACACTGGTACACAGGTCTGCAGATGCACAAATTAATAGTTCCACATCCCTAAATTATTGGTGGGCTGCTGGTGTAGTAATGCCCCAGCGTGGCCTCATCACTCATCTTCTTATCTATGTCAACATTTTAAATAAGCAGACATTACAAGAAAGGATCCCAGGACAAGGACAGTCACCGGAACACACAAATCATCCTTCTGGGTCTATGTGGCACATTGGGTATTATTTCAGTCTTTGTTTTTTCCTCACATGTAGCCGTTCCACCCCCAAAATTAGAATATTGTTATCCTGATATCTGTGTAGCAGACTTGTATGTCCCTACTTCAAGGTTTGAAACAATGGCATATTAAATACTTTTTGTCTGATTGTTAAAAATTAACCTCAAGGAAAAAAATGGTCATGATAGAAAAGCTTACCAATATTATGTAAATTATAGGAAGCCTGGTATTTTGAAAGACATTGTCCTTATTCAATGGCACTCTAGATTTTTTACTATAATTAAAAGAGAGAAATCCCTTACACTTAGTCTGTGTATCATTTTTTGAGATTGAAAGTAATCTTTTTTCATTCTTCAGTTTATGACCCTGTGGAATTATAATTTTGTGCAAAATTAATGACAGTTCATGTGAAGCTATGTTAATTTTTATATGCTATATACCCTAATTTAATTTGTTATTAATACAAAATCAATGCACTGCAAAGAAAAAATATTCATTGCTTCTTTCACTATGTTGTTCATCAATATATCTGAAATATTTATAAGTATAAAACTAAGCATAAAACATTTTTATTTTCTATTATAGGGAAGAATACTATACCATTATTTAGGATGGGATTGAAATATATGTTTAAAAAAAAAAAAACAGTGGAAGATAGTTTCTATTTCTAATACCAGTAGTGCTTAGGGACACTCATCCATATGTCTAGCTCCCTAGCCCGGCCTATGGCCCAGGGCACCAGCAGTCAGTTGTAGCCCCTCATCCTCGGGAGTGCTAAAGTAAAAGCAGTTGTTGAAAGTGAGAAGCAGCACTGAAGAATTCACTGTCAGGCAGTCCCGTGAGCGAGGACGTGCCTGTTTTGGAAGGGGGGTGCTGTGGGCCCACCCTGCTGCTGTGCCCTGCACTCATGCCCCTTCTACCCACCCACCCCATGTCAGGGGACTCACAGTTCTATCAGAAGGTGGGGAAGGGGAAACTCAGCTCAGGGACCTCAGCAGCACTCTAGAACCAGCCTCTCCCATCACAGTTCCTTCTGTCTACCCGGGAAAGCATCACTGTGAAGCTCCGTGTTTGCTCCAACTGGCCTCATTTAGCCTTTCCAGAGAGGAGGTGACTGTGGTTAAACAGTAGTATCATGAGAATCCTCTTGGCCAAAGTCATAGTGGAAAATGGGTCACAGGGTATCCACAGTGAGTCATCCAGGGGGCAAAGCCTTGCCCACCCCCGCTGCCTGGGTCCTTTGTGGGTTTCCCGTGGAAAGTCTCAGCTCTGACTCAACAAGGACCGGATGGCCTGTCCCAGTGGGGACAGTTAAGAGAGTCAGTGCATATGAATTCAATTTGATTATAGATGTTTACTGGCTTTTGTGGATCTGTTTGCCAGACCCTTGTGTATCTGCAAATTAGGAAGTGGCCATAAAAATTTGGATGATCTGAGGAAACATTTTCCTGCAAAAGTCACATCTAGGTCTTGGAAGGTGGTTGAGACTGAGCTAGGTGGAGATGATGGGCATGCATTTCAAGTGCTGGGAAGAACACAGAGAAATTAGGGAGGGCCTCACACACCATGCCTGGTGAGTGAAGAGCATCCACATTCTGCCTCCCAGACTTAGCTCTGTCCTGCTGCCGCCACAGTCCTGGGGTCCTGAGGCACTGTCTCCCTTACGCCATCCAACTAGCTGTTGGTTTTGATCCTCCCTCCATGGAGGCATCTCACCCTCACCCCAATTCCTCCCTCCCTACACAATAGTAGGCCCCATACCTGACCCTTACTTGGCTGTTGCAAGCCATTCTCATATTTTCTCTAAATCAGAAAGGAATTTCTCTACCTCCTGGCTGTTGTGGCTGCTTGCCTGTTCACAGCAGGGCTTGGGTTCTAGCTCTCTGGAAGGTGCCTTGTCTGAGATCTGAGTTTGAAGAGGGCTCTGGGAGGTCTGAAGTCCAAAGAGCAAGTGTCTCCTGTCTGGTCCAAAGGCCTGGCCTCCATGCAGGTCCCCCAGAAACATTTACATGGTCAAACCGCACCAGCTCTGCTAAAGAGAGTTGGGTAGCACACCTTCGTCTTTCCTCAGTCCTGTCTTGGCCCACCCCCTTCAAGCACTGTCTACAAAAGAAGGAAAGAGAGAACTAAGTGGAGACAACACATTGTGTGTATGAATCCCTCACTGGTTTTTTTCTTAGATTTTTTTTTTTAATCAACAAGCTATGAGGACATAGAGGAACATGCGAGCACTTGGAATTGTTCTAAATCTTGAGAAAAGGGTCTAATTCTTCAAGATTAACCTCAAGACTCTGGAGATTTCCCCAGGAACCTTCCTTGGATTGTTTTCTGGCTTACTTTGCACAGAGCAAGTCGGACAGACTGTATAACCCCAGGTGCCTGCCAGGGCCAGGGGTTTTCTTACTTGCTATGTCTCCCATAGCCATCTCAGTCTTCTACATTTGTGAGCCATAAAAATCTCCAGCAATAGGCCCTGATACTGGCTTATGTGGTCATCCAGCTCCAGAACTACCAAGCAGTGTGGCCAAGGGTCTGGCCTGAGACTCAGGAAAGGTGGTACCCTGGGCCCACACCCACCTGCTAACTTCAAGCCCCGTTAAATAAAAAAATTAGACAAATTAAATTTAGCTGAGTTTATTTGACCAAAGAACAATTCACAAATCAGGTAACACTCAGACCCAGGAGAGGTTCAGCAAGCTCTGCCCAGCAACACGAGCAGGCAATATGTATAGACAGAATAGTGAAGTGACCTGATTGGCTACAGCTGCCTTATGTGGACATGGTCTTTTTTTTTTTTTTTTTTTTTTTTGAGACAGAGCCTCAAGCTGTCCCCCTGGGTAGAGTGCCATGGTATTACAGCTCACAGCAACCTCCAACTCCTGGGCTCAAGCGAGTCTCCTGCCTCCGCCTCCTAAGTAGCTGGGACCACAGGCGCCGGCCACAACGCCCAGCTATTTTTTTCGGTTGCAGCCATCATTGTTGTTTGGCGGGTCCGAGCTAGGGATTCAAACCCGCCACCTTAGGTGTACATGGCTGGCGCCTTAGCCGGTTGAGCTATAGGCGCTGAGCCTGGACATGGTCTTATCATAAGGCAGCCTGTGATTGGCTGAAACTCAGCTACTATGATTAGCTAAGATTCGGCTACTTGTTATAAAAATAAAGATAGATGCTCTTCAACCTAAAACAGGCCTGTTAAATATATCATAAGTCAAAAATTCATTTAATACCCTGATAAACACATTGTAAAGTCAGGGATTATCTGTATACTCTTAGGTTAGGTCTGGTCTGTTTACAAAGTAAGATAAGGTGCAGCTCACCACATGCAAAGGTAGCTTTAGACCAAATTTAATGGGTTTCTCAGTGCCCATAGCTCAGCTGGGAGCCTGCACCTGCCTGCAGCCCCAGGGGTCCTCCAAGTATGTTCAAGAAGAGGCCAGGCAGGTGGGGCCTATCACCTGAAGGGGAGACTCCTCCCTGTGAGGGCCAGATGCCCAATACCTGTCCACACTACCCATACCATCAGGAGGAGATCCTGTCCTGCTCTGCTGGACACTATGCAGACCCCAAACCAGAAGCCACAGGCTACTCAGTAGTGTTGGTTGTGGAAGTGCCAGTGGACACTGGGGGCCCTGCCAGCCCTGCCTATAGCATGTCTGGGGTCAGTACCCTGGAAGTGACCCCACCCACCATCTCTACTTCCTTCACATGAGCTAATTTCATGGGACTCTCAAAAGAAGGGGTAATTACAGCAGCATCATGTACAAGAGCCCATAGGTGGAAATAAGCCAAGTGCCCACCAGTGGATGAGCAGATAAAGAGAAGTAGTCTCTCCATGTTACGGAACCATCACCAGCGTGCACTGCTGACAGACCCCACAGCAGGGAATCCCATTTATTTGGCTCCAGAACAGGACAATCTGTGGGGACAGAAAGCAGACTGTTGGATGCCAAGGCTGAGAACAGGGCTGGGGAAGCAGCCTCTGCCCAACATGGTCTCCTTCAGGGTAACAGCATCTGGGACTAGGCAAAGTTGGTAGCTGCACAGTGTTGCAAATGTCTTACCTGCCACCGAATTGTACATTTTAACACAATTAAATGATCCATTTTGTGTTACATGAACGTTATCTCAAGAAGGAAGGGAGGGAGGGAGGCCCCTCCATGGTGAGTGCGGGGACCAGACACTGTGTTTAAGTCATTTGAGGGGCACTCCGGTGGGAGGCATGCATGATGGTACAGGATAATGTAAATGGACACACTGAGGCTCGGGGGCCAGCCCCCTTCAGGTAGACCAGACCAGCCTGACAAGGTGACTGGCCACAGCAGGGCTGAGCCCTGCCCACTCACATGCCCACCTGGCCCAAGCCTGTGCAGTGCTGGGGCCTCACCCCACTCTGTGCTGGGGCAGGGCTTTGGCAGCGCCTGGCATCTCCTCTACTCTGGAAAGACCTGGGTGTGCTAACTTGGGTCCTAAGTGATGGACTAGAGCCCACTGGCCCCATGCCTTGGACTCCACCTTTTCTGTGGGCTCACAGCATCCTCCGTTCCAGCCCCTGGCCCCAATGTTTGATGTACAGCAGCAGCCCCTCCCTCCTATTTATGCCCACATAGTAATGCTGGCCAGTGCCTCTGGGCTGGTGGTTTTGTTCAACTCATTCTGATCCAGTGTTAACAGTCAGCCCAGTGTGTTTCTTCGAACACTGGCCAAGAGTCACTCCATGTGGTGGCCCCACTCCTTGCCCCAAAGCACAGGCCATTTCCCCTCGGAAAAACTGAATTCTGCACCACCTCCTGTGTGAGTGTGCGTGTGCGTGTGCGTGTGCACGCTGTGGGTGGGTGGGGTGGGCACGCAAGGCGGCCAGGCGCAGCATCTCAGTGGCCTGGGCTGTTTGTCCTCTCCACACACACAGACGCTTTGAAGTCAGCTTGGATTTTTGCGGAAACTTCATTTTTTACTTCTCCCTCTTGTTTCTCTGGTGACATCCAAACAAACACACACAGCTGTGTCACCTGGCTCCTAGCACATCTTTCCAGCAGACTCCAAGGTCTGGAGGCCCAGCAGGACTTGACTCCAGAAAGCCAGCTCTTGCCTTCAAACTCTCCCCCCACCCACCCCCAGCGGCTGAGCAGGCAAAGTTTCCTCCATCATCCCAAAGAGAGAGCTTCTCCCCAGACCAATTTTGGGAGAGGGGGAGAAATAAGCAAAGGACCCTCTGCTTCCACATGGGGCTGAAGATTCCTTGTCTCTAAAACCATAGGTTCTGGTTGCCAGGAAGCACCTTTATCCCTCCCTCTCCTGGTCACACTAGGTAGAAAAAAAGAAGAGAAGACCTTGCCTGAGCTTGAAGTCAGAAAGAGCCCCACACCTGCACCCCCTAACCCCAGCCCCCTGGCGCCTTGGCCTCCTCCCCTCCAAGGGAGGCGGCTATATATGCAGCCTGGGAAGGTCCCCAGGGCCCAGGAACTGGCTGCTTCTTCAATTCTGTTTTTGCTGACTTATCCTATTTTTGTTCTAAACAAAGAATTCATATTTCTGCCATTATTCTAACACTCTGGGCCTCTGCTGAATGGAATAAAAGCACAGACTCTTGAATTATCTTATTATTCTCTGAACAATCTTTTCTCCTTGAGTACCAACCACGTATCTACTGAAAGCATAGGCAGAGATAACTTCCTGGACTCTACAGCTCACAATAAAGTTTGGGACAGAGAATTTGAAGCAAAATAGTAATTTGAAAAACAGATTCTTGTTCTCCCATCCAACGGCCCTACAAAAATGTTTCTGGGCTAGGAATTCCCCACCCTCTTTCAATTTTTGTTCAGGCTAGAAGCCAGGAGAGAGGCTGAGCTAGACATGCCCAGCCGTGTGTAAGTGACCAGTGCAGCTTGCCCAACCGTGTGTCAGTGACCAGCGCAGGCAGCAGGGCCAGGAGGGGCCGTCTGCCTCCCACCTGCCAGTGACCCAGGCCCAGAGTGTGGGCAGAGCAGGGAGAGCAGGGACAAGGAGGGGTGCATTTCAGCCACATCATCACCAGGAGAAGGGAGCTTCCTGGGCCTAAAGCCCCCATGTGGCCTGTACCCCATCAGGACCCTGTGGCTCCTGGACCACATTCCTCATATTAGGCTAGACACAGGATCCTGAACTGAACATGTGAATCCAGGCAAGTCTTCCTCCTATCTCCAGCAGATCTGGTGGAATTCCCACCTCTCTTAACCCCAACACAACTGGATGTTTCAATCCACAGAGACAGAGACCTCTCTCAAAAACACTGAAAACAGAAAATCATTGGACTTAATTTTTTAAATACTACCCTTCAAAAAAAAAAAGAGAGAGAGAGATACAGACAGAAAATGCTAGTTCAGGCCCTTCAGGCAGCAGAGGTCAGGGCAGATTAGCTGTGCAGGAGCCACCTCAGGATGGGGGTGTGGAGTTTGGGGCTGTAGCCCTGGGTCCAGATAGGCTCAGATAGCCAATGGACCTTCCTGCACCCAACTAAACCCCCTTCATAATTTGTGTCACAGGAATGGTCTGTACACTTAAAAGTGCTACAATTTAAAAGACATAAATTATAACTCAATAAATTTTATTTTTCAAAAAGACCATTCTGGGACTTCTATTGCATCAATATGGAGGACCAAATTTTCTGGGTGACACTAGACACAATTAAAAATGATTAATTAAAAAAGTATTTTTAAGTTTTTTAAATGCATTGCTGACTGGCTACAAAATAATCATAAACCAAAAAGAAAGTGCAGGTGTGAACACTGACAAAAGCCAATATTTGCAGTGAAGATACATGAAGAAACTGAGTGCATCTTCCATCATCTGAAAACTTTCAAAAGTGCAGGAAAGGAATTCTCATAACCCTGACAGGAGTGAGGCCATTTTAGAAAATCAGGTCAGAAAACAGTGATCCCTTTCAGGCCAGAGTTCCTGAAAACACCCTACCCATATCCTGACCCTCAGAATAGGCCCATGATCTATCGGCACTAGAGAAGGGTCTCAGGTGTGCTCTGACTCACTGCCTCGTTCCAGCTACACTGATGAGGCTGGTAAAAGCCTTTGCAATGGTATGGAAGTGAGCCGACACCGGGCCAGTCTCCATTCCCCTTTCCCCTCTGTTGACTCTTTCCTTGTCCCTGGCCTGGCCTCTTCTCCTTTCTTACAGACCCTCACCCCAGTTCTATGCCACAACCTCTCAAAAAGGGTGATTTAAATTTCAAGTAGGTCATCTAGAATTGCTGGTATTTCACATCTAAACATCACACTCAAATCACAGAACAAAGAGAGATCTTCAAGGGAACCAGAGAGAAAGGACAGATCACTGGCAAAGGAATAGCATTCAGCCCAGCCTCAGCGTGCCGCAGGGAAGACCTGCCAACCCCAACCTCACAGTCACAAGGTCGCTCTGTTGAGAAGGTGGCTAACATACAAACTTTCTAGACTACGAAACCCTGGCATTTTACCACCAAGACACTTTCAGAAAGAAGTTCTAAAGCACACGCTGCAAGCAGAAGAAATGCGACCTCAGACAGGAGGTCTGAGCAGCAAGAAGGATTGGAGAACAAAGCTGCTGGGGAACATGGGAAAATCTGTACAGACATTGGTGGTACAAAACAAGACTTACATGTCTGGTTTGTGCAGTTGGAAAGAAAGAAGTGAAATCCTGGACAACAGTGGCTTTTGGTGGAGGGAAACTTGGAGTCCAAGTACCCTCAGTTTCTCATTTTGTTTGAGAGATGAGGCAAAGACACTCCACGTCTCATGAATGTTTCTGTGTGTCCCACCCTAAACCAGTGAAGCAATGGGACAGAAAGGAAGGAGAGAAGGAAGGTCCTGGGAAGTTGACCCTAAGTCAGATGTCGTGTAACAAAATTCCCTTTTCAAAAGCAATATGAATAAAGTACACCTGCTCTGTAATTTTGGATTCCAGACTGTATTTGCAAGGCTCTTTGAACAAACCACTTCACCAGGCCTCAGTGGCCCACTGAGCCCTGAAAAGATACCCTGCCTTTGGCTCCTCATTGCAGGTGGCTGAGGGGTGGTGTGGCTCGTGGGCTTCTCCAGGCAGCCATGTAGGCCCCTCCACTGGATGTGTCAAACTCATGCACATGTGGTATGCTCAGACATGTGTCCCTGCATCTGGGGAGTGGCTGTCATGGCAGATACTTGTGAAGACCTTCCTCAAGACTTACACTGGATTGTGGAAGAAACAAGAGTGTGGCGTGAGCATGGGGAAGCAACCATGAAGCGAAGGCTTAGTCTCAGGGATCAGAGGCTTAAAGAAAAGGATGGATTGAAACCTAAAAAGAAAGAAAAGAAAGATCCCAGCACATTAAAGGAAAGAGAAGTCCCCCAGCACCCTTCCTGCTTATTCTTCCAATATAATACACAACTGGGCCCACCTTACCACATCTTGGTTGATACCAACTTTATCAACTTTTCCATTAAAGCCAAACTGGACTTAGTGCAGTCAATGATGGACTGTCTGTATGCCAAGTGCATTCCTTGTATAACTGACTGTGTAATGGCTGAAATTGAGAAATTGGGGCAGAAGTATCGAGTGGTCCTCAGGATTGCCAAGGATCCAAGATTTGAACGATTACCATGCACACACAAAGGAACCTATGCAGATGACTGCTTAGCACAGAGAGTGACTCAGCACAAGTGTTACATCGTGGCCACAGTTGACCAAGACCTTAAACGAAGAATCTGGAAATCCCTGGAGTTCCTATCATGTATATTTCTAACCACAGACACAATATTGAACGGATGCCAGATGATTATGGAGCCCCTTGGTTCTAATTCTTATAAGACAATGTTCGTATGCTTTTCTTCAACCAACTTACTCTGTTAACAGTTTGTTAAACATGAAATACCATGAATTATTACTCTGTTCACCAGCTTGCTTTATTATGACCTGGAGGATGTAGGTAAATACACTCATGTTTGGATGCTATTTTGAAAATGATATTTTATCTCATTGATGGTCAAAGATGCAAAATCTTATGAAGAATGCTCCGTTCTTTTTTGAGTTCTGTTGAATGATGTGGTAATCATAGTTAATATTACAGTAAATTTCAAATGTTTTACCACAAAAATGTTAAGTATTTGAGGTGATGGATATATTGACTAGTTTCATTTAATTATTCCACATTGTATTCATAGATTATAACATCACTGTGTACTCCATAAGTTTATACAACTATAAATTGTTGGTTTACAATAAAAATAAA
>NW_003852523.1:5337568-5370377 GCF_000181295.1 Otolemur garnettii
GGGCTGGGGATTTGAACCCGCCACCTTAGATGTACGTGGCTGGCGCCCCAGCCGGTTGAGCTATAGGCGCCGAGCCAAAGATGCAAAATCTTATGAAGAATGCTTCATTCTTTTTTGAGTTCTGTTGCACTATGTGGTAATTATAGTTGATATTAGGGTAAATTTCAAATGTTCTTACCACAAAAATGTTAAGTATTTGAGGTGATGGATATATTGACTAGTTTAATTATTCCACATTGTATTCATAGATTATAACATCACTGTGTACTCCATAAGTTTATACAACTATAAATTGTTGGTTTACAATAAAAATAAAATTGTTGTATCTTTTTGTAAAAAAAAAAAAAAAAAAAAGACTTACACTGGTGGAGACAGTCCCCACCAGAAGGACCTGACTAGCCCTGAGACATCTGCTGCTCTCTTACTTGGATCAGGGTGCCTCAGTGAAACCACAAAGCATCCAGGTGGAGCTAGGCGCGTCTGTTTGGAGAGAGTTGGACATTCATGCCATCTGCCTCGCACTAACCTGCTTGTTCAAGAGGCTAGACATCCAGTCTTCCAAAGTGCACCTCAAGCCAAGCCTCGTGTTTCCATTTCCCAGGACTCACTGTGAAAGAGCTGGGAGGACACTGCACCCCTGCTTACTGTCAGGGGTTATTATCTACTTGGAAAATTCATACATTGAAGTGGTAACTCCAAGTGTCTATCATGTGATATTATTTGGAGACAGGGTTTTGAAGAAGTATCAAAACAGGACTAGGTCATTTCAGATTAGGACATAAACAAACACAGAGGGACAATATAATGTGAGGACAGAGAAGAACACAGCCATCTATAAGCCCAAGGACATTTCCTAATTACTAGAGTATTCCAGGGGCAGCTGGGACAGCAGACGGAGCGTCCTGGTCCTGAACATTCCAGGGGGCAGCTCAGTAAGCTATAGGGATATTTGTGTGAACTAAAAATCTTAAGGCTCCCCTCCCAGTGGCTAACTGACTGGCCCCCCTCTTGGCTAAGGGGATCCCAGCTATGAGAAAGCTCAGACATGCCTCATCATGCCCTTTCCCTCTTTAGAGATGTCCTTTGTGACTCATTACCAGGCCTAAGGCTATGCAAGACACACTTGCAAGTCCTCAATATACACAAGAAACCACCTGAGTCTGGGCCTGTGTCCTGTAGTTTGTCTCTGATTCACAGACCCTGACCTTAACTTGGCATTGCTTTGCACAGACTCCTGGGTTATTAGACAGAACCTAACTCTTGCAGCCAATTAACAGACAAAGAATCTTTAAACCCACCTATAACCTGTGGGACCCACTTTGAGTGTCCCACCTTTTCAGGCCAAACCAATGTACCCCCCTCAATATACTGATTTATGACTTTACCTATAATTCCTGTCTCCCTGGAATGTATAAAACCAAACCATAATCCCACCTCAAGTCCACTTGCTCAAAGCTTCTTGGGCGTAGCTCCGGGTCATGGTCCTCAAATTTGGTTCAGGACAAAGCTCTTTAAACTGTTTTATAGAGTCTGGCTTCTTCCCCCAACATTTGCATCATGTAACATGGCGGGGTCCAGAGAGATAAGTGATCTGCCATGTCCAACAACTTGAACATGCAGATCCTATAAGCCCCAAGGCCTGTGACATCCTCTGGGGTTGCCGAAGCCTGAGGGTCACTGGAGTCTTCCTTCTTTGTGTGGCCCCAGCCCAGACACCAGCTAGCACAGAACTCAGAGAAAGGAGCCTGCTCCCAAGTTCATGTTTTCTAAAAGCCTGGACCTTGAGGGAATAGGAGGGCCTTGGAAAAAGGCAGAAGAGCCTAGAAAGGCAGCATGACAGAGGTGACCGGAGCACAGAAGCAGTCTCTGGGATAGGCAGGTCACCCGTGTCTGACTGTCTTGGATGAGTGTGAGGGTCCGAGCTTAGGGCCACCTAGCCACATCCCCACATCCCTGCACCTAGCCTACCCCGCCTCTGAGGACCTTGCCAGAGGAAACAAGGTAACCTCTGGGGGCTGGGGGTCAAAGCTGAGGACCCAGCTGGGCAGAGGCCCCCACAGCTCCCTCTGTAGAAGGGTCAAGATCGCCTGATGATGGAGAGTACACAGCCTTGGCCTCAGGCATAGAGGCCTAACTGGCCCCCATGCTAAGTTAGAGCAAAACAAGGGACCCAGCATCTCAGCACTGCTGGGTGTGGGCAACTTGAAGGTGACCAGACTCTGTAGGCTGGACAAGGTGCACAGGCACCTGGAAGCCCAGGCCCATGAACTGCCAACTTATAGAGGATTCGGGCCATGTGGTACCAGATATGTGTCAGAACCTCAAGCCACTGTTGGATTCTGGGATCCCAATCAGACTAACAGCCTCCCTGACCCTGGCCCTGTGTGATCTAGCGTAGACTGAAGATCTGAAGGGCCCACAGGCTGTGTATAGACTGCTGCCAGACTGCAGGGCCCCTCGCATGAGGCCTCTTGCTGGCAAACACATAATTGGAAACAGACCCTGCGCCTGACTCAAAGGAAGGAGCACTGCCCCCACACCATCCACTCTCACAGGCTCTGCACAACAGTCTTAGCTTCCCGTGAGCTCAGGTCCAGGCTGGCTGATATGTGTCAGCCACACAGCTGAGCTCATCCAGCCAAGATGTTCTGGAAGGCTCCATTCCTATGCATATCCACCACAATTCCAGGGTGCCACATCCCAGCCAAAAGCACACATACTTATTTACATACACATATGTATACAACATATGTATAAAAACACACATACATGCAAAGACACACATGTACATGTACATATACACATACATCTATGTGTGTGCACATCATACACGTACATGTGCACATGTGCACACATATAAAAAAGTGCATATTAACACAGGCACATATACGTGTGTGTGTGTGCAATGCATACACACCATACTGCCTACACACATGATTATGCATGCATATACACAAACATTGTGAATGCACGCATGTTAACACATATGAATTGTCATATGTGTGTGCACATATACACACACACTGTGTGTACAGATGCACTCATGTATGTACACTCCCATACAGCATGCTCCCACCAGCTCCTCCCAGCTTGCCAGCACATTGCAGTAACTACTCAGGGCTCCCAACACCCTGGCTGGGCCCCTCACAGGAAAAATGCAGTGGAGAGCGGAGTGGCCATTGATGCCCCCACTGTGGGCAGAAGGTGGTGTGCTTTGGGGAGGGTGCCATGTGGAATGCCCATTGTGGGGATGCCATAGTGGTCCTATAGGAGGGCCATGGGGACTGCTGGGGGGGTACTGTGAGAGTTCCTGGGGGGATACTATGGAGGTTCCTAGGGGTTCTGTGGGGGTGGTATGGTTGTTCCCAAGAGTGCCATGGTGGTTCACTGGGGTTCTAGGGAAGTTCCATGGGGTCATGGAGGTTCCTGGAGGGTTCTGGGGGGTTCCATGAGGCTGTGGAGGTTTCTGGGGGATGCCATGGGGGTTCTATGGGGCCATGGGGGTGCTGTGAGGAAGTGGGGGATTCTGTGGGAACTTCCATTGGGGAGTGGGGTTCTTGGGGGGTGCCATGGGGGTTCCTGAGGATGCTGCAGGGATTCCTGGGGGAAATTATGAGGGTGCCATGGGGGTACCATGAGGTGTGACATGAAAAGTTCCTTGGGGGGTTGCCACTGGAGAGTCAGGGTTCCCAGGGGGTGCTGTGAGAGCTCCTGGGAGTTCCATGGGAGTTCATGGGGAGTGGGGTTCTCAAGAAGTGCTATGGGGTTCCTGGGGAGTGCCATGGGGGTTCCTAGGGTGTCTTGGTGGTCCCAGGGTTTTCTTGGGGGTGCTATGGGAGTTCCCAGGGGGTTCCATGGGAGATGCTGTGAAAAGTTATTTTGGGGGTGCCATTGGAGAGTCAGGGTTCCCAGGGGGTACCATGGGGAGTGCCACTGGGGGTGCTGTGGGGAGTTTCCATGGAGGGTGCTGTAGGGAAGTGGGGTGTTCCACGGACAGTATTGTGGGAGGTTCTTGGGGATTCGATGAAGAATTCTTTGGGGGTACCACAGGTGAGCGGGGGTTCCTGGGGTGCCATTGGGGGTGCCATTTGGGGTTCTGTGGGGAGTACAGCCACCAGACTTAGGATAAAGGTGCTGGCAGGTGGGCCCTCAGAGCACCTGGGCTGTCCTTGCTGGGAGAAACTGCTGCAGGGCAGCTTCACCAATTCCCTTCCAGCTACAGGTGTCAGGGCTGCCCAGTTTTCTTCTGAAGGGCTGCAGATGGGGGCATGCCCATACCTCCCTCTCAGCAACAGATACTCCCAGCTTCTCCCACCAAAATCCTCAGGTTCCCTGTGTACCTGAGGCCAGCTGATGAGCAGCCCAAGCTGCACCTGCAAATGAGGGTTGGAGCAGGAGCAGGGGCAGGTCCAGACCCTGCCTGTCTTGAGGTCATCCCCCATCTTTCCTCAGGCCATGAGGCCCAGTGAAGGAACCAACGTGGGCCTAAGGCCTCCAAACTTTTGGCTTCTCCGGGCCACACTGGAAGAAGAAGCGCTGTCTTGCGCCACAAATTAAATACACATGCTAACAAAAGCTGATAAGCAAAAGAAAAGGTCCATGCATAATTTTTGTGATACCTGACACCACGGATAAGTAAAACAGTCCTCACATAATCCTAGGTGGGACACAAAAGGTCAGGCCTCACAGGGCGGAATGATGAGTCCAGGACAGCAGATAAAGTGGGACTCAAAACTTCCCCTCCTTTACCAAGAACGTTCCCCTCCAAAAAGTCCTGTTCTGCAGAAAATGTGGGTGTTTGACCATTGCCAGTTACTCACCAACAGCCCAAATTCCTTCCCAATGAAGGTGCAGTGACACATCACCTCAACCAGGCCACCCTTGGAACATTTTCTTTGAGTGAAAAAGGCAGCTCCACCCCCTGGGCTCTGGAAAGTGTGTGATCATGGGCACAGCCACGGCCAGTCAGCTGGGCCTTGCAGTGGGAAGGACAGACTATGCAGCCTCCTCAGGCCCCACAGAAGACTCCTGACCCCATCCCTAGGTGAGCCAGAGTGGCAGGAGGGGAGCCCTGCCTGGGGGTCTCTGCCCAGAGATCCTGGGGAGCTGGCTGGGTGCACCCACTCCCATGCCTCCCAGGACAACAGCAGCTGGCTCAGAGCCTCTATGGCAGAGATGCCCCACCAACCAGCAGAAACAAGGCCTTGGCATCAGGCAGCAGAAGAAAGCAGAGCTACCGTGCAGGTACTTCCATAGGGTCCTGTGTGGATGGCAGCATACCCAACCTCAAGGGCCTCTGGGCCAACATTGTCAGGACAAACTGACACGGAACAGCTCAGGACACCCTCACACACAGTGGTCCTCTGCTTGTCTCAATGGACTCCCTCAAGCAGGGACAGTGAGGACCAAAGTTGGTGCCATGAGCTCCTTCCCATCCCACAGAAAAGCCCAATACTGGGGAGTGTTGACCAGCTTCAGGTTAGGCCCCAGATGAGGCACTGCCCTGTGGTGCCAAGACTGGACTCTGAGACAGGGGTGGAGGAGATCCCCATCTGCTTCACGGGTGCCCAAAGACCCAAGTCCAGGGAGAAGCCATCCCCTCATCACACTGAGGTGGCCCCAAGAGGCCCCATGGGGTGGCCATGAACATTTGGCAAGGACAGTATCAGAGCCCACCAAAGGCAGCCCTGAGCCATGCCAGATGGGTGGGCTGCAGCTAAAATTGAGGGAGCTTCTTGACTGGGCCAACAGTCAGGCCCACCCCTAGGGCAGCCACTCTCCCTGGGTCAGCCATGGTCCTTCAATGATACTGACCACTGTGCCATCATGGTGGGGCCCAGGGGAAGGCTGCAGAGTTCTGTGAAAGTAGGCCTGGGAGTGCTGTGGCCCCCTCCCCACAGGAATCACCCATTGGCTCAGAACCCATGACAGCCACCTACCCCCTTCCCCATCTGGAGCCAAGATGTCCTGCGGGCTGGGCCTTTACAGGGGAGGAAGAGAGCTTGAGGGTCCCCTCACTTTAGGCCCCATCTCCCTGGGTACTCATCCTGGGCCTGCCATGAGAAGACTCAGGAGGGCTCAGGCCCCTAGAAGGCCAAGACAACAGCTGTCCCCTTCAGGAAAGCCACCAGGCTTCTAATCAGCAGGAAGGCTGGGTCCTCACACAGTAGCAGTCTGAAACTGAAGCATTCCCTGGGGCAGGGATGGTGCCTGGTAGAAGGTTTCTGAGCTGGTGGGAGCTGGGCCCTCAGATAGCCTCCCCAGCAAGATCTGAGCATGGGAAGGTTGACAGAGGGCAGAGAGTGAACAGGCTGCCTCTCACTCAGAACACCATCTCCACAAGGTCACACACTCCTTAGCGGGAGACTTTGGGCAGCACTGAGGATCCCAAGCATCCCTCCTGCACCTGCTGCCATGTGTATACATATTAAATGACTGCTGATGGTGGCCAGCAGCACCTGCAAAGTCATGGCTGATGTCTCCACAGCCATCCACCGTGACTCTCCAGGGACACAAAGGAGAGGACTAGGAGGGGAGCCAAATGGCCTCTGCATCAATTAAACCAACCCCAGAAAACCCTACACTCACTGCCTTCTGGGCACAGACTGTGTTATGGCCCATTATTCACTTCCAAGAAACTCAGTCAGCAGTGTCCTTTCTGAGTCTTCCACGCTAGTGCCAACATGTGCAGCTTCCTGGTGCTTCCAGGAGGTTCATTTGCTGCTGTTCACAAACCTTAGTCAGCGTCAGCATGGAGCTGGGAAGAGCACACTCCACTAGAGGATTTTTGGAATTTTTAAACTGTGTTAGACTAGTTTCAAAGCCTGGAGTGCTTGCAATATGTCTTCAGTGACCTTACTCCTTCCTGTATACGAACTTTTTGGTGGTTTCCGGAAGTTAGAAGAGGCTGAACTTCACTGAAAGATGAGGAAAGGAGTGGGTGTCCAGTGACTGAGGAAAACATCACTGCTGTGTAAAATCTGCTTCTTAAAGACAATCAAGTGACATTTGAGGTCACTGAGGCAGCACTACAGATGGGTCAGCGGCAGCATCCAAACTCCTGCATGATCATTTTCAAGTCAGAAAAGCTTCACCTGATGGGGCCTCACACTCTGACAGATGGTACAAGTGTGGCGTGTTGAGAGGTGTGAGGAAATGCTGGTCAGGTCCGAGAGAGGCCAATCTGGACATGTCCCTAACATGTCACTGATGAGACCTGGCTTTCTGAGTGTGACCCAGAGAATAGACAGCAGACAAGAGTGAAAAGGAATGCCTTAAATCTTTGGAGAATTCTACCAAACATTTAAGAAAGAAGTGACACCAATTCTGTGTAAACTCCATCAGAATACAAAGAGAACATTTCAAAACTTTTATATTAGGCCAGAATTGCCCTGATACAAACTGGACAAAAATATCTTAAAAAAAAAAAAAAAAAGAAAGAAAGAAAGGAAAAGAAAAGAAAAACAGAATTCTGGGAAGATGGCCGACTAGTAGCAACCCTCGGCAGAGGCTCCTGACCAGAGAGAGAAAAACTGGACAGAATCAGACTCTATGAAGCCAAAGGTGGGAGCTGAGCCAAGAAAGAAGTTCAGGAAGCTGTGACTCCAAGGAAGAGCATTCAAGAAAATAAATTACAGGTACAAAGCCTATCGACTAGAGGACAGGAGACCTCTCCCCCAAGTGGGAGGCTCACTGGTGCTCCCTGTGAGCTAGCAGGGAACAAAAGACCACTCATTTTACCTCAGTGGAGAGAGCTGCTAAACACCAGATCTCTTTCTCCAGGGAGGTCTTATGAACCTAGACACCCCCCAGCCAGGCATAAAATTGAACAAATACTTTCCCCCACAATTGCAAACACTCACCCTTCCCCCCTCACATAGCAGTATGAAGTTCTGCCCCTTCCCCCACAGAGCACAGAGTGTTTGGTCTTTTCCTGAGATATCTGGGCACAGTGTGGACTGCCAAACATCAGGACAGAATCTGTGACTAGAAAGAGGGCATAGGAAGAAAGGGACACTTGGTGGGAGGAGGAGCAGTCCCCTGGTTATGACTTTGCCTGGCCAGTGGTGGTGTTGACCCTCAGGCTGTGTCTGGCAGGAGAGGGTGCAGAACCCCCAGCTCTGATGAAGCAAACAAGTGAAGAGTGGTCACCTGGTGTGGACTGAATTTGGTGGACGGGGCTGGTCCCCAGCTCCTACTGGGCCAGTGAGCAGAGGCTTGCTGAGTGTGGACCGAGACCTGAGGGCAAGGGTGTGGTCCCCTGACTCCAACTGGGCTAGCAAGCAGAGAAGGGACACCAGTGTGGACTGAGTGTGGCAGGCAAGGGCATGGACCCTTGGCTCCAAATGTGCTGTTGGAGACCCTTGGATCTCTCTCTGCTGTGCAGGGTTTGTACTGACTGAGATAATTTGATTGGAACTTGTGTCTGGGTCCGTCCACCTGGGGACACTCTTAGGTTGTCCTTTGAAGTTCTGTAGTGGAAAAGAACTGAAAGGTAGGAACAGGGCACTGCAGCTGTCTGTATTTCTCCACAGCCAAGATTTAAACTTAAAGCCATGGCTTCCTAGGATAGGATAGAGGTTGGCTGATTTCAAAACAGAGCCAATTGGTATTATCTCACCAAGTAGGCCCTCAGAGTCTCCAGCCAAAACTCTGAAAAGGGGTTGTGTAAGGTTGTAGGGGATAGGCCACAATTACAAAGCCTAGCACTTTGTTAAAGGGCTGAGTATCTCTACTACCTGGGAACCCTAATTCAATCTCATCCTACCAGTTCTAATTACCAAATGATGGAAAATAAATATGGTGAGGAACCAATAGAAGAACTCTGGCAACATGAATAACCAGAGTGGATCAACTCCCCCACCACCAAGGAATGACAAAGGAGATACAATTGAAGATGCCATGGATAGACAAATGGCTGAAATGTCAGAAATAGAATTCAGAATATAGATGGCAAATAAGATGAATAGAATGAAAGAAAAGTTAGAAATTGAAATCCATAGAGTAGTTCTAAAATTGTCTCAAGAAATTAATGAATTCAAAGGCAAAGTCAGATATGGACATAATGATAAAAGAGATAGCAGAGCTCAAGGAAATGAAAAAGTTATTTAAGGAGCTCTGAAATATATTAGAATCCCTCAGTAATAGAGTGGACTAGGCAGAAGAAAAGATCTCTGAAATTGAAGATAAAGATTTTGAACGTTCCCAAACACTCAAAGAGGCAGACAAATGGATAGCAAAAACTGATCATTCCTTGAGAGAGTTGTGGCATCACTCTAAAAAATCAAACAATCATCTTATAGGAATTCCTGAAGGAGAAGAGGATGGTCCTAAAGGTACAGATGCTCTACTCCAAGAGATTTTGGAGGAAAATTTCCCAAGCATTGCAAGAGATACAGAAATTCAGATAGTAGACTGTTTCAGAACCCCAACAAGACTCAATCCATGTAAAGCATCTCCTAGACACATTGTGATTAATTTTGCCAGAGTTAAGATCAAGGAGAAAATTCTGCAAGCAGCCAGATGTAAGAAAAGCATTACCTACAAAGGGAGAAATATCAGAATGATTGCAGATCTCTCAGGAAAAACGTTTCAGGCCAAAAGATGATGGTCATCGACCTTCAGTATCCTAAAACAAAAGAACTTTCAGCCCAGGATCCTGTATCCAGCTAAAATGAGTTTCATTTGTGATGGAGAAATTGAATATTTTAATGAGATACACATGTTGAAGAAATTTGCCATAACTAAACCAGCTCTCCAGGATATTCTCAGACCCATCCTTCACAATGACCAGCATAATGCTCTACCACCAAAGTAAATGCACTCAGAAATTTTTTAACAAAACCCAACTTCCACAGTGCTGAAAGGATTAAAAATGTCCACTGGACATCAGAAAAACATAACCCCCAAACACTACCAGGCTTATCAATTCTCTCAATTAATGTGAATGTTTTAAATTATCCTCCAAAGAGGCACAGGTTGGTTGACTGGATACATAAACTTAGACCAGATACCTGCTGCATTCAAGAATCTTATCTTACCTTGAAGGACAAAAATAGACTCAGGGTGAAAGGATGGACATCTATAATACAGGCAAATGGAAATCAGAAAAAAGTAGTGTTTGCAATCTTATTTGCAGATACAATTGGCTTTAAACCAACAAAGATAAAGAAAGATAAGGATGGTCACTACATATTTGTCAAGGGAAACACCTAACATGAAAATATTTTGATAATTAACACTTATGCACCCAACATGAAAAGATAAGGATGGTTATTACATATTTGTCAAGGGAAACACCCAACATGAAAAGATTTTGATAAATAACAGTTGTGTCAAGGGAAATACCCAACATGAAAAGATTTTGATAATTAACACTTATACACCCAGAATGCTCCTCAATTTATAAAGCAAACCCTAATGGATATGAACAACTTGATATCTTCTTGCACTATAATAGTTGGAGATTTTAACAACCCTTTGGCAGTTTTGAATAGATCCTCCAAGAAGAAACTAAACAAAGAAATGTTAGACTTAAATCTGACCCTAGAACAAATGGACTTGACAGATCTCTACAGAACATTTCATCCTAATAAAACTGAATATACATTATTCTCATCAGCCCATAGATCATCCTCCAAAACTGAATCATGTCCTAGGGCACAAGTCAAACCTGAGCAAATTTAAAAGTGTAGAAATTATTCATTGTATCTTCTCAGACCACCATGGAATAAAAGTTGAACTCAACAGCAACACGAATCTTCATACTCAAACAAAAGCATGGAAACGAAATAATCTTAGGCTGCATGATAGCTGGGTCAAAGATGAGATTAAGAAGGAAATCACCAAATTTTTGGAACAAAATGATAAAGAAGACACAAAATATCAAAGGCAGTCCTACTAGGGAAATGTATAGCATTGGGAGCCTTCATCAAGAAAACAGAAAGAGGGGAAGCCAACAACTTAATGGGTCATCTCAAGCAACTAGAAAAGGAAGAACGTTCCAAACTCATATCTGGCAAAAGAAAAGAAATAACCAAAATTAGGGCAGAATTAAATGAATTTGAAAACAAAAGAACCATTCAGAAGATCAACAAAACAAAAAGTTGGTTTTTGAAAAGATTAATACAATTGATAAACTTTGGCCAACCTGACCAGAAACAGAAAAGTAAACTCTCTAATATTATGTATCAGAAATGATCAAGGAGAAATAAAAACAGACACCTCAGAAATTCAAAAATTCCTCAATGATTACTACAAAAAACTCTATTCACAGAAATAAAAATCTGAAGGAAATATATCAATACCTGGAAGCATGCCACCTTCCTAGACTCAACCAGAAAGAATTAGAAATTTTGAATAGACCTATATCAATCACTGAAGTAGCATCAACAATATGAAATCTCCCAAAGAAAGAAAATTTGAGGACCAGACAGCTTCACATCTGAATTCTATCCAGCCTTTCAAGATGAACTAGTAGCTATATTATACAACCTTTTCCAAAGCATAGTAAAAGAAGGAATACTTCCCAACACATTCTATAAAGCAAATATCACCTTGATCCCCAAACCAGGAAAGGATCCAACAAAGAAAGAAAATTATAGACCAATATCATTAATGAATATTTATGCAAAAAATAAGATAAGATCTTAGCAAACAGAATTCAACAACACATCAAAAATATTATACACCATGATCAAGTTGGTTTTATTCCAGGGTTACAGGGTTGGTTGAAATATGCAAATCTATATATATATATATCACATAAATAAAATAAAAAACAAAGACCATATGATTCCCTCAATTGATGCAGAAAAAGCTTTTGATAATATCCAGCATCCTTTCATAATCAGAACACTTAAGAAAATAGGCATAGAAGGGACATTTCTTAAACTGATGGAGGCCATCTACAGCAAACCCACAGACCTATCATATTGAGTGGAGTAAAACTGAAAACATTTCCACTAGGCTCGGCACCTGTGGCTCAAGCGGCTAAGGTGCCAGCCACATACACCTAAGGTGGCAGGTTTGAATCCAGTCCGGCCCACAAAAAAACAACAATGATGGCTGCAACCAAAAAATAGCCGGGTGCTGTGGCAGGCACCTGTGGTCCCAGCTACTTGGGAGGTGGAGGCAGGAGACTTGCTTGAGCCCAGGAGTTGGAGGTTGCTGTGAGCTGTGATGCCACAGCACTCTACCCAGGGAAACAGCTTGAGGCTCTGTCTCAAAAAAAAAAAAGAAAACATTTCCACTCAGATTAGGAATGAGGCAAGTATGCCCATTTTCTCCACTGCTATTCAGCATAGTAATAGAAGTAATAGAAGTCTTAGCCATTGCAGTCAGGCAGGAGAAGGCAATCGAGGGTATCCAAATAGGGCAAGAGGCTATCAAACTCTCACTCTTCACTGATGATATAATCCTATACCTAGAAAATCCCGGGGACTCAACTTTAAAACTCTTAGAAGTAATCAAGGAATACAGCAGCATCTCAGGATACAAAATCAATACTTACAAATCAGTAGCTTTATATACATGCCAGCAATAGTCAAGCTGAAAATATAGTCAAGGACCCTGTTCCTTTTACAGTAGTGCCAAAGAAAATTAAATACCTGGGAATTTAAGTAACAAAGGACATGAAAGATCTCTATAAAGAGAATTATGAAACTCTGAGAAAAGAAATAGCTGAAGATATTAACAAATGGGAAAAAATACCATGCTCATGGCTGAAAAGAATCAACATTGTTAAAATGTCCATACTATCCAGAGCCATCTACAGATTCAACGCAATCCCTATTAAAACACCATTGTCATACCTTAAAGAGCTTGAAAAAATGGTTCTTCATTTTATACAGAATCAGAAAAAACCTTGAATAGCCAATGCATTACTCAGAAATGAAAACAAATCGGGAGGTATCACATTACCAGACTTCAGGCTATACTATAAATCTATAGGGATCAAAACAGCATGGTACTGGCACAAAAACAGAGAGGTAGATTTATGGAACAGAATAGAGAACCAAGAGATGAACCCAGCTACTTATCATCATTTGATCTTTGACAAGCCTATCAAAAACATTCAGTGGGGGAAAGAGTCCCTATTTAATAAATGGTGCTGGGTGAACTGGCTGGCAACCTGTAGAAGACTGAAACTGGACCCCAACCTTTCACAATTAACAAAAATTGATTCTCACTGGATAAGAGATTTAAACTTAAGACATGAAACGATAAAAATACTAGAAGAGAGTGCAGGGAAAACACTTGAAGAAATCAGCCTGGGAGAATATTTTATGAGGAACCCTTGGGTAATTGAAGCAACACCAAAAATACATTACTGGGATCTGATCAAACTAAAAAGCTTCTGCACAGCCAAGAGCACAGAAAGTAAAGCAGACAACCTTCAGAATGGGAGAAGATTTTTTCAGGTTATACTTCCAACAAAAGTCCAATAACTAGAATCCACAGGGAACTCGAACTAATCAATAAGAAAAGAACAAATAACCCACTTCCATGTGGGCAAGAGACTTGAACAGAAATTTCTCTAAAGAAGACAGACACATGGCCTACAAACACATGAAAAAATGCTCATCATCATTAATCATCAGAGAAATGCAAATTAAAACCACTTTGAGATATCATCTAACTCCAGTAAGATTAGCCTACATCACAAAATTCCCAAATTGACAGAAGTTGGCAAGGATGCAGGTGGGATCTGGTGGGGTCTGATGCCAGACCAAGGTTACTGTGTCATCCTGGGCACAGCCACAGCCCTTCCTGACCCACTCAATGGAAAGGGGACACAGCCAGGCCCCAACTTCCAAGGCTGTGGGAAGGCTGTTCAGGTGAGTCTGAGTGGCCCATCATGCCCAGTGTCCCTGAACTGGAGGCCTACACCTTGTACCAGCCCCACACCCTAGGCCCCCTGCCCCAGGCCACAGTAGACAAATCTGGATGGACAGTGCTCTCAGCCCCCAGCTGACCAAGGGCACAGCCTGGTAAAGGCCAGGGGCAGGGGGCAGAAGGTTAGGGTGCAGGAGATATGAGGGAGTGACAGGAAAGGAACAGGACCAGGGATGGGGGAGGAACACACACACACGCACAGATGACACAATTCCCACAGGCACCATTCGTGCACATGTCATCCACACGTGGATCCACCACTGGCTTTTTTTGCTGCCCTTAGAAGAGGTCTCACACAGCTCTGTGCCTCCCGTGTGGGGTGTAAATGCCCTGAGCCCAGCCCCCTCCCTGAGTGTGGCCATGTGCCGTTGCCCTCCTGGGTCCAGATGCTGGACAGTGTCACACTCCACCAGCTCTCCTCTGTGCACTTTGCCCTTTCAGTGTGACTTGCTGGAGTTTTTGAAATTGATTGTTGGTGACCCTTTGCCTGCTCTGTATGTTGGATATTTTTTTCTTCCAGTGGGATTCTTGTCACTTACCTTGGGTGATGATGTCTTTTTCCAAAAACAAATGTTTTAAATTTTCAGATAGTAAAATCTTTCCTATAAGGTCTTTGGGATTCTGCCTTGCTTAAGAAGGACATGCTCCCCAAGTTATCTTCTTTTCCTATCCCGTGTTTGTCGAGTAAGGACGCGCACACTGGGGGGCCCTGCGTGTAGTGACTCGGGTAAAACAGAGCCTCCCTGAAGGCAGGAGGTTGCCACATGGGCCTGAGCAGGGACAGCCCCATGGAGGAGCCAGAAGCCAACCAGGAATGAGGCTGAGTATGCCCAGGATCCACTAGAACTTTCCCTGCACTGGGTGCCACCTGGCACCAATTGTCCTGTTATCTCCGTGGGGTTCTGTCTAGGAACAGCCCGGAGCCCCCCTACTCCCACCAAGGGCCACTTCTCCCAGGAACCTGCACTGGTCCCAGGATGCTCCCTGCACCTGTGACCAGGATCAGGCCCCTCCACCGCTGAGTTGCACCTGGTATCTGTGGGGCCCTGAGCTGTGACCCCATTCCGTCCAAACCCAGATCCCATTGAGCACATTGTCCCAAAACCGGTCTCACTCTATGCCCCAAAGGGTCAAGGCTGTAAGGTGACTCAGTCCCCACCTTGAGTCAGCTCCATCACTAGATACTCCCCAAGGTCTCCCACCTGAACCTTGCTCTGCAACCCTGAGAGTGGAGCTTGACAGGACAGTTCTCCCATAATGGCTCCCCCCAGCTGACAGCCAAACATTATCAGCTCTGTCTGGCTCAGCAGCTCAGTCTGGGGCCCTAGACAACATTAAAGTCCTCTGCACTCTTGCCCAAATTCTCCCAAGGTAGTTCAACTGAGTGCCAAGTCCACCAAAAACAAAACAGCTGACAGGTAAGGCCTTTCCAGTTTGCAATCTCACTGCTGCTGTACTTAAAGCTGCCAGCAGGATTAGACCAAATGAACACACGCAACCACTTGCCAGTTCTTCACTGCTTTTGTCCTCCCCATGGGGTTCAGAAGTCTCTCACTGACTCCCTCTTTCCCCAGAGGATATTTCTGGGCAGATCCCACCAGCCAGAGATGCCTAGAGTCTTCTGTCCCTAGTCTCACTGTGCCCAGTTGCAAGCAAGCTGATATTCGGCCGCCATCTTGCTCCTCTCTCCAGCTATAATGTTTTCAATCCCAGATTTGTTTTTATTTCTTGGAATTATATTAGCAATTCAGGCTTTTTTCTGATTCCATATGAAACAAAGAACTATTTTTTGAAGTTCTTCAAAGTATAATGTTGGTGTTTTAATAGGGGATGCATTAAATCTATAGATTGCTTTGGGTAGTGTGGACGATGAAACAATGTTGATTCTTTCCAGTCATGAGCATGGTATGTTCTTCCATTTGTTAGCTTCTTCTGCTATTTCTTTTCCTAGAATTTCATAGTTCTCTCTGCAGAGATTTGACCCCATATCCTGTTGTGCCTTTTGAATTTTTCACAGCATGCATTATCTGCTCAAAAATAATGTTAATAGGCTCGGCGCCTGTAGCTCAAGTGGCTAAGGTGCCAGCCACATACACCTAAGCTGGCGGGTTCGAATCCAGCCCAGGCCTGCCAAAACAACAATGACGCCTGCAACCAAAAAATAGTCAGGCACTGTGGCAGGCACCTGTAGTCCCAGCTACTTGGGAGGCTGAAGCAGGAGACTCACTTGAGCCCAGGAGTTGAAGATTGCTATGAGCTGTGATGCCAGAGCACTCTGCCCAGGGGGACAGCTTGAGGCTCTGTCTCAAAATAATAATAATAATAATAATGTTAATAATATTTTAAATTTTGCTAATGGCTAATATATACAGTTTGATATATCAGCCATTAGCAAAATTTAAAAATTAGTAAAAATTGAAAAGGCAAGGAATGGTAACTGTAAACATACACATAACAAAGAGGGCACTCTGCAAGTGGGCACTCTCCTCTCCTGCATCAGAGGCCCCACTTCCAAGATAGGAGGGTGGAAGCTACCTGGAGAGAGAGTTTGTTACTGTAAGTTAGGAGCATGTCATGATCATTTACAACACCATTATTCACCCATCGTTAATAATATTTTATCTTCAATTCTAACAGAGGCTATATCTTTCCAATCCCTTGAAATGGTCCTGGGGGAAAGGATGGTGGAGATAAACGAAGGTGGTGAGGACAATGATGGAAAATGGTGATAGTGTTAATGGTGGTAGCAGTAGGATAGATTAAAATTTTTCACAAAAATTTTTGCAGCTCTTCTTATCAAGAGCTGGAATCTATTTCTCTATTCCCTGAATCCTGGTTGGCACTATGACTTGTTTGATCAAAAAAACATGATCCAGGCTCAGCGCCTGTGGCTCAAGTGGCTAAGGCGCCAGCCACATACACCTAAGGTGGCAGGTTCGAATCCAGCCCGGGTCCGCCAAACAACAATGACGGCTGCAACCAAAAAATAGCCAGGCATTGTGGCAGGCACCTGTGGTCCCAGCTACTAGGGAGGCTGAGGTAGGAGACTCACTTGAGCCCAGGAGTTGAAGGTTGCTGTGAGCTGTGATGCCACAGCACTCTACCCAGGGGGACAGCTTGAGGCTCTGTCTCAAAAAAAAAAAACATGATCCAAGTGATAGTAAGACTTTTGAGCCCAGATCACAAGAATCTTAGTGGGTTCTGCCTTCATTCTTTTGGAATACCAATACCATAGAAACAAATCTGAGTTAGCCTTCCAGAGAAGCCACATGAAAAAGAACCAAGGCACCCTGGCCAATCGTCTGTCTTATAAGACCTTGAAGTAATGCCATCTTAGATCATTCAACCTCCTCCAAGCATTCAGCTGATGAGATCACGTGCAACCATTTGATGAACTGCCCAGCTGAGTCCATTTCAAAGTGTCAATCCATGGGGGGAAAAAAGGATAAATAAGATGGTTGTTATTTTTAAGCCATTAATTGTTAGGATGGTTCTCTATGGAGAAATATAATACATCATTGATTCAAATGGTGATGGAAATGGTCATGAGAGTAAGGGTGATGGTGATGGAGCTACTGGTGATGGTAGTGATAGTAGTGACAGGAGTGAGGAGGGGATGATGGTGATGATGGTAGTAATGGTGGTGGTGATGAAGCTGGTGATGGTGATGGCAGTGTTTATGGTGGTGGTGGTAGTAATGGTGGTGGTGATGAAGCTGGTGATGGTGATGGCAGTGTTTATGGTGGTGGTGGTAGTAGTGGTGATAATGTTGGTGATGGTGGTGGGGGTGGTGATGGTGGTGGTGGTAATAGTAGTGGCAGTGGCAGTGGTGATAATGGTGATGGTGGTGGTGCTGGTAGAAGTGGTGACTATTTCAGTAATGGTGTGGTAATGGCAATAGCTGTGAAGATGAGGGTGCTGGTGATAGTGATAGTTAAGCAGGGGTCCTCAAACTTTTTAAACAAGGGGCCAGTTCACTGTTCCTCAGACCGTTGGAGGGTCGGAGTGTGGGCCCTGGGATGAGTTGGCTGCTAAGCAGGACAGGCAGTGGCAACAAAAGCACCCAGTGGGCCAGATAAATATCCTAGGAGGGCCGCACATGGCCCCTGGGCCGTAGTTAGAGGATGCCTGGCTATGAGGATTGTGGTATTGGTGGTGATAACTCAGCCCTCCTACATTATCATAGAAAGATTGAACTTTGCTCAATATAGATTTTTGTGTTTTGTTTTATTTCAGTTCTTCGAAAATGCAATACCTTTGGAGTTACATACATCTTTGAGAATCCAATTAAATTTGTAGGCCCTCTTTCCAGGAAAATGTACATAAACAATTTTGTTCAGATGTTGAGAACTTGGTGACCCTACCCTCTGGTGTAGATCCTAGGTGAGAAGCTTTGTGTTGTGCTTACCTGGCATTCTCACATCCCAAGCTATCCCCTGAAGTGTCAGTGTGGCCTTCCTGTGACATCAAAGAAATGAACTGCATGACACTCAAGTGACTTGTTCAGTTTAATATAGCACAGCTGGTTAAGAGGGAGCTTTATTGAGGCATAAATATTTCGAAATATTTTGCAATCTTATTGCATGTAGTTTACATATACTCAGAGGGGAAAGGGAAACTAGCACCACTAGACCAGAAGTTAAAAGACCCAGAATGTTCTTCCCTACCACCTTCCCTCCTCCATGAGCCTGAGTCTTCTCCCTGTGAGTTAGGGCAGCCTTCCCTTGCTGCCTCTCTGTTGCAGGATTAATTGGACTAGAAATTACCATTATGACCAAGTCCAGAATTCAGGAGGTAATTAAAATCCTCAAGATCATTGTTGTGGCTGGATTTTGAGCCACTGTGTCCACTGGGCACTCACTGAACCTTTCCACTGAGGTGGCAGTTCTCACCCAGCATTTGTCCCTCAACCTTCCTGCCTTGGTAGCCTCAACCACACCTGGACCCTGAGCACCCAGTCTTTGGTCATAAATTTCCACTGAAAAACTACTATCTGTGCCAAGTTCTCACAGCACTAGTGTCTGTGAAATTAAGAGACAAAGGTACAGGTGCTCAAAAACCCAAGAACCTTGCAAAGATTATTAAGAATAATGAGGTAGCTATGGCTTAAAAAATATATAAAAGCCGGTTTGGCACCTGTGGCTTGAGCAGCTAAGGTGCCTGCCTCATACACCTGAGCTGGTGGGTTTGAATCCAGCTCAGGCCCACCAAACAATTACAGCTGCAACCAAAAAATAGCCAGGCATTGTGGCAGGCACCTGTAGTCCCAACTACTTGGGAGGCTGAGGCAAGAGAATTGCTTAAGCCTAGGAGTTGGAGGTTGCTGTGAGCTATGATGCCATGGCACTCTACCCAGGGCAACAGCTTGAGGCTCTGTCTCAAAATAAATAAATAAAATATATGTATGCCCTGCTAGGCACCTGTAGCTCAGTGGCTAGGGCGCCACCAGCCACACACACTGGAGCTGGTGGGTTCGAATCCACCCCAGGCCTGCCAAAGAACAATGACAACTACAGCGAAAAAAAATTCTATATATCCTGGTGCTATGGCTGGTGCCTATAGTCCCAGCTACTCTGGAGGCTGAGGCAAGGGGATCACTTAAGCCCAAAAGTTTGAGGTTACTGTGAGCTATGATGCCACAGCACTCTACCCAGGGCTATAGCTTGAGACTCTGTCTCAAAAAAAATAATAAAAAAATAAAATGAAGTAAAATAAATATAAATATATTTATACCCATGGCCATACCTCTGGCTCTGAACACAAGTGTGTGACACAAGCTGACTCATGTGCAATTGACAGTCTATAGCAGATTTTCAATTCTTTATTTTTTTTCCAAGCTGTCCCTGAGAAAGTGAAGCATTGCTAGAGTGGGGAAAGAACATTCATTCTGTCAGCTCCATGAGTAAGCAAAGGAAACTCTGAACACATAGGCATCTTCTCAAGTGTCCTCTGAACTTGTGAGGCTATAAATCCAAGAGCAATGCTCCCACCATGACTGCTGGCCCTGTGATGTCTGAGTATGAGAAAGCCACAGAGGGCTTTTCCACATGCAGGCAAGTAAGGCCTAAAAACATAGGCAGAAAAGGAAACTGCACCACTTCTTCCTCAGACCAGGCCAGAGTGTGCCCACAGCCCAAGTTCAGCAAGCTCTCTCTCTAGTGGCACCTGAGTGTCTTACTTAAAGCATCAAAGCATATCTATGGTGCCATCTCCTCACAAACAGGATCAAAGGCAGCAAAAATGGCACAGTCACGTAACTTTGGCTAGAATGTCACATCTAGCTTCCTGGCTAAAAACTGGGACCAGTGCCCACAGCATGGGGTGCCATGAGCCTGGAGAGCCACAGTGTCCCTGGCACAGACTGCAGCCCAGCCAGCCTGCAGGGGCCTGGGGGCCTCAGGTCCTGGGACACCTGGCTGAGGCAGGGCTGCTTAGGGCTCCCAGCACTTGCTGAGGAGCAGGCAGGTCTGAGCCTGCCTGCAATGCCAGGACCTCAGAACATGCTGCCCACATAGGACAAGCAATGCCAGGACCTCAGAACATACAGGGCCCCACAGAGCCCTTCAGAGCTACCTCAGTTTTCATGAGGGAGTAGGACATTTGGGTTTCACTGTGAAGTGTTAGGTCAGTCGGAACCTCAGGGACCCTGAGATCGCCCCCACAGTTGAGGATAAGACTCATCACTGCCTGAACTCAAGGGGCAGTTCTCAGGGTCTCAGGTCCCCCATGAATCTCCACAGAACCCACATTTTAGCAGTCCTGGGACTTAGTGGTTCAGAAGCCCCTACCAAGGCCCACTCTGTGTCCATCCAGTGTTGCCTTGCAAGGGGCCTGAGGCAGGTGTGCTCTGCTCCTCTGCTGGCCAGCCGTGCCATGCTAAGTGGGCTGCTGCAGTTCCCTGGCCTCCATTTCCTCTACAAAGGGGCAGAATTGTGCTAGAGGCATGACAGGAGTCCGTGAACCAAGCACTTGGTGTTTGTGTGTGATATGCAGGCCCTCAGGGTGGGGTGCTGCTACCGTGTGTTGGCTACTGTCATTACTGCCAGGAGAGATACGGGCAGCTGTCACCATGATTCCCCCACACAGGGTGAGGAGGTAACAATGACAGGATTCCAGCAAACACTCACCCTCCCCAAAGTGTCCAGTCTGAAGCCAGTCCTGGTGTCCCCAAAGTGCAGAGATGTGTGTCTGGACTACCCTACCTGCTGAGCAGCAGGACACACTTCTCCAACAGTAGACATCTGCCTCTGCAGGGGCCGGGCCTTCCTCAGACCTGGGGCTCCAGCTCTCCTGCTGGGATGCGCCATAAGCGCCACCTGATGCCTTCTCTGGCACGGACACCATGGGTCTGCAAGGCACATGGCCAGGCAGCAGAGCTGCCTGCAGGGGCATTGCCTGCTCCTGGTCCCTCAGAGCTGGTGTCCTCCTGTCACCTGAGCTGCAAATCACATCAACAGTCCCAGGGGTAAAATGTGTCTCCTTCAGAGCCCAAAAAGGGCCACCAGGCCCTGGGCTTCCTCTGTAAAGTAAGGCATACAAGATGCAGCCATCTGTCTTTTGCTATGAGGGATGAACAGGCACAGCCCTGACCACTGGACCCCTCAAAACATCCCTGAAGTTTCGGTCCCTGGATTCTTAAAGGGCTGGCTCATCACCCACCCATGGCAGTAAAGGTTTTCTGGCACACCTGCCACTCTTCCTCCTCCTACCCATAATGTCATCACTGAGCCAGCATCATGTCCTGATGGATGCTCAGGTGTCCAGATCTCCGGCTATATTAGGACAGAGGGCAGCTTTAGCATCACCCTGACACTAAACTGTGAATGAGTGTTCTTGTCCCACCCATGAAAGTGCAAACTGTCTCTGATCCTCCTCCCTAACTTGAATGAAAGAGAGTGTACCACAGTGTCCTTACTAACCAGACCTCACAATGCTATGATGCCCCACACTGGAACTGCTGTGGGTGAACCCAGGTGACCTACAGCCAGTCTCAAGGAACCAATCTATGCAAGGGCCAGGCCAGAGAATGGAACAGACAGGGCCCAGCACCATTGCTTCCATTAGGCCTTCCATGGCACTGCCACCCTCCCAAGATGCAATATTGTTTGTCATTGACTCTCTTGGCCACAGACAGGGCAGTGCCAAAGGTTTCCCCTTAGGCTTCCCCACGACAGTGCTGTTACCACACAGGCCTGAAGTGTAACATGCAGCTACTGCACCCTCCAAGCACACAGATCACAGTTACATTCTGGGGGCCAGGGAAATGGCCACCAGAAGATCACAAACCAGCCCCAGGTACTCCTGGAGTCTGCAGACACAGGCTGGCAAGCTCCCGCAGCCCTTGGGTGCATGACCTCTTTCCTCCCTGATCACACTAGCAGGTCCCCATCCAGGTGGATTCCCCTTTGTCATCAGCCTGGCAGTCAGGAGACAAGGCCAGGCAGCCCAGAGGAGGACACCTGATGCCTTATGGGGCCCCTGCAGTGTCCTCCATCACAGAGAAGGTGCTGACTTGCAAGGGGACGACAGGCCCAATAGCCACATGCTCAGAGCTTCTCTCAGACATCCCAGCCCATGTTTTAGGACCCCAGATTTCCCCGTCCAGGGTCCTTCCTTTACACAGACCAGACTTGGCCAAGCCTCAGCCATGCCTGGAGCTGAGAGGTCCTCGGCATCTCCAGCTCAGCCACATCAGCTCTCCCACTGAGGAGATGGGATTTCTTCTTAGCCAAACAGGTTCTTACACTGAGCCCAAGCAACACTGCCAGTTCACTGTCCAGTCAGTGTCCCCTTACCCTCTGCAAGCCATCAGTGCAACTCAGAGTGACCAGCCCAACCCACTGGCCCATATCCTGCTCTAACCACCATACTCTCCAGGCATCCCTTCCACCAGGACAAGTCCCCAAGCCAGTCCTGGTGAAATCTTTTAACAACTGGGCCTCTGCCTTGTACCAGAGAGTCCCTGTGCCCCCACATCAGCCAGGATGCCATCCTCACTACCCCTGCACTACTTATGTTCATTGGGTCCTCCAAGAAGCTGGTGCCACCACAGGATGAGATGCAACTGGAGATTTATCAGGGCCTGTGAAGATTACATGCAAGGTGGCCAAGACGATGGGAGAGGCCTTAGACCACAGGCAAGACCCCATGAAGGTCAGGGAAGAAGGGGGCAGAAGGAGAAGCCTCAGCCTGCAGCACCTTCCCAGACCATTCTGGGCAGACTGAGGGGCCATCTGGTGTGAATGTAATCCCTTAAAGGATCCAGGTCCTGTGGTAGCAGGCCTATGTTTGTCCCCTGGGAATAGCCCTGGTGGACCCAGACAGCATGCCAGGGCCCAGGTCAACTGTGCTCTAGCAGCAGCAACCTGAGCCTTGTGTTTACAGCCACAAATTGGCTGGCATACTCACACATGCACAGATGCACTCACCTGCCATGCTTGCACGTGGCTGGCACACTCCCACATGTACAGATGCACACACATATCACGTTTGCATGTGGCTGAGACGCTCGCACATTCACACATGCATAGATGCACACAAATGTCATGCTTGATGTGGCACACCCCCATGCTCACACGTGCAGAGATGTACACATATGCCATGCTTGCACGTGACACACTCCCACTCCATCTCCTTTAACACCCCTGGCTCCAGGGACCCAGCATCCCTCAAAAGGCAGAGGAGAGGAGAGGAGGGCAGGTCTGCAGCTCCAGGCAGAGGGTTCCTGACAGCAGGAGCTGGGGGGAGGCATGCACTCCTGTGTGGGAGCCAGGGCAGGCCTCACAGATCCTTGGATGGCAGGCAGGAGTGTTGGGACAAGCTCCCAATGTACTGTCCTGCAGCTCCATGGTGGCATTTTTCCTCCTTACACTGGGAAGTTGTTCCCTCAGCATCTGGTGAGAACACAAAGGCAGCTCCACAGACCCCTTCCCTCAGCTCCTTACCATCAGGTCAGGGGAGAAATACAGATGGAAAGTGATAGTGGAGAGGGGGATGGGCCTAAAGACAGGAGGGTTTCCCATAGGGAGGCCACCTTCTGGGGCACAGATGACTCAGATGCTCAAAGTCTCCCCTCCCGGGGGAAGGGGCTACAGCAGAGATTTGCACAACTGCTCAGTGGAGCTGGAGCCGCACCACCTGGCCGCCTGGCCCCCTTCAAGGACTAAATTTGGTGGGAAATGAGGATCCCAAACACAGCCTGTTCACCCCAACCCTGTCAAGGACCCCTCTCACCCTGCCTGGCGGGGCTCAGGGTCATCCAATGGCCCCTATGGCCCAGAGCCAGGCCCAGTTCATGCACCAAAGGATGGTGTGGCCAGCATCACCAGGCCCTGGCCTGTCCCCTGCAGCACCTTAGGCCCAACTGGCTCTCATCTCCGACAGCATCTCTCCCTCCCTAGAAGCCCCCGGCTTGTGCAGGTTGCCGGTGGACCCAGAACCAGTACACAGCACAGGAAGCCCACAGCATGTTCTGACGGCGGGGCGGTGCCCCAGCCCTGCCAGGGGGGTTTCAGCCTGCTCATGGGTGTCTGGAGCAAGAGGATCGGCCTCGAGCAGGGCGCGGTCCCCAATGTCCTAGGCCCGGAGTAGACTTTGGTCCATAGCCAGGATTTCCAGGAAGTGGAGAGGAGGCGACAGGCAGCCAGGCCGAATCATGAAGTCGGAGACGATGCGGATGGGTAGCGGCTGGGCACAACCCAACTTCTCCCGGTACTATTGTGCAGAGAGGTGGCGGGTGCACCCGCCCAGCCGCGGCTGCTGGCCGTCACCATGCCTCCTGCCGGTCCTTCCCGGGCCCCTCAGCTTCCTCTCATGCCCCACCCAGTCACCCCACCCTACCCCGCAGCGCAGACCAGTCCCATCAGCCCCCTTCCCCTCCACCCCTCTTGAGCGTCCCACACCTGACCTGCGACCCACTCCTCCCGCCCCCTTTCAGTCACCCCTCCCAACCCTCTTTACCCCTCGGGGCCAGCTGGTCCTCCGCCCCGGCCAGGCCCATCAGAAGGGCCGCAGCGCCTCCCGGTGGCTGCTTCGTTCCGACTCACCCGTGGCGGGTGGGGCTGGGGGTATAAAGTGGGCGGCCCGTGCCGCGGTCCCCTCCCTCTGGCCCACTAGGCGCCCGCGTCTCCAGCGGTCGGGACTCTGAGCTCCTCCGACGTGTCCAGCTGGGACGCCCGACGCGCGCTCTCCGCGATCGGGTAAGCGTCCCTCCCACCCCGGGCCAGACCCCGGGCACCCGCCGTCGGGGATGTGGCTGAGCCCGTGGAACTGCCCAGGCGCCGGGTCCGCAAGTCCTGACCCGAGAGCGCCGAAGTGCGGGGAGCGGGGAAGCGCGACTCCAGGCAGGCCAGGGACTGCGGGACCGCTGCGTGGGACTGGGCGGTCCCCAGAGTACTGGATTTTCTACACTAGGAGGCTGGGGGCCACGCCCGCTTTTGTGGCTCTCCACTTCGGCCGCGTGGCCCACGCTCAGCCCCCACTCTCCCCTCCCCAATGATCCGCGCCTTCGGTGCGCACTGCTGTCCCCAAACAGCCAGCAATCGGCCGAGCTGACTGCATGCGCGGCGCCGTCTGGTCGGGGAGAGGTTTCCTCTACTGAACTGGGCACCGAGGCTCCGCAGCTCTGGTGACTGGCCGGGTCGGGGCGCAGCCTCAGGCGTCTGTACTCTGGCCTTCGAAGCCTGCGGGGTTTGGTTTCCCCTCTGTCCCGCGAAATGGGGGCAACTTTCTCTTTAACTTGGAACCGGACGCAGGGTCTCCGATGGTGCTAGTCCTCGGCCGGCAGGCTCCTCCTTGGAGAAGGCCAGACTGAGTTCTGCCGGACAGGAGGGTCCTTGATGCCATGAGGGAGGAGAACTGAGTCGTACCCCCAGCCCCCATCACTTCCTCCTCCTCCTCAGGGCTGGATCCCCTACACCGCCATCCTCCAGACCCAGATTCTGCTCACGGGCAGAGTGAGGGGCCCCCTCAGTGAGGTGGGGACCAGGTTGATAGTGCCCACAGCCCACACCCGACACCGGCTCGGAGACCCCAGGAGCTGGGGACCCACAGGGCTTGGTTTCTGCAACTGCCATGTGGAGCCCTGGGTGTGCAGCTGGGTCACAGACCACTGGGAACAGCGAGCCCTGTACCCAGGACCAGGCACGGCCGGCTTTAGTCCCACACACTGCCAAGTGTCTCTGAAGAAAAGAATCTTCACTTTAGTGACACCAAAAAAGAACGAGTCTTGAGAGCCACAGATTCCGCCGTCACTTTATAATTTTTTTAACTATTTTTAAAACCGCATAGTTTTAATTCCAAAAAAAGGCCCAGGGGTGGGCACAGGTGACCCCAGGATCAGCCTAGAAGTGCCAAGCACAGGCACTCTCTCTGCTGGGCTCAGGGGTCTTGGTGGACTGTGGGCCGCTCTGCGGACCCTATGCTGGGAAACCCCGTGAAGACACCAACATGTCTGGGCTGTCCCTGGGGTACTTGCCATGGAAGCATCAGGGAAAGGAACGTCCACTAGGAAAGTCCAGGCTCGTGCCACCTTGCCACCTTACCACATGGAGCATGGATTATTGTGCTATGCAGCGCAGTCCACGCCAGTGGGGATACGCTGAAAGGTGCAGCTCTGTGGGGTGGGGGTGGGAAAACTGTGGAGGACCAGTGCGGCCCTCAGATGGAGGAGGAGCCAGGGCCTTGGGAGGGGCACCAGGTCTCGGTTTTCTCATCTGTAGAACAAGGTCAGGCTTAAAAGCATCTGCCTCCTACTTAACAGGGTCTACTCCCAGGGTCGACAGGCTGTTCACAGCCACCAAACGCTTTATAAAAAGGCTGAGGAAACGTGGTTTTCGTGATTATTTTAAGAAAAACAGAGATGGATTCCTTCCTTGTAAATTCGGTTCACATTTTGATGAATTGGTCCCTCCTGTAGCCTCTTTGGCATGTGTGTGCAAAGCCTGGGGGTGGTGTGGGGCACACACACCCTCAAGCAGGCAGGGTCTTGGGCCCAGTTCTGCACTAGGCCTGCTGTGAATGTCTAAGGCACCAACATTCCCCCCAGACAGCTGCAGGGGCCTGTGGTGGGCAGTGAGGGGAGCTCTCAGGAAGCTCTCTCGGAAGAGCAGATTCTGGGTCTGAATGTATGAAAAGTTAAGTTTTTCAAGCCCACTGTCAGATGCATCAGAGAACTGGAGAAGGGCCCTGGTGTTCTCCACAATGGACAGTATCACTATTTTTTTTTCTCTTTTTGCCCATTTCATAGTTGAAGATCATACCTGGTTGTGCGTTTCTCCAGAATCTCTTTGGTCTTTATTTTGGACTTTATTTGCTCTCTGACTATAGTTTTATTGTAACTTGCCTGGCTGTGTTGTCCCCATGTTCCCAACGGGTGTTCATTTTTTACTGATTTGTTAGAGCTTTTTCTTCCCCAGATTTGTTATTGTGTCAAAATACACACAACATAAAATTTACTTTCTTAACTATTTTAAAATGTCACACAGTTCAGCGATACTAAGTACACCCACACTGTTATGCAACATCGCCCTGTCCCTCTCCAGAACGCTCTTCATTTGCAAAACTTAAATCTATGAAACACTAACACACACACACACACACACACACACACACACACACTCACCAAGGCTCTGGCACCGGCCACTCTACTTTCTTCCTCCATGAATCAGCTACACTAGGTGACTCACAGAAGAGGCATCATATAATATTTGTCCTTTGGTGACTGGCTTATTTCACTTAGTATAATGTCCTCCAGGTTCATCCCAGTTGTAATATGTGTCAGACTTTCCTTCCTTTTTAATGCTGAATAATATTCCACTGTATGTCTGTACCCCATTTTGTTATCCCCTCATCTGCCACTGGACACTGGGTTGTATTCATGTTTTAGCTACTGTGTGTGATGCTGTTGTGAATGCAGGTGTACACTTAATCTCTTTGAGATCCTACTTTCATTTCTTTTGAATATATACGCAGTAATTAACTGGATCATTTGGTAATTCTATTTTTAATTTTTTAGTCTATCACCTTACTGTTTTCCACAGTTACAATGCCATTTTACATTCCCACCAACAGAGCACATAAGTCCCAATTTCTCCATACCTTCATCAACACTTGTTATTTTCTGGATTTTTTTGGTAGTAGCCATTCTAATCAGTGTGAGGTGGTATTTCATTATAATTTTCATTTTTGTTTTCCTAATGATTAGTGATGTGGAACGTCTTTCACATGCTTTATTGGTCATTTGTATATCTTCTTAGGAAAATGTGTATTTAATTCCTTTGCCCATTTTTGAATCATTCGTTTGGGTTTGTTTTTTGCCTTTTTGGTGATTTTTAGGCATTCTCTCTGTGCTGTGGATATTAATCCCTCATCAGTTACACGATCTGCAGGTGCTTTCTCCTGTTCTCTGGGCTGCCTTTCTACTCTATTGATCGTGTCCTTTGATGCAAAAAAAGTTTTAGATTTTGATGCAGCCCAATTTATCTGTTTTTTCTTTTGTCGCCTGTGCCTTTGTTACCATATCCAAGAAATCAATACCAAATCCAATGCCATGAAGTTACTGCCTCGTGTTTTCTTCTAAGGGTTTTAAAATTTTAAGTCTCACATTTAAGTCAGGGATCTATTTTAATTTTTGTATATGGTGTTAAGTGAGAGTCTAACTTCATTCTTTTGCAAGTGGATATCTATCTACCATTTGTTGACACCATCCACTGTCTTTTCTATATTGAATGGTCTTGGCACTCTTGTTAAAAATCATTTGACCATATACACAAAGGTTCATTTCTGGGCTCTCTACTCTATCCGATTGGTCTATATGTCTGTCTTTGTGCCAGGACCGCACTGTTGGTCATTATCCCTCTCCAATATGTTTTGAAATCAAGACTTGTGAGTCCTTCAGCTCTGCTCTTTTCTTTCAAGACCAATTTGCCATTTCCATGCCTTCAGATTCCATATGAATTTTAGGATGGTTTTTTTCCTGCCAAAAACTCACAGGTATTTTGCTTGGGATTACATTAAATCTGAGATCAATTTGAGTAGTACTGACAGCTTAACAATATTAAGTTACAATCCATGAATATGGATTCTTTAATTTCTTTCAAGAATGTTTTGTAATGTTCAGTGTATAAGTCTTTCACCTCCTAAATTAACTTCTAAGTATTTTATTCTTTTTGATACAATAGTAAATTGAATTGATTTCTTAATTTCCTATTTGGATTATTAATTGTTAGTGGGTAGAAATGCTACTGATCTTTGTGTATTGATTTTGTATCCCGCTACTTTGATAAATTTATTAGTTGTAACAGTTTTGTGGAATCTTTAGAGTTTTCTACATGTAAGATCATATCATCACAGACAATTTTACTTCTTCCTTTGCAATTTGAATGCTTTTTATTTCTTTTTCTTGCACAGTTTCTCTGGCTAAGATTTCTGGTACTATGCTGAGCAAGCTTCCTTGCCCGTTCCTGACCTCATAGGAAAAGCTTTCAGTTTTTCACAATTGAATGTAATGTTTGTTATGAGTTTTTCATATAAAGTGGCTCTTTATTGTGTTGAGGTAGTTTTCTTCTGTTCCCAGTTTGTTGAGTGTTTTACCCTGAGACGGTGTTAAATTCTGTCTAATGTTTTTTCTGCACCAATTGAGATGATCACATGGGGTTTTTTCTCCTTCATCCTGTTAATGTGTATTTTATTGACTGAGTTTTGTATGCTAAACTATACTTGCATTCCATAAACAAATCCCACCTGGTCGTGGTGTGTAATTCATTTAATTAAATGGATTTAACTGAATTCCGTTTGGTAGTATTTTGTTGAGAATTTTTGTATCGATGTTCATAAGGGATATTGATCTACAGTTTTCTTCTCTTCTAGTATCTGTCTGGCTTTGGTATGAAGATATTGCTGGTCTCACAGGAGTGAGCTGGATAATAAAATTTGAGAGATTTTGGTGTTAGTTTTTCTTTATTTAGTAGAATTCATCAGTGAAGCCATTAGGTCCAGGGGTTTTCTTTGTTGGGAGATTTCTTTTTCTTTTTTTTTTTTTTTTGCAGTTTTGGCCGGGGCTGGGTTTGAACCCGCCACTTCCGGCATATGGGGCCAGCACCCTCCTCCTTTGAGCCCCGGGCACCACACTGTTGGGAGATTTCTAATTATGGATTCAATCTCCTTACCAGTTATCATATTTTCTATTGACTATGTAGTCAGATTTTCTGTTTCTTCAGTGTTTGGTCATGACAGGTTTGGGGCTTCTGGGAATTTGCTAACTAGGTTATCCAAATTGTTGGCATACAATTGCTTATGGTATTCTCATGCCATCCTTTTTATTTCTGTAGAATTGGTAGTAATGCCACCATTTTCATTTATGATTTTAGTAATTTGAGTCCTCTCTTTTTTTTTCAGTCCATCTAGCTAAAGGTTCATGAATTTTTTTTCATCTTTTCAAATTACTAACTTTTGGTATAATTAATATTCTCTGTTATTTTTCTATTCTCCATTTTATCATTCTTCCAATCTTTATTTTCTTCTTTCTGCTAGCTTCAGGTTTAGTTTTTTTCTTTTTTCTAGTTCTTCAAGTTATAAAATTAGATTGTTGATTTGAGATCTTTCTTATTTAATGTAGGCTATAAATTTCACCCCAGCACTGCTTTTGCTGTGTTACTTAAATTTTAATAATTTGTGTTTTTATTTTTATTCACCTGTGAATATTTTCTATTTTCCTTCATGATTGCTTCTTTAATCCATTGGTTATTTGACTATATTGTTTAATTTCCAAAAAATTGTAACTTCAAGTCTTTTTCTGTTACTGATTTCTAACTTATACCATTGTGGTCAGAAAATATACTTTAGACCATATATATCTCTTAAAAGTCCATCAGCACTGCTATTCTTTTTTGTACCACCCCTCATTAGTGCAAGTCCTTCCCCCTCTGGATGAAGTGACTTCCAAGAGATTTAAAAAGCTGGCATCTTTTGCCCCCTTCATTTTTACTCTGTTTCCCCTTATGGAAGCCAGACATCAGAAACTAGCACCTTCAAAAGCAGCCACATATATGGAGGAGAGCAGAAAGTCATTGCCCAAGCCCAGGGAAAAGCACAGGCTCAGAAAAGACCTGAGAAGACCTTAAATTTACACTTTATGCTTACCCTTAGCACAGAGAAAGCCTACAACAATCAAAAAGATGTTCAAAAGAAATCAGAAAATCCTGGGGAAGGGAGATATTCTGATTTATAGAGTTGCTACCTTATTGTATTAAAATGCTTGGTATTCTAATAGAGTCGGGGCAGGGGCAACAGAAACTGTCACTGAAAAAGACTTAATGGTGGATCTACTAGACAAAGATTTTAAAAGAACTATATTAAACATGCTTGGAGAACTAAGGGAAGGTGTGAAAAAAGTCAAGAAAACTATATATTAAAAAATGGAAATGTCAATAACAAGCTACAAAATCTAAAGAGAAACCAAAAAGGAAATTCTGAAGCTAAAAAGTACAATAACTGAAATTTAAAATTTGCTAGAGGAATTCAAAGGCAGATTTGAGCAGGCAGAATAAAGAATCAGTGACTCTGAAGATAGGATGATGGAAATCATTCAGTCTGAGGGACAGAAAGAAAAATATTAAAGAAAAGTGAACAAGACCTTTGGGACCTAAGTGAACCAACATACACATTGTAGAGTCCCAAAAGAAAAGAATGAAAGGCACAGAGAATATAGCTGAAGAAATAATGGCTAACAACTTTCCAAATCTGATAAATAGAATGAACATAAACCTAAAAGGAGCTCAACAAATTCCAAATAGGATGAACTCAAAAAGACTCACAATGAAACATAATCAAAGTGTCAAGCAAGACAAAAGAATTTTGAAAGCAGCAAGTCTGAATGACTCATCCTGTACAAGAGATTCTCAGAAACTTTGAAGGCCAGAGGCAGTAGGCTAAAAGGAAAAATACTACCAACCAAGAAGCCCATATTCATCCACCAAAGATAGACTTGAAGCATAAGAGAGAAATTAAGATATTCCCAGATAAACAAAAGCTGTGAGTGTTTATTACCACTAGACCTGCCCTATAAGAAATGCTAAAGGGAGTTCTACATGTTGAAATGAAAGTATGTTAGACACTAACTCAAAGTTACTGAAAAAATAAAGATCATGGTAAAAGAAAATACACGGGCAATTGTAAAAGCTAGTATTGTTATAATGATGGTATAACTCCCTTTTTTGTTTTCTATGTGATTTAAGAAACTAATACATTTTTTAAAAACAATTCTTAGTCTAAATGGTAGTATTATTGTAACCTTGATTAGTAATTCTCTGTTTTGTTTCCTATATAATTTATGAAACTAATGAATTAAAATTAATATTACCTTATGTTTGGGGACAGACAGTATACAAATATATAATTCTATGGCATCAGTAACTGAAAAGGTTGGGAACCTTTAAATTAAAGGAGGAGACTTTTTGTATACTATCAAAGTTAAGCTGTTATAAGTTTAGACTGTTATAATTTTAGGATGTTAAATGTAATTTTCCTGATAACCACAAAGATAATAAAGAACAAATACAAAAGGAAATGAGAAAGGAAGGTATTGGCCAGGTGCAGTGGCTCACACCTGTAATCCTAGTACTCTGGCAGGCCAAGGTTGGTGGATTGTTTGAGTTCACAGGTTTGAGACCAGCCTGAGCAAGAGCAAGACCCTGTCTCTACTAAAAATAGAAAAACTGACGCAAGAGGTTCACTTGAGCCCAAGTTGGAGGTTGCTGTGAGCTATGACACCATGGCACTCTACCCAGGACAACAGCTTGAGACTCTGTCTCAAAAAAAAGATGGGTGGAGGGAGGGTAATCGGTGGGACCACACCTACGGTGCATCTTACAAGGGTACATGTGAAACTTATTAAATGTAGAATATAAATGTCTTT
>NW_003852523.1:5370976-5372491 GCF_000181295.1 Otolemur garnettii
GGTAGAGTGCTGTGGCATCACAGCTCATAGCAATCTCCAACTCCTGGGCTCAAGTGATTCTCCTCCCTCCACCTCCCAAGTAGCTGGGAATGCAGGCACCTGCCACATGCCCAGCTATTTTTTGGTTGCAACCATCATTGTTGTTTGGCAGGCTTGGGCTGGATTTGAACCCACCAGCTCAGGTGTATGTGGCTGGCACCTTAGCCACCTGAGCCATAGGCACTGAGCCTAGTAATTACTTTAAGTGTAAATGGATTAAACACTACAATCAAAAGACAGAGATTGACAGAATAAATTTTTAAACACAGTCCAACTAGGGGCAGTGCCTGTGGCTCAAAGGAGTAGGGCACCGGCCCCATATACCCGAGGTGGAAGGTTCAAACCTGGCCCCAGCCAAAAACTGTAAAAAAAAAACAAAAAAACAGTCCAACTATATGTTCTCTACAACAGACTGACTTTGGATCCAAAGATATAAATAGGTTTGGATGACAGTGAAAGGCTGATCATTATTCCATGCAAATAATAACCAAAAGAAGAGCAGGGATGGCTATACTAATATTAGACAAATACAAAATTGTTACAGGAGAAAAAGAGGCATCTCAAAAGGCTTAAGATAGCAAAAAGATATCACAAATATAAATATTTGTGTACCTAATAAAAGACCCTCAAAATGTTTATGTCTTATGGATACAAAATCTTAATCACACACTGGGCAGAATGCTGCCTGCCACTTGGTCTACTTGTTTCTACTCTGGTTGTGTTGCTTTTGTTGTAATGATGGTCACATGTGGAAGCCTGGTATCAGTAGTGCAGACTTAAACCCACACTGCCTGGGCTCAGACCCCAGGTATTAGCTGAGCATCTTGGCGAGGCTACCTACACTGGGTGGGCTTCAGTTTCTTCATGTACGGAATGGGGGTGATAACAGTACCTATGTCCGCGGGCTGTTGTGTGTTAGTTAAATGAAGGGATACAGGATAGTATCTGGTGCAGAATAATTACAGATGATTTTTCATTGTCATTCTGTGCATTGTTTTCTTCAAAAACATTTTGTCTTGTGTTTTTTGTTTCTTTGGGGTTTTTTGCACTCAGATCTTTCTTCTGGAATTTATTTGGGATCACCATGGGAGGTGGTGTGATTACCTTTATTTCTAGTCACATGTGCCCCCTTGTCCCAGCCTGCTTTCACCACTCTGAAAGGCAACTTTATGTCTGAAAAGGCAAC
This sequence comes from Otolemur garnettii, assembly GCF_000181295.1. Classification (NCBI taxonomy): domain Eukaryota; kingdom Metazoa; phylum Chordata; class Mammalia; order Primates; family Galagidae; genus Otolemur; species Otolemur garnettii. The sequence continues at coordinate 5,372,202 of NW_003852523.1, forward strand.
TTTTCCCAAGTTCTTATATGTTGTTATGCCCATTGCTGTGTGGTCATCTGGCCCTGTCCCAAAACCAAAACTCAAAATTGTAATTTTATTGTATCACGTGTACTTGATAGTGTATGTTTTCTCATCAATCCTTTATTTTTTTACCCCTGCTATTCATACTTATTCTTCTAGGTGAAATTTAAGTTCATTCTGACAATTCCTACCATCAAAAAAGCAAAAATTTTTCTTGGAAATTTTTAATTTAAAACTGCATTCCATTGGAAATAACTGATATGTGTGTGTGTGTGTGT
>NW_003852523.1:5372511-5381781 GCF_000181295.1 Otolemur garnettii
AAAAATTAAGCTATTAAAATCAAAACTGCCTAATGGAGGGACACCATTGCTCAGTGTTAGTGTGATCTGTATATATCATTGTCCCTATGTATGGAACTATTTAAAAATATTTGGAAATGGCAGTAATTACAAATAAAATATATTATTCTCTTATTATGCCTTAGTATTGGCAATCTGTTTAAAGTTATTATGCAAACTCTTGACTCTCATGCTCTCTGACAATGAGTAACGTTCAAAATATTTTGGTTTTGTGGCATGTTCCAAGAAAAACAAGCCCTATGAAAATAACTACAAATGGGGCAGTGCCTGTGGCTCAAGGAGTAGGGCTCCGACCCCATATACCAGAATTGGTGGGTTCAAATCCAGGCCCGGCCCCCCAAAAAAAGAAAATAACTACAAATTTTTTTTTTTTTTTAAAGAAATTTATTTATTTATTTATTTTTTGGCAGTTTTTGGCCAGGGCTGGGTTTGAACCCACCACCTCTGGCATGTGGGGCCGGCATCCTACTCCTTTGAGCCACAGGCGCCGCCAAAAAAATGAGTTTTTTCTGTAGTCCTGTACATTCTTATTAAGTTTATTCCTTGAGTTTGTGTTGTTTATCTTACTCATGTAAACAGCATTTATCCCATAATATTTTCTAATTGATTGTTAGATTGATTTTCTTAGATTTTCTAAGTAGACAATCCTAACTTTAGTAAGGACAGGTTGTCTCTTTTGCGGCATTTACACTTTGTTTCTCTTTGCGGTCACATTGCATTGGCTTCCAGCACAACCCTTCATAGTATAGTGACCTCAGCACTCTGCCTGCTGTGTGCATACTCCAACAGACTTTCTTCTAGTGCAAAAATTTTTAAACTAAGGTCAGAGCTGTGAATGGAACCCCTCAATCCATGGACATGAGTTCTGTATAAGGTTATCTGTGGATTTGTGTCAGGAGAAATTGTCCAGGTTCTTAAAGGGGTCCATGATCCACAAAGAGAAGAAACACTATTTTAGTTTTTTTGGGGGGGGGGTTGGGTTTTTTTTGAGACAGAGCCTCAAGTTGTCACCCTGGGTAGAGTGCTATGGCATCACAGCTCACAGCAACCTCCAACTCCTGGGCTCAAGCGAGTCTCCTGCCTCCACCTCTCAAGTAGCTGGAATTACAGGCACCTGCCACAATGCACGGCTATTTTTTGATTGCAGCCATCATTGTTGTTTGGCAGGCCCAGGCTGGATTCGAACCGCCAGCTCAGGTGTACATGGCTAGCGCCTTAGCTGTTTGAGCCACAGGCGCCAAGCCACTATTTTAGTTTTTGTGTTAACAATGTTAGCTGTTGATTTGAAATTTATATCCTTTATGATGTTAATTCTACTTATAAGTTTCTTATGAAGTTTTGCCTTGTCTGGTTTTATTTTTTCTTAATTAGAAATGTATTTGGGGCTCGGCACCCATAGCACAGTGGTTACAGCACTAGCCACATACACCCAGGCTGGTGGGTACAAGCTGGCTCTGGCCAGCTAAACAACGATAACTGCAACAAAAAAATAGCTGGCGGGTGGCGCCTGTGGCTCAAAGGAGTAGGGCGCCAGCCCCATATGCCGGTGGTGGTGGGTTCAAACCCAGCCCCGGCCAAAAACTGCAAAAAAAAAAATGGCCGTGTACTGTGGCACGCACCTGTAGTCCGAGCTACTTGGGAGGCTGAGGCAGGAGAATCACTTAAGCCCAAGAGTTTGAGGTTGCTGTGAGCTGTGACACCATGGCACTCTACCACAACATAGTGCAACTCTGTCTCAAAAAAGAAGAAGAAGAAGAGGAAGGACAAGAGGAAGAGGAGGAAGAAAAGGAAGGAAGAGGAGGAAGAGGAGAAATGGGTATTTGGGGGATGTATTAAATCAACTACATATTTTTCTCCTTTTATTTGTGACTTACATTAATATATTTCCTAGTGTTTGTTAAATCATTATATTCTTAACTGTCTTCATCTTAGTTCTACTATAGCAGGTTCTTAATATGCTACTGGATTTTATTTTCTAATATGAGTTAGAATTTTTGTAACTATATCTAAAAGCAGTATTTATAGATACTTGTAGGGATTTCTTTTTTTTTTCAATTTCAGATTAATATGAGGGTACAAATGATTGGGTTACACTGTTTGCATTTGTTAGGTAAAATTAAAGTTACAGTTGAGCCCTTCACCCAGGGGGTGTGCTGTATACCCTTACATGCTACCCATTAGGTGAAAGCTTACCAATCACCTCTTTCTCTTTCCTTCCCTCCTTGAATTTAATTTTGTTTTTCTCTCATGTGGGGGTGTGGTTATTTATCTATTGGTTTCATATTAGTATTGCATACACTGGATACTTGCTTTTCCATTTTTGTGATACTTTACTAAGAAGAATGTTCTTCAACTCCATCCAGGTAAATGCAAAAGATGTAAAATCTCCATCTTTCATGGCTGAATAGTATTCCATGGTGTGCATATACCACAGTTTATTAATTCATTCATGAGTTGATGGGCACTTTAAGTGATTCCACATTTTGACAATTGTGAATTATGCAGCTGTGAACATTCTAGGGGAAATGTCCTTATGGTAAAATGATTTATTTTTATTCTGGGTAAATGTCTAGTAATGAGATTACAGGATCAGATGCAGGGTCCAGTTTTAGCTCTTTGAGGATTGTCCATACTTCTTTGCATAGAGGCTGTATTAGTGCAATCCCACCAGCAATGAGAAAGTGTTCCCTTCTCTAGACACCCACATCAGCATCTGCAGCTTTGGGACTTTGTAGTGTGGGCTGTTTTCACTGGGGTTAGGTGATATCTCAGGGTAGTTTTGATTTGCATTTCTCTGATGATTGGGGATGATGAGCATTTTTTCATGGTTTGTTGGCCATTCATCTGTCTTCTTCAAGAGAAGATTCTCTTCATGTCTTTTGCCCACTTATAACCAGGATTGTTTTTTCCTTTTCCTGTTGATTAGTTTTGAGTTCTCTGTAGGTTCTGCCCTTTGTCAGGTTTGCAGCATGCATGCAAATCTTCTCCCATTCTGAAGAGTGTCTGTATGCTCTTAGTTAGGAAATCATTATATTTCTCAAACAAAATGCTAATGAAGCCAAAGCTATCAAAACCTGTGAGATATTGCAAAAGCAGTCCTAAGAGGGAAATTTATTGCATTAAATGCCCATATTCAAAATACAGAAAGAGAGCACATCAACAACCTAATGAACCATTTCAAGAAGCTGGAAAAGGAAGAAAAATCCAATCCCAAAACTAATAGAAGAAAAGAAATAACCAAAATTAAACCAGAATTAAATGAAATCAAGAACATAAGAACCATTTAGAAGATCAGTAAAACAAAAAGTTGATTCTTTGAAAAGATTAATAAAATAGGTAAGCCTTTGCCCAGATTAACTAGAAACAGAAAAGTAATATTTCTAATAACCTCAATCAGAAATGAAGAAAGGGAAATAATAACAGATACCCCTGAGGTACAAACAATCCTCAACAATTACTACAAAAAACTCTATGCCCCAAAATTTGAAAACATGGAGGAAGTGTACCAATACCTAGAATCATACCACCTCCCTAAACTCAAACAGAAAGAATTAGAAATTTTGAACACACCAATATCGAGCAGTATTGCACCAATAATTCTTCCAAAAAAGAAAAGTCCTAAACCAGATGGTTTCACACCAGAATTCTACCAAACTTTCAAAGAGAAGCTAGTACCTATATAGCAGAACCTATCCCAAAACAGAGAAGGACAAAACCCTCCCCCAATACATTCTATGAAGCAAATATAACCCTGATGCTAAAACCAGGAAAGACCCAACAAAAAAGAAAAACTACAAACCAATATCCCTAATAAACATCGATGCAAAAATATTCAATAAAATCCTAGCAAACAGAATACAGCTACATGTTAAAAAAAATTATACATCACGATCAGATAGCCTTTATCCTACGGATGCAAGGTTGGTTCAACATACTCAAATCTATAAATGTAAATTTACCACATAAATAGAAGCAAAAACAAAGACCATGTGATCCTTTCAATAGACGCAGAAAAGGCATTCAACAAAATTCAGCCTCCTTTTCTCACAAGAACACTTAAGAAAATAGGCATAGATGGGCAACTTGTAAAACTATAGAGGCCATCTACAACAAACCTACAGCCAATATCATACTGAATGGAGTAAAATTGAAAGCATTTCCACTTAGAACTGGAGCCAGACAAGGATGTTCACTATCACCACTACTATTCACCATAGTTCTGGAACTCCTAGCCAGTGCAATCAGGTGAGATAGATATTAAGGGTATTTGAATGGGGACAGAGGAGGCCAAACTCTTGCTCTTTGCTGATGATATGATCTTATACTTAGAAAAATCAGGGACTCAACCACAGGACTTCTGGAAGTGATCAAGGAATACAGTAATGTCTCAGGATATAAATCAATGTTCACAAATCAATAACCTTTATATATGCCATGAACAGCCAAGTTGAGAATCAAATCAAAGTCATAATGCCCTTCACAGTAGCTTCAGAAAAAAAAAATACTTGGTAATATACGTAACAAATGATGTGAAGGATATTTATAGAGAGAACTACAAAACCCTGAGAAAAGAAATAGCAGAAGACATTAACAAATGAAAGAACCATGCTGATGGCTGGGAAGAATCAACAGTGTTAAAATATACATACTACCCAAAGTAATCTACCGATTTAATGCAATCTCCATCAAAGTACCAATGTCATACTTTGAAGAACTTGAAAAAATAGTACTTCATTTCTTATGGAACCAGATAAAAACCCAAATAACCAAAGAAATTCTAGGAAATAAAAACAAATCTGGAAGCATCACTTTACCAGACTTCACATTACACTACAAGTTTACAGTGGTCAGAACAGCATGGTACTGGCACAAAAATAGAGACACAGATCTATGCAATGGAATACAGAACCTACAGATGAAACCAGTCATGTATCACCATCTGAGCTTTGGTAAAGCAGACAAACATGCATTGGGGAAAAGAATCCCTATTTAATAAATGGTGCTAATAAAACTGATTAGCCACATGTAGGAGACTAAACCTTGAACTGCACCTCTCACCACTTACAAAAAATTGACTCTCACTGGATAAGAGATTTAAATTTTAGACCCAAAATGATAAAAATTCTAGAAGAAAGTGTGGAAGAAACTATAAACATTAGCCTGGGAAAAGATTTTATGAAGATGCCCTTGGCAATTGCAGCAACACCAGAAATAAATGAATGGGACATGATCAAACCAAAAAGCTTCTGCACAACTACAACAAGTAGGGATTTCTTTATCAAGTTTTAGTCTCTGATTGTGCCAGTTTTAAAAATAAATTAAGAAAATTACACTTTGATGTTCTGAAACAGGTTAAATAGCAGAGAAGCATTGGCCCTTATAGGTATGAAGGAATTCACAGCCTTTTGGGAAGGAACTTCCTTCCAATGCTTCTGTTCTTTCCCAGACCTTATGGGAAAGAACAGAAGGGCATGTCTGACCTGGGTCATCCCATCCACAGAAGACCTAACAGAGGCCAGGGCCCTCTCCTGGGCAGCCCCAGCCCTGGTTCTAGCTAGGATGTCTCCCACGCCTGTGGGCCTTTGGCCATCTTGATGGACATGTGCGCAGAGCAAAGGGCAGTGCCCACACTGACTTTGCATCACCTCCTATAACTGCATGTTTTGAACTGGGTTCTGATACCCTTTCATCCCAGTTGCTGATAGCCCCATCCTGGGAGCCAGTCAGTGGCTAAAGGACCCTGGCCAGCAGGCACAGTGAGACCAGTTCTGGCTCCACCTCAGTGGCCTGTTCCAGCTGTGAACTGGATCTCAGGCCAAACCACAGGAGGTGGGGAGGGTACTCAAGAGAGAGAGGACTGGGGTGGCACCTGTAGCTCAGTGGGTAGGGCGCCAGCTACATACATTGAGGCTGGAGGGTTCAAACCTGGCCCGGGCCTGCTAAACAACTATGGCAACAACAACAAAGAAAACAGCTAGGCATTGTGGTGGGTGCCTATAGTGCCAACTACTTGGGAGGCTGAGGCAAAAGAATCACTTAAACCCAAGAGTTTGAGGTTGATGTGAGCTGTGACACCACAGCACTCTATCCAAGGCAACAGCTTGAGACTCTGTCTCAAAAACAAGAAAAGGAGAAAGAGAGAGAAAGAGAACTGGATCCATTTGTTCTGGGGACCAGATACCCAACGGGAAGCCAGAGTTAAGTCGCCCTAGACTAGACAGCATCCTCCCTTAGACCTTGTCAAGGTCTCCTTTAAAGTGACAGAGGCCAGGCACTTTGGGAAGCTGCGGTGGGAAGACTGCTTGAGGCTAGGAGTTTGAGACCAGCCTGGGCAACATAGTGAGACCTCTGTCTTTACAATTAAAGTTAACAAAAAAATTAAAATTATCTGGGCATGGTGGCACACATCTGTAGTCCCAGATACCCTAGAGCCTGAGGCAGGAGGATCACTTGAGCTCAGAAGCTGGAGGCTACAGTGAGCTGTGATCACACCACTGCACTCCAGCTTGGGTGACAGAGTGAGACTTTGTCTCTAAGCAGTAAATGAAAGGGAGGAAACCAGGCTAGAGGGAAGATGACTTGCCTGAGCTTGCAGTGGGACTATGAGTCCTCCCCTGTGGCTGGGCGTCTCTCCCCCTTCCCTCTGTCCACACCTCTGTGCAGAACCAGGCAGGGGAAGGGCCCCCAGTTTACCCCCACCCCCCGGCTCCAGAGGACAGGGAGGGGCCTTGAACGTCCAAATCCTACCCAGAACTAAGACCACTTGCACCAGCTAAATGTTTGTGGCCCCACCCAGGGCTGAGGCAGAGGGTATACCCCAGCCCAGATGCTGGCAATGACGTGTGCCAAGCACAGGCCCCAGCTTCCTCCAGGAATGAGGGGCAGAGCCTCCCAGTCGCCCTGACCTGTTTGCGCCTGTGGGAGAGGAAGGGGGGGTGAGGGGTTGCATGCCTCTACAGCAGCCCCTCTCCCTGTTGCAGGTCTCAGGGCACACGGTGCTGCCAAGATGCTTGGGGGCCCCTGCTCCGTGCTTCTGCTCTGTGGGCTCCTGAGGGCCGTCCATGCCCAGCAGCAGGAAGTCATCTCACCTCCTGGTACCTCAGAGAGAAATAACAACTGCCCAGGTAGGGGCAGGGCCTGGGGGCGTGGTCCAGGCAGGCAGGGGGCCACAGGGACGCCCACGGAAACGACTCCCAGTGGCAGCCAAGGCATGCCCGTGACAAGCTGGTGTTCCCTGTCCCCCAGAGAAGGCTGATTGCCCCGTCAACGTGTACTTCGTGCTGGACACCTCGGAGAGCGTCGCCATGCAGCCCCCCACAGACATCCTGCTGTCCCACATGCAGCAGTTCGTGCCGCAGCTCATCAGCCAGCTACAGAACGAGCTGTATCTGGGCCAGGTGGCTCTGAGCTGGCGCTACGGTGGCCTGCACTTCTCCGACCAGGTGGAGGTGTTCAGCCCGCCAGGCAGCGACCGCGCGTCCTTCACGCGCAGCCTACAAGCTGTGCGCTCATTCCGCCGCGGCACCTTCACCGACTGTGCTCTGGCCAACATGACGCAGCAAGTGCGGCAGCTGGGCGGCCGCGGCGTGCACTTCGCCGTGGTCATCACCGACGGCCACGTCACAGGCAGCCCTTGCGGTGGCATTAAGCTGCAGGCTGAACGCGCGCGAGAGGAGGGCGTGCGGCTCTTCGCTGTGGCCCCCAACCGCAACGTGAAGGAGCAGGGCCTGCGCGACATCGCCAGCCCGCCGCTCGAGCTGTACCGCAACAGCTATGCCACGATGCTGCCGGACTCGTTAGAGATCGACCAGGACACTATCGAGCGCATCATCCGGGTCATGGTGCGCAGGGCAATGAAGGGTGTGGTCAGGCGGGAGAAGTGGGTGGGGCGGGGCTAGATGGGGGTCTGGAGGGGCTCCCCCGCAGGCCGCAGCCCCCTCTCTGCAGCGAGGTGTCTGAGGCCCCACGCGACTCATCTGCCTCTCTCTCCTCTCCTGCAGAAACACGAAGCCTATGGGGAGGTGAGTGGCTCCCCCTTCCTGCTAGCGCTGGCCAGCCACTCCCTGGGCCTCTGAAGCCGCTGACCCATCAAAGATTGCCACATCAGGCTGCTGGCTCCTGGTGCTCCTGGTGGAGAGCACTTCTCTGTGTTGGGCCTTGAGACATTTGATTTTGGACAAAGGGCTCTCAGCCAAAGCCAGGCTAAGTTCCGAAGTCAGTATTAGGGTCACCCGCAGAGCACACCGAGAAGAGAGTCAGAGGGTTGGGACAGAGGACATCCGGGAGCAGGTGTCTGAGACCTCCATGTTCAGGTCCCTTGCAGACACATGAGCTGCCACAGAAGAGTTACTCCCTCACATGGAGATTTAACTCCTATATACATACCTGGTGCCTAGCCAACACCCTGTCTGTGAGCTTTAATCCTCTTTACTTTCTATCCTAGCTTAACTCAGCCTTGGTTTTCTAAAATTTGACTAGAGCACTTAACTGAGAACCAGACTCTGGGGATCTGCCAGGGTGGGGGCAGGGCCTGGTGCCCTGCAAGTCAGCTCCTGCACCCCATCCCTGTGGTCTCCACAGGATTTAGGGGCCACCTGGGATCCCCACACACACACCTAAACCACTGCTTCTCCACTTCCTCATTGCAGTGCTACAAGGTTAGCTGCCTGGAGATCCCCGGCCCCCCCGGCCCCAAGGGCTACCGCGGACAGAAGGTAAGGTGCCTGGTTCACCCACAGGGTCCACACCACTGGGAAGCCTCCAGCCCATCCCTGAACTCCACCCAGGGCTGGCTGTGCCTAGGATGGTCTTAACACTTCTGACCCTAGAGAGACTAAAATTCAATTTTTGTCTACTTCCTTTTAAATAGCATTTGAGAAAAATAGGAACTTCTAAAAATTATTAAGAGATGTTATTAAAATACCTGAGCAAGTATGATCAAGTAAGTAAATAAAATATGAGATGGGTTGTTGTTAATAATATGGTTGCTTATTAATGTAAAGCAACCACTTTTGCAGTTTATCACATGAATAGTTGAGAGATCCTGGCTCAAATGGCCCTCCATTTTCCTAAAAACAGACGTATAATAAAATCCTTCCAAATTCACTAAAAGAGCTTCTGAAACTTCAATAGTTCACATCTGTCAAAAAGTATAAGGAGGCTCGGCGCCTGTGGCTCCAGCGGCTAAGGCGCCAGCCACATACACCTAAGGTGGCGGGTTCGAATCCCCAG
>NW_003852523.1:5381984-5398282 GCF_000181295.1 Otolemur garnettii
TATAAAGAAAGGCAGAGGAAAAAGAAATGTCTGAGATGAGGCAAAGAATTTAAAGTAACATAAAGGAAGTTATTACTAAGTAGCTTTGCATTTTCTTCTAACCTCCCTTGCAAGCCATCTATACCAGTAGGAATTTGGTACTTTCTCCAGGATGAGACATCTCCAGGCCACAGGCCCAACCCTCCCTGCCACCCCTTTCCCTGGGTTTCTCCTGGTCCCGGCAGCAATGCCCACCCCACTGTAGCTACAATGATTCTGCCTCCCAGCCCTGGCCTCATGCAGCAGGGCATCCTGTGGGTGGGGTTGCTAGAAGCTGCCACAGAGACCACTGAGGACAGGGGCGTGGGGAGACCCCAGGACAGGGCCTGAAATACTGCAGAAGCTTCTGCCCCCCTCTGAGTTCTGATGGTCTTCCCTCCTCTCTCCTTTGACCCTGTCTTAATTCTCCCTGTCTTCTGCCCCTCTTTGCACCTAAATTGGAGGCATATTAATACGTAGGTGAGCTTACTAAATACAGTCCTTTATTACAGTTGAAATCTTTTTTTTTCCTTTTGCAGTTTTTGGCCGGGGCTGGGTTTGAACCTGCCACCTCCAGTATATGGGGCTGGCATCCTACTCCTTTGAGCCACAGGCGCTGCCCATAGTTGAAATCATAATTCCAAGGGGATGTTAACTTTATATTCATTCCTAAAGTCCTCATTGGTCTAAAGTCACTCACATAGAGGAATTAATTAATCTTCCTGGCAGTGTAATGGGAGTCAGAGCCCAGTGCTGGCTGTGGCTGCAGCCATTGGGTGAAAAAGGACCCCAGTGCCTGGCCCCTCACAGGGGCTATTTGTCAGGACTCAAGGAGACAGGTCAGAGGAAGCTGTGGTCTGATGGAGGCCACCCCTAGAGCAGCTGCCCTTGGGTCCAGCACCTTCTCAAACTACTTCTCAGAGGAGAACGGCAGGTTCCTGGCTGGTTGCCAGCCACCTGCTTGGTTCACCCTTTACTCTGTCATCTGCTTTTAGGGTGCCAAAGGCAACATGGGTGAGCCAGGAGAGCCTGGTCAGAAGGGGAGACAGGTGAGTGTCCTCAGCCTTGTCCCTTCCTACCCTCCGGTCGTGCCCACAAGCTGGGCTCACATCTGGGCTCTTTGCTCCTCTGCAGGGAGATCCAGGCATCGAAGGCCCCATCGGATTCCCAGGACCCAAGGCAAGTTGCATTGGGCAGGCAAGCCTGGTACCCCCCTGCTCACCCTCCCCACTTCATTACCAAAGAGAAGAAGCACATCAATAGTTTGACAGTCACCCCAAGGCCAAGCATCAGCTGACCCCTGGCCTCACCTCCTCCACTAATTGTTAGAATCCCAGTCACTGGACACAGCCCACACACACACCCTCAGCCTTCGGGCTCCAGCTGCCCTCTAGCCCACATCTCACAGAGCCCTAGAGTGATACCCTGCTCTTTCTTCTGCTCTCAGGGTGTTCCTGGCTTCAAAGGGGAGAAGGTAAGTCTGCAGTGCTGAACAGCCGAACTTTAGACCTTTCTCCAGCCTCAGCTAGACTCCCTCAGCAGTGTCCATCGAAGCCTGCCAGTCACTCCTGGGGGCACAGACCTGGGCTTTTCACAGGGGTTCTGGCATTCCTCTGGCTTCATATTTGGCCTGAGGGCTTTGACTTGCACCTAGAGGCAGTGCTGTCTGTGATACTAACTAGCCTCAAATTCCTTCCGCACAGGGTGAATTTGGAGCAGATGGTCGGAAGGTAGGCAGGTGGTGGGCCAGGGGGTGGGCAGAGCTGTACTTTCCTGCTGCTTGGCAAATGTAGGGATCGGGCCTCACAGAGCCCCTCATCCTTCTCTTTCCAGGGTGCACCTGGCCTGGCTGGCAAGAATGGGACTGATGGACAGAAGGTAGAGTGAGCCTTGGGCACATCTCTGGGCCAGATCTCTTGGGGATGCCCCAGCTGCCCTCGTAGTTCACATAGCATGGACATGCTTGCATGCACACACACGTGCACCCACACATAGAGGCTAGGGCTGTGCCTACATTTAAGCCTCCATCATTGGCACATGAAGACTCCAGAACCTACCCTGACACTGTTTTTGCCCTTCTTCAGGGCAAACTGGGACGCATTGGACCTCCTGGCTGCAAGGGGGACCCTGGAAGCAGGGTAAGTGGGGTTTCACCTTGCCCTGAGACACATGGCTGAGCTGGCCTGCCTGGGGTAACTGGGTGTCACCAATGCTTTGACTCTCCCTGCAGCCCAGCCCCTCCCACCCATCCCTGACCCCAGTATGAGGCTCAGCAGGGGGCAGGGCTCGTGTTGGGACACCCTCAGGAGCCCCTGCATCACAGGCTTAGGCCTGGTGGGCTCCTATAGTCTTGAGACTCAGTATGTCTGGAGCTGTGGTGCTTCTAGGCAGCTCTATCTCCCAGCTGAAAGGCCAGCAGGGCCTCAGGGTAGGGCTCTGTGTGAACCAGGGGCCTTGAACAAGGGCAAGGGCTGCCTCTCTGGCCCAGAAAATGGATTTGGCTCTGGGTCAGGTGGAAGTGGCCTGGGGGAAAACTGAAGCCCCAAGCTCTGTGCCCAGCACTAAACTGTGCGGCTTTGTATCTCTCATTCTCTCTCTCAGGGTCCCGACGGTTACCCAGGGGAAGCAGGGAGCCCCGGGGAGCAAGGAGACCAAGGTGCCAAGGTAGGGAACCTCAGAGAGGTGCAGGACAGCCAGAGCAGACTGGGGTCACCACCCTGCAATGGCTAAAGTTCTATCCGCAGCCCTGGCCAGCCTCTGACATACCAGGTGCTCCCTGGACATTGTGGGTAGTGTGTACCTCAAGCCTGCCCCAATCCTGTCCTGCCATTGGGTACCCTATGCCTCTGGATCCTGCTGAGAGGCCTGAGGCTGACTCCTGCAAACCCTTCCAGGGGGACGCTGGCCGCCCAGGACGCAGAGGACCCCCAGGGGACAGCGGGGCCAAAGGCAGTAAGGTGAGGCCCTGCATACTCAGCACCCACAGGACACACAGCCACTCAGGCATGGCCTGATCTCACCAGCAGTGTCTGCTGGACCTAAAAACATGGGAAGGGGTGAGAAGCACGGGCATGTGCCCCTCCAGACACTGCCAGCCCCCCTGACCAGGTGCCAATGGAGACCACGGGGCTGCCCACCACGCCCCAGCTGGGCGCAACCTGACTGTCCCCTGCCTCCACAGGGCTACCAAGGCAACAACGGAGCCCCCGGAAGCCCCGGTGTGAAAGGAGCCAAGGGCGGGCCTGGGCCCCGCGGACCCAAGGGCGAACCTGTGAGTTCCTAGGGGTCCCCTGTGCCCTGCCCATCTCCTCAGCCCCACTCTGGGCCTCTGAGCCCTCTGTCCCAATGTCTGGGAATGTACCCTGTAGCTCCATTGCAGCAAAGAAGGCAGTAGGGCCTTGGGCAGAACCCCATGTTGGTCCACCTCTGCCAACCCTGCCATGGAATGTGGCCTCAACCTCTCTGCCAGACCCTGTAAGAGCTGGACAAGAGACCAGGCACACATGCATGGACCCCACATAGTTTCCCCAGCCCAGCACCAGTTGCCCCTAGGTATCCTGCCATGGGGTTGTGAGTACTCAGCACCAGGGCTGATGCTCCCTGAGGACAAGCTGGCCTGGGAGTCCCCAGGGCTTACAGCCTGACCAGACAGGACCCATGTGGCAAAAGGACCAAGGTATAGGATGCAGCCCACAGGCCCAGGAGAGCCCATCTGGGAGGAGCCCCAGAGCTCAGTCCCTAGACCCCAAAGCCAGAGTCTTCCTGGAGAGAGCAGAGCATCAGGGCCCCACAGGGGCTCCGGGCCTCTGGCTCACAGGGCTCTGGGGGCCACTCCCCTTAACATTCCTGATTTCTGCAGGGGCGCAGGGGAGACCCCGGAGCCAAGGGCAGCCCTGGCAGTGATGGAGCCAAGGGGGAGAAGGTGAGGTGCATAGGGGGATGGGAGTGCTGGCTGTGTCTGCTCTAGGGAAACAAAGATGACTCCCAGGGCTTCATCATGAGGGTGTCACTCCTTGGAGACTCTAGAGCAGACAGGGATCTCCATGCCTGGGCCACACCCACCTCTCAGGTGGAACCCAGGACCCAGTTGAGCCTCTACCAGCCTCTCTCTCACAGGGGGACCCTGGCCCTGAGGGGCCCCGGGGCCTGGCTGGAGAAGTGGGGAGCAAAGGAGCCAAGGTAAGTACGGGGCAGGGCCCAGGCCCTGGGGAGCCCTGCTTGCCCACCCCCAGCCTGCCCCTCCCCAACCTCTGGGACCCTGTCTGCCTTCCTCCTGCCCCCCCAGTCACCACTGCTCAGGCTCTGTATGGTCAGGACTGAGGACTAGGCCAGAACTTCCTAGAAGGCCACAGGAGCAGGGGCGGGACAGGTCTGGGCTCACACCCCAGACCCTACCAGTGTCCGCAGGATTGACATTGGGGTCTCTGGGGTGCCCAGAGGACTCCAGCCTCATCCTATTTCTTTCCAGGGAGACCGAGGATTGCCTGGACCCAGAGGCCCCCAGGGAGCTTTTGGGGAGCCTGGGAAGCAGGTCAGTGGTAGGGCAGCTGGAGCCCCTCTGATTTCCCACCTCAAGGTCCACCCCAGCCCCATAGCACTAGTTGGGCTCCTATCTGGGGACAGGGTAGGCTGGCTGCCACCACTGTCCCCATGACAAACCCAGACAATGTCACCAGAACTCTGGAAACCAGGGCTTCCCCCACCTCAGCCTTAGTCTCCCTCATCTTGCCCTAGAGGTGCCCTCTGGGTCCTCTCCCTGCCCCACCAGTTGGGGGTGTCAAGAGAACAGGCTACGGGGCTTGGGTGGGCATGTGATGTGGGGCAGCTGGGACTCTCAGAACACAAGTCCACATTCCCCTCATGGCAATACAGGATGCTGAACAGTGTTCCCTAGTGGTCAGAACTGGACTGAGCATATCAGGTGACACTGGCCCTGGTTCATACCCATCTTTGCTGACTCCGATTTCTCTTCTGTCCTAGGGATCTCGGGGAGACCCTGGTGATGCTGGGCCCCGTGGAGACTCGGGACAACCTGGCCCCAAGGTATGACCCTCTTGGCCCAGCAAGATGGGACAGGAGTAGGGCAGCTGTCCCAGGAGGCAGCCCAAGAGGAAGGTGACAGGCATGCCAGCCTCAGGGTACTGCCACTGTCAGATGGACTTGGGGAAGGGCCTAAGCCTGCGTTCCCCACCTCTAGTGTGAGGCTGCTGGGCAAGGTCCAGGCCTGACCCCGGGGCACCTCAGAGGACCAAGCAGCTCCCTAGCTCTTCTCCCTCAGCATCCACCCCTGGTGTGAGTGGCCTGGGCTTCCCAAGGCAAGGCCCCAAGGGGTGAGCTGACCATGTGATAGCCACACAGTCTGTGCTTTGTCTTCCCTGTTTATGGAGGTAGCTCCAGGGCCTCTCAGAGCCAGCCCAGACGGCCCCCCACCTTGTCATTTCACACCAGTGGATACCTGCACCTCCTAGGTACAGCCCCCACCCCAACCCATCCTCAGTTCATGTCTCTTCCTCCAGGGAGACCCCGGCAGACCTGGATTCAGCTACCCAGGACCCCGAGGAACACCTGTGAGTCATGGCATGGGACAGGGACCCTCCCCCCAGGAGAGGCCTGGACATCTCCAGGAGGGTATGGAAGGTTCCTAATAGTTCCCTGGAGGCCTCCTCTGTGCCACCCCTCCTGGGTGACAGGGAGGGTGAAGAGGAGGCACAAGGGTCCTTCAGTGTAGAGGCAGGTCTGCCCAGGTGCTAGGAGGCAGAACAAGGTCCTCAGTCTCAGACATAGCTCATCATCAGAGCAGAGTGTTCACCCAAAGCCTATCAGAGCTTTAGCATGAACTGAAAACCAGGGTCCTGTGAGAAAGGGAGGTGGGGCTGCAGGAGGCTCCAGCTTCCCAGGAGGTCAGACACCACGTCTCTGGCCAAGGTACACTGACCTCTGTTGCTTCACAGGGAGAAAAAGGCGAGCCTGGCCCTCAAGGCCCCGAGGTATGTGGGCCCTCTTCCTGCCCCCACCCAAGGGAGGGGGCCTAAACACCCATCTGCTGTGGCAGGGAAAGCCATGAACACTGTCGAACTGTCACAGGGTGTGTCCTTGCTCCTCAAGGCCAGGCCATGCAACTCTGACCGAGTTTTGGGTGGGGATAGCTGGCCACCAGCTAGTCCCTTTCAAACCAAAAATTGGGGCTTGCCTGAAAAAAGTTCCTGGATGTTGCCATGTAACGTTGTGACTTGCCAGACACACATTCTTCCTGAGGCAAAGCAAGTCTGTGTCCCTGGTAGACTATCAAAGGCCTTGGAGGGTCAAGTGGGTGTGGGAAACAGCAGGACCACTCTCTGTCCTGGGTTAACTTGTGTTCTGTGTCACAGGGAGGCCGAGGCGACTTTGGTATGAAAGGAAGACCTGGGAAGAAAGGAGAGAAGGGAGAACCTGTAAGTGTCCTGCGGCAGCCCTAGGCAGTGGGGCAGGAGTGAGGGAGAGGACTGGAGGATGAGCAGGTGCATCTGAAGGTGCCCAAAAGGATGCCAGCCTGTCTCTCCCCCAGCCCCCATCCCACCCACCACCCCCCACACACACCCTGTCCCCCCCAAACACATCATCTCCACATACCCGTCATCCCTCACACACTATCCCCCACACTGTCCTCCACACAAACACCATCCCCCATATACATACCGTCCCCCAGTCCACCCCTACACACACACATTGTCTTACACAGGCACACTGTCTCCCACACATGTGCACTGACCTGCAGACCATCCTCCAAATCATTGTGGCCCACACATTTGCCACTTGGTGCCTGTTAGCAGGCTCAGGTCTGTGTGCTGTGGGCCTTCATATTCCTACTACTGGCAAGTGTTTCCCAAGGGCTATGGATAAACTGAGCACTTAGCAAGTGTAAGACAAAGAACAAGTGGCCATGAACAGGCTATGTGGGTGGTTGGAGGACAGATGGGTCAG
This sequence comes from Otolemur garnettii, assembly GCF_000181295.1. Classification (NCBI taxonomy): domain Eukaryota; kingdom Metazoa; phylum Chordata; class Mammalia; order Primates; family Galagidae; genus Otolemur; species Otolemur garnettii. Next base: position 5,388,963 of record NW_003852523.1, read on the forward strand.
TGGATGGGGACAGCTGAGGGCCAGGTTGAGCTGTTTCAGCTGCCATCTCTGTGATAGTAGGCCTCTCTAGGCCTCTCTGTCCCTCTGGCAGCCCCATCTATGACAGCAGCCTGTCAAGGCACTCCATGCAAAGACATTCATGGCATGATGCCAGCACAGCTGAGATAGGCAAGGCAGCCTCACCTCAGTCCTTATGTTTGTCAGACTTCCCAAGTAGGGTCCATAGGCAGAGAGCACAGAGGCAGAGACCTGATGCATCCGGGGCCTACCCCAGCATGACCACTGAAGCCCACCTACCCTTGTTCTCCTAGGCTGATCCTGGTCCACCTGGTGAGCCAGGCCCTCGGGGGCCAAGAGGAGTCCCAGGACCCGAGGTAGGTTGGTGGCTGGTCCTTATGCCCCTCAGACTCAGGATAGCTATGCCACTATGTGCCAGAGTCCTGTTCTGCCTGCAGCGGGTCTAGGGGTCAGTGGGCCATGGCCTAGGAATGCCTTGGGCCACTCAGCCATGGCCCCAACAGGTTTTGCTTCTCACTGTCATGGTTGCTTCTTCAGGGTGAGACCGGCCCCCCTGGAGACCCTGGCCTCACGGTAGGTGACACCTGGGGTAAAAATACTATGTAAGTGCAGGGGGTGGTCAGCAAGGGTGAGGACAGAAGGGAAAGGTTGGAGTGCAATGTCAGTTGTGAGGGCAGCAGGGGCAAAACTTACCAGACCCCCCCCCCATGGCTCTCTCCACACATGAACCTGGATGTCTGCCTGGTCCCCTCACTCGGAACTTCCTTTGGGCCTGCTGCCCTGACACGCCTTGTTTTGGGGCCTGCTGCCCTGATGCGCCGTGTTGCAGGAATGTGACGTCATGACCTATGTGAGAGAGACCTGCGGGTGCTGTGGTGAGTTACTGCCCATGGCGGATAGGGTCAGGGCCACGCTCTACCATGTGAAGGAGCCATGTGTAGCCTGGGGTTGGTTCAACATACAAGTCCTGGCACCATGCATCTGGCCTTGCACCCTGGGGTTGGGGGTCTCTCATGGCTCCCAAGCACCTACCTGCTGACGCTGCTACCCTCCTAGACTGTGAGAAGCGTTGTGGCGCCCTAGATGTGGTCTTCGTCATAGACAGCTCTGAGAGCATTGGCTACACCAACTTTACCCTGGAGAAGAACTTCGTCATCAACGTGGTCAACAGGCTAGGGGCCATTGCCAAGGACCCCAAATCGGAAACAGGTCAGTGAGGGTACAGGTGGGAGGCCCAGGGGCAGCAACAGGCAATAGGCCATGTCCCTTTGGTGGAGGGTCTGGTCTTGGCCTGGCGCCATGTGATCCTGCATTTGAGGTAGCTGAGCTGAGGACGCCAGGTGAAGCGGGCAGCAGGCTCATACTGCGCGGGCTGTTGCAGGGACACGAGTAGGTGTGGTGCAGTACAGCCATGAGGGCACCTTCGAGGCCATCCAGCTGGATGATGAGCGCATTGACTCCTTGTCCAGCTTCAAGGAAGCTGTCAAGAACCTCGAGTGGATTGCGGGTGGCACCTGGACACCCTCTGCCCTCAAGTTTGCCTACGACCGACTCATCAAGGAAAGCCGGCGCCAGAAGACACGTGTGTTCGCAGTGGTCATCACAGATGGGCGCCATGACCCACGCGACGATGACCTCAACCTGCGGGCGCTGTGTGACCGTGATGTCACGGTTACAGCCATCGGCATTGGTGACATGTTCCACGAGAAGCACGAGAGTGAAAACCTCTACTCCATTGCCTGCGACAAGCCACAGCAGGTGCGCAACATGACGCTCTTCTCCGATCTCGTGGCTGAGAAGTTCATTGATGACATGGAAGATGTCCTCTGCCCAGGTGAGCAGTGTAGTGTCTGCACAGGCAGGTGGCCACAGGGGCCTCATGGGGCAGGGGTGGCCAGGCCCCCAGGGAGCAGTGTGCTCTTCTGTGGCTACCCAGCACGAGCCCCAAGGGACCCCTATTCCAAAGGACAAACATGCAGCCCGGGACACCAGGCATCCAGGAGGGAAGGAGTTGGGACCATCATGGGTGGGCAGAGTCTGGCTGCTCCCTGAGCCCTGTCTGTGGGCAGGTCAGTGAGCAGCTATTGAGGACCTATTAGGGACTGATGATGGCCTCGGGCTCTTTCCTTTCTTCTAGACCCTCAGATCGTGTGTCCAGATCTTCCCTGCCAAACAGGTAACCAAGCACCTGAGCCTCTCACCTGGCCTTGGAGGAGCCTTGGAGGAGGCATCCTTCCTTCCTGAGAGCCAGGGCTGTGGGGAAGTCTGGGCAAGGATACCCTTGAGCTTTAGGTCTCTGGCTGGTCTGGAACTGCCCCAGGGCTGACACATCTGGGGACAGGGGTGTTTGCTCATGGCATTTTGTTCCCCATGTGGTTGTGCTGTGGCCCACACAGGTTTGGGGCTAGAGCGAAGGGCATCCAAGGCTGGGGCAAGGACATCGCCCCCTCTCTGCTGCATGTCGTGGCTGTTGCCACACAGTTACAACTGTCGTAGGACAGGTCTCCTAGAGGTGCCAGGGTGCCAGGAGCCAAGCTTCCCCTTCAGTGAGCGCTGTCCTCTCCCAGAGACATTAAGGTGGTGGCCTCAGAGCCAGGTCTGGAAGGTATGGCCGCCACAGAGACAGGGCAAGGACCTTCATACTGTGAGGTGCTCTAAGAGTGCCGACAGGTCAGAGACCACTGGAGGAGGGAGGAGCTACATGGACTAGGAATCAGGGGTCCCCAGACGTGCTGCAGCAGAGAGCTTTCCTGAGGAAGCACTGGATACAGCTGTGCCTTGGTCTCAGCTGCCCACCCAGGGCTGGCTGGGGACAGCACGTAGTACCTAGAGCCAGGCAGGTGGCGCCAGCCATGTCTCTGCAGAAGGCGAGGGGGCCTTACCAACACCCTAGCTATAGGCACTGGCTTCCAAGGTGGACCCCCAAGTGAAAGAGCAGCAGCATTCGGGGGGGCCCTGCCCCTAGGGTGCTGGAGTCCCCCACAGTGTGGGCTCCCCAAGAGGCTCCACCAGGGTCTGCACAGAGGAGGCTGATGCTGACATCAGCCCTGGGATCTGCCTGTGCCTGAGTATAGAGCAAGAGTTCTGCCTCATCCTGGCCTGGGCAGGATGGCTTCACTTTTCTCCCCTCAGGATGACATTAGCCATAGATGAGGTCCCCTATTGGATTGCGGGCATCCCCACTCCTAGTTTGCATTGCAAGTGGGCACTGGGTTTGCCAGAGCCTTTTTCTGCACCTGTTATGGGTCATGTGGTTTCTTGTCTTCAGCCTGTTGACGTGATGGTCACCTTGACTGGTTTCCAAAGGTTAAGCCAGCCTTGGTTGCAGTATGTCATATTTTTATATGTTGTGGGACTGGATTTCCTAGTTTTTTTGAGGATTTTTTCATCTAATCAGGAGAAACACTGATTAGCAGTTGTGGTGCCTTTGTCTTGTTTGGGTATAGGTGACGCTGGCCTCACAGGGCACCTTAGGTCATTGGGCTGAGGCAAAGCCAGGCTGGGAGAAAACGAGGAGCTCAAGACTCTGGCTGCCCCTAGAGCTCCAGGGCATGACAGTGAGCACCCCATGTGAACCCAGAGAGTGGATGCCAGTGCCACCTTCTCATCCCCCTTAGACCCCTGCTCTACCAGACTTACAAAGCTCATGCTCTATTAATGCTGTGAAGTGTCGCAGCTGGTAGGAATGGGCATCCCACCATATCCTGGCAAAACACCGCCACTGGCACTTGTGGGCTATAGGCAGTGCTGGGCAGATGCTGCTAGCTGTGGCCTGGCCCTGACCCTTGAGGTTAGACAACCCTGTCCTCCCAGAAGCCAGCTGCCCCTGGCTGGCACCAGGCCAATGGATAGCCTCAGTGGTGTGGGGGCCTAGGAGTGTCAGAGAAAACAACCAGGCACCAGCTCCTACAAGAAAGGCATCAGGAGAGCCTTCAGTGTTACCTGAGTTCAGCTGGGTAGAAACAAAAAGTGGGGACCCCTAGGGCCTCTAAAAAAAAGGAGTGAAGGGCTCCAAGGGCTAGTTTCCATGGCCAGGCAGGTCTCCATGTGCACACATGTATGTGTGCTAATTAGCTAATTAGCACTTACTCTTGAGAGAAACAAAGTTAGATTCTCCTGACAAGAGGCCACAAAGCAGGTGAGTTAGAGCAAGGCCTTCCCAAAGCCAGGCCTCCCATCCTACAGGTGCATGAGCCAGGGAGAGAGACAGAGATAGAGAAATAGAGGCATAAAGAGATAGAGACACAGAGATGCAGAGCCAGGGAGACACAGAGATAGACAAAGGAAGAGATAAGAGACACAGAGGCAGAGACGGAGATAGACACAGAGACAGACAGCAAAAGAGGGACAAAGGCACAGAGAGATGAGATGCAGAGATGGAGACACAGAGGTAGACAAAGAAAGAGACACAGGTAGAGATATAGAGAGATAGAAACAGAGACAAAGACAGAGAGATAGACGGCAACAGAAAGACAAAAGGCACAGACAGAGAGATGAATCGCAGTGACAGAGCAACAGACAGAAAGATAGAAACAGAGACAGGGAGACAGAGACAGAGACCGCCCTGGCTATTTGCATTCAGAGACATTATCAGAATCTCAAGGAGATGGTTCTGGGTGACAGAAGATTCATGTCATCAGGTGTAGAGGAAGGGTCTATAACTCCAGTTTCTCATGGGGTGTTTTAAGGGGGGCTGTGGTCTCCCTGGGGACACAGCCTCAAGCTGCTAAAAGCTGAGCAGGCATGTGCTTGCATCTCAGTGCAGCCTTAGTCAGAGCTGCTCCATCCCAGAGGTTTCCCAGCATCTCTAGTGTCCCTGAGGTACCCCTTTGCCCCCCATCCTGGCAGTATGGCCCCCACTCCCCATTCCCCGCCTCACCCGAATGCCTCCCGATGAGGCCAGGACACTGGCTATGGCGTCGCCTCCACACATGCTGCCCAACCAGCAGCTCCTCCTTCTGGTCCTAACTCTGCGCCAGTCCAAGAAGGAGATGAAGGCTGCCCACACCCATCCAGGGCCCTCAGAATCTTCTCTGGACACTCCCTTGCAGATGGACAGTGGCCTGGAGGCGAGCCCCCGGTCACCTTCCTCCGCACGGAAGAAGGACCGGACAACGCCTTCCCCAGGACCATCCCCCTGATCCAACAGTTGCTAAACGCCACGGAGTTCACACAGGACCCAGCCGCCTACTCACAGCTGGTAGCCGTGCTGGTCTACACTGCTGAGCGGGCCAAGTTCGCCACAGGGGTGGAGCGGCAAGACTGGATGGACCTTTTCATTGACACCTTCAAGCTGGTGCACAGGGACATCGTGGGTGACCCCGAGACCGCACTGGCACTCTGCTGAAGCCATGTGCTGCCCACACAGCCATGGCTGGGCCCTCTCCCAGCTGTGTAGCTTCCCAGGGCTGCCTACCAGGACTGGAGCAATAGGACAGAGGGCATTTTCTCTCTCAGTCTGGAGGCAGAAGTCCAACTCCGTGGAGTCCATGGGGCCATGCTCCCTTCTGAGGCTCTGGGTTGGGGGTCCTCCCTGCCTCTTCCAGCTCCTAGGGGCTGCTGCGATCCTTGGCTGGTGGCCACATCTCCTGTCTGCTTCCATCTCGACATGTCCTCCTGTTTCTTTAAGATTGCTAGTCACTGAAAATGAGGCCTGCCCTAAATCCAGGATAATCACATCCCAAGATCCCTAATTTTATCCTGTTTTCAGAGTCCTTCTTCGCCATATAAGTTCACATCACAGGCTTCAGGAATTAGGAATTTAGCTCCCCACAACACCCCCCATCCAGCTGAGCTGCGTTTAGGGGCGAAGTCGGGAGGAGTGCAGCCCTGGGGCTTGGGGACCTTGCCCCTGCCCACTTCAGCATGAGCCTGAGAAACAAACCTCAGAGACTGCGGCAGCCTGGAGAGAGGGGGTATGGCCCCATGTGCTGGCCTGGCGCAGTGTGAAGGCAGCCAGGTTGGGTGGCAGATAGTCCTCATGGGACCTGGTGCCAGATACCTTTGAGCTGGCATCACATCCATTATGCTAAAGTGCTGGCCTCTGGGGCATCTGCACACTTCCCACGCAGCTTCTGGGTATCCAGAAGGTGGAGGGGCACCCACCAGGCATGACATTTGCTGTCCTTGGTGACCTGAGCTAAGAATGATGGTGACATCCATGTGGGGCAGCCCTCCTGTCCAGGCAGCAGCATAGTAACCCATTGAAAAGGTAGTGCCCCAAGGCAAGCCCAGACCCAAAACATTCTGACTGCCTGAGAAACCCTCCTCCTGTGTGTGGCTTCTGCCCATGCTCCCATCTGTGTACCCCTTGTGCTCAGCGTATGATCCTTTCTCATGGATGGGGTCTCGTTCCCACTCCAACTGCATTGAGTGGGCCAGGACAGACTTCCTGCTTGGGACCCAGGAGAAAGGCACCCACAAAAGGAAAGAGCGGGGCCCATAGCTCTCAAGCCTGCCAGAGCCACAGCCAGATGGTGCATCTCGTCCAAGGTCCACCAACAACACATTGCAGAAATCCCCTAAACCAGCTGCGTGTCTGTCTCTGTGTCTGTGGTGACAGTGAAAATATTACTAGAGGGGCTTCAGGAAGCCAGGCAGTGCCCCAAAACTTTCTAGGGCCTGTGAGCAAGTGCCAGGGTGGGTGGGCTTCAAATGGAACAAGATCATTAAGAAAGACTCCCCTGCCCCTTGCCAGCAGCCCTGGCTCAGGGAGCCAGATGTGGGTGGATTGTCACAGATATGTCACAAAAGCTTAAACACACAGCTGTAGCCCGGCCTCTACTTTGCCTGGAGTGTCCAAGGCTGGTTCCAGGCAGGGCAGGAATCTTCTTGGTAATGGGCAGTCTTGGGTCGGAACCCACCTGTGTGTTTGGCCACTGTACCTATAGCCAGAGGGGACTCGGGGGGCTCCTGGTTTCCAGGAAAAATGTGGCTGGCCAGGCCATGGGGAGCTGTGGCTTGTGATGCAGACTGGTACCTCTGAACCCAAGCGAGCAAATGTATCATGCTGGGGATGTCTGGGTGTGGGTCTTTCTGACCAGAAAGGCCATGATGGTAGCTGTTTTGTGGACAGCAAATTCTTGGCCAAAGGGCTTTTTTGACCCCTTACCTCCCAAGATGGCCAGAAGGAGGTACTCTAAGCTGAGATAGTACTTAGGGGGCAGAACGGGGCCTATGGCCTCTGATGAGTCTCTGGCACTCAGGTTTGGGAATGTATCCTGGGGGAGTGATGAGCAGGGGCCAGTGGCAGGAATCAAAGAGATGTTCCTGGTGCAGCCCTTACAGGTGCCTGGCCAAGACCCCACACTCAGGACTACAGTCGGTGCCCTGCCATTGGCTATGGGTGAACCCCCATAGCTTAGCATTCAGCCCATGGGGTCTAGCGGGTGGGGAGCAAGTGGAAGAAGGCTCAGGCAGAGCAGGGCTTGGCTGAGCAGGTCACCTCGTGCCCAGCCCCACCCCCACGGTCTCCCCGCAGAGCTATATGTGGCACAGTGCACACAGCGGCCCGTGGACATCGTCTTCCTGCTGGATGGCTCCGAGCGGCTGGGTGAGCAGAACTTCCACAAGGCCCGGCACTTCGTGGAGGAGGTGTCACGGAGGCTGACACTGGCACGCCGGGATGATGACCCACTCAACGCACGCGTGGCACTGCTACAGTATGGAGGCCAGGGTGAGCAGCAGGTGGCCTTCCCACTCACCTCCAACCTAACAGTCATCCATGAGGCGCTAGAGGGCGCCCGTTACCTCAACTCCTTCTCACACGTGGGCACGGGCATTGTGCATGCCATCAACAACATTGTGCGTGGTGCACGTGGAGGAGCTCGCCGCCACGCCGAGCTGTCCTTCGTGTTCCTCACGGACGGCGTCACTGGCAACAATAGCCTAGAGGAGTCAGTGCACTCTATGCGCAAGCAGAACGTGGTGCCCACCGTGGTGGCCGTGGGTGGTGACGTGGACATGGACATGCTCACCACCCTCAGCCTGGGTGACCGCGCAGCCATCTTCCGAGAGAAGGATTATGACAGTTTGGCACAGCCTGGCTTCTTCGACAGGTTCATCCGGTGGATCTGTTAGCCCCACCGCGGGCCCTGCCTGTGTGTGGTCCCCTTACTCCAGTAGTCGGGTCCTGAGCCCACCTCCCGTCCACGGTGCTAAACAGACCCCTGCCTAGCGGTCTGGCCAGACTGCAGACTCAGGGTCCGCTGCCAGGAGGGCCCCTTGCGGGTGGGGGTGCAGGTCTCTGTGGAAGCTGGGAGGGGAGCTCACATAGCCCAAGGCCTCCTACCTGCAGCTCCCAGCACCCCTAGCCACCCACTCAGGCTCTCTTCTCCATCCTGCTCACACCACCCTGGACTTTCTCATGCCACATCTTGAGCTCCAATAGCTGTAGACCCTCCACAGGCCCAGTTGGCCTCCCACAGCACTTGGGGTCCATGCTGTAGCCCTTTTGGAAGGGTCCCTGCCAGCTCTCACCTGCCCTCCCTAGACCCCCTCCTCACCTGCCCCACCCCTGAGTTCTGAGGGTCCCCAGGCCTCTCAGTCCAATAAAGGCTTTGAACCCACCTCCTTTTAAGCTCCCAAGTGTCTGTGCCCAGGGCCCCTCTTCCCTGTGTGTGGGTGACCTTCATGCCTCCTCCAGCCACTGCAGGGATGCTGTGACTATTCACACACCCTCCAGGTTGACTATGCCCCATATCCCCTGAACCCCTTGGCCCAGCCCTCCCCTAGTAAGGCCAGATGTTACTACCACCAGCTCTGCCTGCCCACACAGACCCTACATGTGTAGACTGGTCAGCCTTGACCATGGAATCCACCCAGCCAATCGTCTGTATGCTGAAAATGATGCCAACTGATCAATGCACTCTCCCTCTGCCCCCCGCCCTACTCAGGGCCACAGTGCTTTGAGGATGTTCATGGTTTGTGTGAAGATATTTTAGGGATGGACAGATGGTTGATGGATGACAGATAATAGATGACATTCAGGCTCCTGAGTCTTTCAGGCTCAGCCTTGGGGAAGCTCCACAATGAACCACTGGCTCCCACAGGCAGAGCTGCTGCCCTCACCATGTGTGATGCACTGGAGCCACCAGGACAAGGCATCAGAGACAGGACGGCTTAACAGCAGGATGCATCATCTCAGCTCTGGAGGCTGGAGGTCTGAGGTCAAACATTGGCAGGCAGTGCTCCAGGCCTCTTGCAGTTTCTGGTAGTTCCTTGTGGCAGTGTCACTCCAGTCTTCACACAGCGTTCTCCATGTGTGTGAGTCTGTCCAAATTCCCTTTTTTTTTTTTTTTTTT
>NW_003852523.1:5398511-5427552 GCF_000181295.1 Otolemur garnettii
CGCCACCTTAGGTGTACATGGCTGGCGCCTTAGCCGGTTGAGCTATAGGCGCCGAGCCCAAATTCCCTTTTTAATAAGGACACTAGTCAAGCTGGATTAGGGCCCAGCATGAACTCATCTTGACTAAGTACATCTGCAAAGATTTCATTTCCAAGTAAAGGCACATTCTGAGGAATTGGAAGTTAGGTGGCCACATGTGCATTGGGGGACACTGTTCATCCATTACTCCAACACCTTATGTCTCTTCTGGGGATAACTAAGGTATTATGCATACTTCACCTCTCAGACCCCTGACCACACAGCCTGCAGCCAGAGGGCTGGGCTTCAGTCATCTCTTCCTTTGCCTCTTTTTCCCTCCCCGCAAAGAACCACACAAAACACCAGCATAAAAACAAAGTAAAGCCCACCTGTTAATCTGAGCCCCTACAACCTCAGGCCTGTACCACAGTGCTTGTGAGATAGGACCTTCCCATCAGAACATGGCCCACAGGATCATGTCTCAAGTCCCTCCAAAGGAAAGGATGTCCTGTCCTGTGATCCCAGCTCCTGCAAGTGCAAACTTTACCCTGGCAGAAACAGCAGGGCCATCGGAGGGGGGTTGTCACCCGTAGGATCTACTGGACAATGTTCTCTGCCAGCATCCTCTCACCAATGTGCCTTCAACAATGATCCAGCATCACACCAAGATCAGCATCCCCTCACCAACATCTCCTCACCATCATCCTCACATGATATCCCCTAAACAATGTCCCCTCAACAATACCCACATACTATGGTCCCCTCACTATTGTCCCCACACCAAAGTCTCCACAATAACATACCCTTTACAACTTCCCATCAACATGCCCACACCAATGTCATACACCAACATCCCCCAACAAACTCCATCAATAACATCCTTTCACCAACCTCAACTCATGAATGTCCTAAAACAATATCTCTATACCAAACTAATCTTCACAAATGTCCCTTTACCTTGTCGCCTCACCAAATCAAAAAACCGTTATCTCCTCAACAACTTTCTAATATTGTTCTCTCACCAACATCTTCACATGAACATCTCCAAAACACATCCCCTCACCAAATCCCAACATGAATGTTGCTATACCAACATCTCTTCAACAACATCCCCTCATCAATGTCTCCACACCAATGTTCTCCACCAACATCCCCACAAAAACATGCCCTCACCAACTTCCTCACACCAACATCCCTCAAAAACATCCCCAAACCAAGACCCCTCAACAATATCCTTTCACAAATATCCCCACACCTATGCTCCCTCGCCAACATCTTCACACCAATGCCCCCAAACAAAAATTCCTGACCAATGTCCTCATACAATTTCTCCAAACCAACATTCCCCTCACAAATTTCCCCACACCAACCTCTCCCCTCACCAATGGCTCAACACCACAGCACCAACTTCCTCAAGACAATATCACCATACCAATGTCCCCTCATCAAAATAGCCACAAGAAAGTGCCTTCAACAACATTCCCCACAACTACATCCCCAAGCAATGTAACCTCACCAATGTCTTCTAATGTCCCTCAATAAATACCCTCTCATCAGTATGCCCTTACCAACACCTCTCACAGATATCTTCACATAATGGTCCCACACCAATGTCCTTATGATACAGGACAAGTGGCATCCCAGTCAGCTCATGGAGCTAGGGGCACGGACCTGCTGCCTCCGCTTTGGTGATGTTGGTGCAGTGGCAGGGAGCAGAGGAACCAACAGGCTGGGGGGTGGGCAGAGGGGTCCCCGTTTCCTAGGCCTGGGAATGAAAGGGAGTATAGCCATTCATTTGCGACCCAGACATGTTGTTCCAGACATGTCCCAGACACTCTAAATGTAACTACCAAGCCTCGCTAAATGTAACTACCAAGGGCCAGACATGTCCTGGACATGTTGTTCCAGACATGACCCAGACATGTCCCAGTCACAATGTCCTAGACACACTAAATGTAACTACCAAGCCCCGCTAAACAGTAGAGGGCCCCATGTGGCTACATAGACCCCTAGACAAAGAGCCTACAGACACACAGACAGAAAGAGGGAGAGAGCACTTTTCTCTCCTGACTCAAGTTTTCTCTCTCTGCCAGGAGCTCGGGCACTTCTGTATTCTTTTCGGTAAATAAATCCTGTCTTACCACCGATCTGTGGTCCACGGATTCATTCTTTGAATCACCGAGACCAAAAACCTACTGAAGAGTGAAATTCCAGTATCACTTACACCTAAGTCCCCACATCAAAGTTCTCATATTAACTTTCCCTCACCAATATCTCACATTAAATGTCCCCTAACCAATATTTCCAAAATCAATAACCCTTACCAATATCCCCTCATCTATGTTCCAACATGCTCAAAACAACATCCCCAAACCAATGGCCCTGACCAATGTGCTCACAATAACATTTTCCCAACCAACATCCTCAATCTAACCAATGTCCCCACACAAATGTTCTCAAACTTGACATTCCCCCCACCAATGTCCCAAAACCAACCATCCCCACCAACATCCCCACAATATCCCCTCATCAACATCCTCTCACCAACAAACTCACACCAATTGTCCCCTCACCAGTGGCCTTACACTAGTGTCTCCACACCAGCATTTTCTCACTGTCTTCTCACCAGTGTCACCAATATTCCCAAACCAACTCCTCCCTCACCAATGTTCCCATACCAACATCCCCAAGCCAACATACCTACAACAAAGGTCCCTCATTTTCATTCCCCACAAACAACCCCCCCCACCAGTTTCCTCGTGAACATCTTTACACCCATGTCCCTTCAAAAATGCCCCCTCAACTTTCCCCACTCCAATGTTTACCCTCACCAATGTTCTTCACCATGACCCTACACCAATGTTCCCTGACTAAATGTCCTCACATCAAAGTCCCCAAACCAATGTTCCCACACAAATGTCTACAAACAATCATCTGAGCAATGTCCCTTCAACAGCAATTTTTCACCAAGGTCCCTTCATGAATGCCTCCACCCTGAAGTTCTCTCATACACACCCCTATACCAACATTCCCCTCACCAACATGCCTTCAACAACATCTCAACACCAACATACCCTCACCAACATCTTTTCACCAATAACACCACAGCAATGTTCCCTCATAAACATCCCCACATAAATGTCCCTCACAAATGTCTTTTCACAAACATCCCCAACCAGCTGCCCCTCATCAGCATACCCATAACAATGTCCCCTCACCAACATCCCCCATACCAAGGTTTCCCGTCACACAAATATCCCGTCACCAATGTTTCCACATCAAAATTTTCACATCAATGTCCCCACACCAACATTCCCAACCCTACATTCCCCTCACCTATGTCCTCACACCTATGTTCCTTCACCAACATCCTAATGCCAACATCCCCAAGCCAAAGTCCCCAAAGCAACATTCCCACATCCATGTCTCCACACCAATTATCTTCTCACCAATATTCCCACACCAATGTCTCCTCATCAACATTTTCCAAGCTGTTGTCTCCTCATCAATGTCCCCTCACAGCATCCTCTCAGCAATGTTCCCTCACCAATGTCTCCGCAACATTCCTCATACCATCATCCCCATCCCAACACCCCCACATTAATATTCCTCTCACCAATATCCCCTCACCAACATGTTCTCATTAGCAACCCTATAGCAATATCTCCATGTCCAATGTCCTTAAACCAAAGTCTCCACATTGATGTCCCATATCCAGGCTTCTTTAACATTTCCTCTGATATATATCCTTGCCATGTGCTCTCAGGCCATGCAGGGGTGGCTGTGGACAGGGTGCCTCTTGCCTGCACAGTGCTGGAAGGAGGAAGCCCAGCATCATCGAGGAAAAGGGTCTTGCGGAACATATTCAGGCTCACACTTGTTCACATCTCTGCTGTTGGCTTCTTTTTATAAAGGTGGGCACACCCCTTTTGGGGACTACTTAAGTCTATTATCTCTTTGCAAAAAATGACCCCTTCCAACCACCTCATTTCATGCTCTCTCTTTCCATCTGAACCTTCATCAGCCTTCCCTGCAATGTCCCAGAGGCTTCTCCTTTGTTTGGTGAGAAGGTTGGAGACATGCCTGGGGGAGCTGGGTTAGGAGCCAGGATGGGAAAAAGGGACAAGACAGGGCTCAGGGAGGGAACTGTGCCTCAGCTCAGTGGCTCTTCACCATGCAGCCTCTACCTGCCCTGGGCCTCTCCAGGTTCCTTGAAATGGAGCCCCACTGGGCAGTAGGTCTGACCACTGCATCTGGGACATACAGCCCAAAACGTGGCCATGATGAATGACCCCTGAGCCCCAACCAGGGCTTCTCTGCACTCCATGCTCCCGGCAAACACAGCTCCATGGTATAGCCTACAGGAGAAGCTTCCCAAAGCTCTGAGCCCCCACATGGAGCTGCAGCCAACCCCTGTGGCAGGAGCCACACTGGCCTTTCCTGAAAACTGGGCCTCCAGCCCCCTGAACTAACACTTTCCTCCTCAGTATCCTTGTCAGTGTGCCCTGCTGACATCGGGCCTGACCACCCCCCTGAACTGCTTCCCTCCTGCCTATGTGAAGCCTCAGCCCTGCAGCCTGTGGCCAAGGATGTTCAGAGCAGACCCTGCAGACCCTGTCCACACAGACAACCCACATCCACCCAGTACCATGCGGTTCAAGCTGAGGGACACTGGAAAAGTTCCCAGTCAAAACCAGGTGGCATCTGGTGGGGTCTGAGAAGACCAAACTGGGTCTGCCAGATCAAGGTTCCTGTGTCGCCCTGGGCACAGCCACAGCCCTTCCTGACCCACCCAATGGAAGGGGGACACAGCCAGGCCCCAACTTCCAAGGCTGCCCTGTTCAGGTGGGTCTGAGTGGCCCACCATGTCCAGTGTCCCTGACCTGGGGGCCTACACTTTGCAACAGCCCCACAGCCTAGGCCCCCCGGCCCAGACCACAGTAGACAGATCTGGATGGACAGTGCTCTCAGCCCCCAGCTGACCAAGGGCACAGCCTGGTAAAGGCCAGGAGCAGGGGGCAGAAGGTAAGGGTGGAGGAGAGATGAAGGAGTGACAGGAAAGGAACAGGACCAGGGATGGGGGAGGAACACACACACACGCACAGATGACACAGTTCCCACAGGCACCATTCGTGCACACGTCATCCACACGTGGATCCACCACTGGATTTTTTTTGCTGCCCTTTGAAGAAGTCCCATGCAGCTCTGTGCCTCCCCCGTGGGGTGTAAATGCCCTGAGCCCAGCCCCCTCCCTGAGTGTGGCCATGTGCCGTTGCCCTCCTGGGTCCAGGTGCTGGACAGTGTCACACTCCACCAGCTCTCCTCTGTGCACTTTGCCCTTTCAGTGTGACTTGCTGGAGTTTTTGAAATTGATTGTTGGTGACCCTTTGCCTGCTCTGTATGTTGGATATTTTTTTCTTCCAGTGGGATTCTTGTCACTTACCTTGGGTGATGATGTCTTTTTCCAAAAACAAATGTTTTAAATTTTCAGATAGTAAAATCTTTCCTATAAGGTCTTTGGGATTCTGCCTTGCTTAAGAAGGACATGCTCCCCAAGTTATCTTCTTTTCCTATCCCGTGTTTGTCGAGTAAGGACGCGCACACTGGGGGGCCCTGCGTGTAGCGACTCGGGTACAGCAGAGCCTCCCTGAAGGCAGGAGGTTGCCACATGGGCCTGAGCAGAGACAGCCCCATGGAAGAGCCAGAAGCCAACCAGGAATGAGGCCGAGTATGCCCAGGATCCACTAGAACTTTCCCTGCACTGGGTGCCACCTGGCACCAATTGTCCTGTTATCTCCGTGGGGTTCTGTCTAGGAACAGCCCGGAGCCCCCCTACTCCCACCAAGGGCCACTTCTCCCAGGAACCTGCACTGGTCCCAGGATGCTCCCTGCACCTGTGACCAGGATCAAGCCCTTCCACCGCTGAGGTGCACCTGGCATCTGTGGGGCCCTGAGCTGTGGCCCCTTTCCCTCCAATCCCAGATCCCATTGACCACAGGCTCCCTCCTTCTGACCCACAAACCCCAAACACACTGTGCAGGTTTGTGTGGAGACTTTACTGCGGGCTGCAGGTGATATCGAGGGGATGCCAGCCCTACAGCACCACCAGGCCCAGGACAGGCCCCACTGCCCACCCCTACCCTTTGGCCACCTCATCTATCCTCTGAGCCCCCGCTGTACCCCATCCATTGGCATGTGGAACTGCAGAGCCTGGCGAGGCTTCCCCGGGCTGTCACTGCCGCCGAGCCTCTAGGTGGTCCAGTGCCAGCGTGGCCTGGGTCTGGGCCTCCTGAAGAAGACTGGAAATGCGCTGGAGGGTCTGACAGACATGGGGGCGGGGGGAGATGGTCATCACCCTATGTCCACCACCCTATGTCTACCAGCCCACCCAAGGTGGGCTCATACTGCCCACCCACGGCCACTCAGTCACCCCACAGCTGTGAACCACAGCCCCTGGCACTGTGCCTACCTCCCACTCACCTGGTCCTTAAAGGCATCATCGGTGATATCCCTCAGGTTAATGAGCACGTTGAAATATGCACCAAACACACCCATCTCCAAAGCTTTGGCTGCCACCTGCAAAGGCCAGGGAGGAAACTCCCTACTGCAAGGCCCTGGGCCAGACACTGGCCGCCCCTTTCAGAGCATTGGTGCCATCAGCCCGGGCTCAGCAAATGGAGGGGTTTCATGTGGGGCCAGCTCAGTGCAACGCAGGGAGGCAGGGATCCCAACATGGCCCCCACTTATGCCCCACAGACAAATCCTCAGCACAACTTCTGATTTCTTCCACCCCTGAGCTTAGAAACAAACCCTCACATCAGAGAGGCTTGGCTTCTTAGAGCCTGGGAGATGCTGCACTGCCATTCTCTGGGGCATTAGGAGCCGGCACCATCACCAGACAGTCATCCTTTCCAAGCCCACCCCTGTAGCTCTCCCACCTCCCAGGGACAGAGGGGACACTTCTCTGGAGCCTCAGGACCAGACCCTGAGGAGACTCTCAGTGTGATGGGCCATCTATGTCCATGAGCTGCCCCAGTGCTTTCCAGAGCAAGGAGTGCTGTGAGGGGCCCTGGGCTGGGGCTGTGTGTACAGTATCAAGAGGGCTCTGCAGACATGCGTGAGCCGCTGGCTGCCTACACTACAAATCAAACAAGGTGTTCAGACAAGTGGCCCCTCAGGAGGAGGCCCAGGCACCTGTGAATCGAGGTCCCAGACCCAGCTCAGCCAGAAAAACCACAGTGGTCTCTCTCCTGCTGCTCCTGCCCAGCAGCAAGAGGCCTGGGGCCCTGGACCATACCTGTAGGTCCGACCGGCAGGCCAGGTTCCCACACAGAGCCAGTTCCTGCAGTGCCGGCCACAGTGAGGCCACTGTCTCTGCGAGAGCCAGGGGCACAGAGACTGCCCGCCGCAGTCCCTCCTGCAGGGCAGTCGCACGCCTGAAAGGGGCAGCAAGGGTTAGGGCCCAGCCCTCTTCAGGCCCACTCTACCATGGGCTGAGCAGGCAGGATCAGGGTAGGGACAACAGGAAAGTCATCCAGCAACCACAGAATACGCCCAGGGGTGATGGGAGCTCCCACCAAGGCACCTGGATGTCCAAGAGCCTGGCCTCCAGCTCCCCAGATGCAGAGGCCCCATGGCCCTGTCTAGGGGCTTACCTGTCCCTTTCCTCAGGTGTGTTCTTGGGCAGCTTCATGGCCTCCTATCAGAAAAGAACACAAAAGCCACCAGGCTAGTGACAGTGGTGGTGTCCCAGTGACAGCAAGGGCGGTGTCCCAGGCCCCACAGGACAGCCTCGGTGAGTATAGGGAAGCTGGCAGCAGGGCCCATTCACTGCCTCTAGTGTAGGTGTTGCCCACTTAGGGCTGCTTGGTCAAGAGGGCCACAGGCCAGCTGGAGGTGCCTTGGGAAGGGGATTAGGCTACTTCTAGAATCAGGGTCTATAGCCCTCACATAAGCAGGGCTAGGGAAGGAGGCATGGGGCCACAGCAGGTGGTCAGAGACCAGATGGTGTTGTGGAGAGAAGGTAGGCAGACCATTTTTTTCCAGATAAGGGGACAGAGGGTCCAAGAGGTCCTCTGAATCCTCACAGCCTGCAGGACAGGAGAACTGAGGTGGTCCCCCCACTGTGGCAGTTGTCTCCTGTGCCAACATCACTTTGAAGGTATCACATGCAGCCTTATCCCCCCAGGTCTGGGCATAAGAGCTCAGACTGTTTGGAAGGACAAACAGCAAACTGTGAAAGCCCTTGCCATCCTCTGTGTCCCTGCCCCAGCCATAGGCATGGCCTCCTCCCATGGGGTCACACAAAAAGTTGTGGCTTCCCAGCTCAGCTCTGCAGACCCCACCCATGTGGTGAGCCCTGCTGGGTCTGTATAATTTGCCACCTGGTCACACCTGCCAGCTAGCCCCTGCTCCAACCACCTGGAGGATGGACAGGTTGGGGGGGTGCTCATCCTTGTTTTGGAAGATTCAGCCTAATCTGCACCAAAAAGTCATTATCAACAGACCCATGCTTCCATCTCAGAAGACAGAGCTGACTCCTGGGCCTGACCAGAACTGGCTCTATCCTTGTTCTAATAACTGCAATTATAACTCTGCACTCCCCACCACAAGCGGGTCTTCCTGACTGTTTCTCTGCTGGATGGGAGCAGTTCCAAGAGAAGGCAGAACAGCATCGCAGGAAGTTTGGGCACTGTGGGCACCTTCCTGGTCAGACCCTACAGTATCCATGGCCTCACTGGGCAAAACTCTGCAGACCTCAGCCCAGCCTATCTTTCACAAGGCCACACTGAGGCTGCCCACCGCAGCAGGCTTGCTCTCTGTAGCATATTGTGAGGTCTGCTTTTTGGTGAGAGGAACATGGCCAGCTTTCTTTCTTTCTTTCTTTCTTTCTTTATTTATTTTTTAGACACAGAGTCTCACCCTGTCGCCCTCAGCAGAGTGCCATGGCATCATAGCTCACAGCAACCTCCAGCTCCTGGGCTTAGGCGACTCTCCTGCCTCAGCCTTCTGAGCAGCCGGGACCACAGACACCCGCCACAACACCCAGCCATTCTTCCTTTGCAGTTTGGCCAGGGCTGAGCTCGAACCCGCCACCCTCAGCACATGGGGCCAGTACCCCACTCACTGAGCCACACACCCCACCCCCATGGCCAGCTTTCTTTTCCATCTGGAAATTACATATGGATTTGGTGCAAGATAGACATGTTTCCTGATTTTTATTTTTATGTATTTTTTTGAGACAGAGTCTCACTCTGTCGCCCTGGGTAGAGTGCCATGGCATCATAGCTCACAGCAACTTCAAACTCCGAGGCTTGAGTCATCGTCCTGCCTCAGTCTCCTGAGTATCTAGGACCATAGGCACCCACTGTAACACCCAGATAGTTATTCTATTTTTAGTAGAGACAAGTCTGCTCTTGCTTAGGCTGGTCCTAAACTCCTAAGCTTGCGTGATCTACCTGCCTCAGCCTCCCAGAGTGCTAAGATTACAGGCATGAGCCACCACACCCAGCCTTCTTATTTTTATTTTAAAAAGTCCATCCTTAATGTACACAGCTATGATTTAATAAAAAAATTAAATTAAATTTTTTTTTAAAGTCCATCTTCTTGCTGCTCATCAGGAACATAAGCTGACTCAGTATTTCCCTACTCATTTGTGTTTGTCTCATCATTTTATTTTTCATTTTCTCTAAAGCATACATCTTTTCTGCTCATCTTCATTTTTCTTTCCTGCCTTTTAATGAAATGTTCATTTACGTACTTTCCCTCCACCTGTTTTCTAATTATTTACCTTGTTTCTTCTAAATGTTCTAAATTTAAAATAAATAAATAATAAAATTTCTAAATTTAGTGTTGCCTCTAAATTTTTAATATTTGTATAAAAACTGATGCTTCACTCTAAATGCCTCTCCATGTCTGAAGTTCATCAGAACATAAAAATCTAGAAAATGCAACCTTGATCTGTGGTAGCCATTTAAACTATGACATAAAAACTGAAAAGATAAAATGGAAGACTGATACATTTGATGAAATAAAGGTAAAAAGTTGTCACTGCCAGAAGCTGCCACAAAGACAAACAACTAACTGGAGGAAAACCAAACCCAGAACAACCAGAACAAGACCTGACCCCCCATAGTATAAAAAACATCCAATGAAGCAGTAAGAAAAAGCTCTTGGGGAAACCTAACAGAAAAGGGGGCAAAGATATTCATCAGAACAATCACTGAAAAGGAAATGAAAACTACTGTTAAATATAAGAAAATGCATGAAGCAAAACTGGGGATGTGTTGCCGCCATTTATGTGAGAAAGGAGAGAAAACAGACAAAGCCAACATCCTGACCACCTCGAAGCAGGAGACCTTGAGCTCGGGGCGCCAGCCCAGGGCGGGGCCAGAGCCAGCATGGACTGCCTTTCTGAACTCTGAACCTCCTGCAAGATTTACCTGTTTTAAAAAGCAAACAGATGACACAAATCATGACTGAAGACAGGTGATCAATAGCTAGAACCCCTTGAAGCAAGACCGGCACTTCTGGTCACCCTTCTGGGTGTCCTCGGTCATCCCAACCAGGCCCTGAACATTACCAGCTGGTTCTGTCCTCTTGCAAAGCTCGCCATCCTGTGCCACACGGCCATGTGGGGACAGACTGTCTGACTCCGAAGCCTCCTGGCTTTGTTTCTGCAGAGCTCCCTCATACACAGCAGATGTAGACACAGGAGGAGCCTCCTCCCCTGCCCCTGGGTCCCAGGCTCCAGGGCACTAGCTGTCTCTCTCAGTGTCTCTGTCTCTCTCTAGGGATGTCTCTCTGTCTCTCCCCCTCTCTCTGCCTCTCTGTCTCCCTCTCTCATCCCCTCCCCCCCAGTCTGGAACCCCCTCAGAAGTGGTGGGCTTTCTGACCCTTCCTGGCCTCTGATCCACCTGCCCATCCTGGCCTGAGACAGCTGTCCCACCACAGCTCCCTGGAGCTACCGGGGTCTGGGGGACTCTTGGGATGTGGTTTCCTTTTCCCAGCTCTCTCAATGACTGTTTTATGGCTTAACTATCTTTTCTGACTTCTCTGAGACCATTATCACCTGCTGCTTCTTTCATGGAGATTTCTGTGAACTCTCCCTCAGACGTGCTGTCCTCTCTCCCTCCTCTAGGGTTGGACGCCAGGAAGCGCCCTCCTGGCTGGCCCTGGGCCCCTGCCTCTGCCTGGCCGGAGTGTGGGTCAGCACAACCACTGCCTCAGAGGGGTCTCCAGCCACACCACGTCCACAGGCCCCAAGGGAGTCTGCTGTTCTCAGGACAGGCTCCAGCACTTACCAGGTAAGCAGCAAAGGCCTGAGCATCGGCGTCCACCAGTGCAGTCAGGTCGGCCACGGCCTTATGGAAGGGCGGGATCAGTCGCCGCATGGCCGCGTCCAGGTGCTCGAACTGGCGGCGCCCGTAGCTCATCAGGCCGACCATAGAGCCTAGCGCTGCACCCTGCATCAGGGAGTGCTGAGGTTGCCCGGACAGCGGCCAGGCCCTCGCCTGGTCAGGTGCACCCCCGGATAACAGCGGAGGGGGACCACCTGTGTGCTACTGCTGTGGGGTTGCGCTGACGTGGGGTCCCGCCGCAGTGGGATCCCTCCACACTGGAGTCCCGCCACACTGGGGTCCTGCCGCAGTGGGGCCCCGCGCAGTGGGGTCCCGTTGCCTCCTTCCCCAGAGCCCCCTTTCCCAGTGGGGCTTACCAGCGCCGCTACAGCAGCAGCCACTGAGCCTCCCCCGGGGGCCGCCGAGCGCCCGCCCACCTCTCGGACGAAGGTGCGCAGGGGTTGGTCCACCAGGCTGCGCTCTGGCCCATGGGTGGGCACCAGGTATCTGTAGGGGTGGGGGCGGCTCAGTGGGCGGCAGGCAGGTGGAGACCCCCAGGAGCTCAGCGAGAGGGGCAGAGGCCTGTCCGGGTCTCACTGAGGTTCCCCCCACCCCGGCCATGCCTCTCCCTCCCAACCCCAGACCCACCTGCTTGGCACCTGCTAAGTGAGAATGGAGGGGAAAGCCGAGAAAAGCCAGGCCTTGGGAGGAGGGAGGCAGAAGGGCAAGGAGGGGTGAGGCCCAGGGGACAGGATGGAGGCTGCTCACTCGATGACACGCTCCTCAGGGTGGAAGGGGCACAGGGAGTCCAGGCCCAGACGATTCACTACCTGGAAAGGGGCCCAAGGTAGACACATTGGCCTCAGTTATCTTTCACAGGATGAAGGTCCCAGCTGGGCTCTCCTGCTCCAGTAGGTTAGGCCTTTAGGTGGGGAGGGGGCCAGGGCACAGCTAGCACAGTTGGAACCTGCAGAGGCCCCCTGTGTGTACTCTTGTGCACCCCCCTGCTATTCTGTGGGGAAACTGAGGCCCAGAGATAGGAATTGCCTACTGGTGGTCCCTCATGCTTGTCCCACAGATGACACGGCACTCACCCTTGAATGGGGCCAACAGACACAGCCACTAGATCTTTTCTTTTTTTTTGAGACAGAGTCTCACTATGTAGGCCTCAGTAGAGTGCTGCGGCATCACAGCTCACAGCAACTTCAAACTCCTGGGCTTAAGTGATACTCTTGTCTCAACCTCCCAACTGTGTATCTGTGACTACAGGTGTCTGCCACAATGCCCGAGCTATTTTTTGTTGTTGCTATTGTTGTCCTTGTCATTGTTGTTTAGCTGGCCCGGGCCAAGTTTGAACTCGCCAGCTCTAGTGTCTGTGGCCAGTGCTCTACCCACTGAGCACCGACTTCAAGCTATAGCTTCTAGATTTTAATTATCCAGGTGTCAACATCTCTCCAGGTCTTAAACTATAGGAACAGCCCAAATTCATCTAAACATAAAATTTGAATGTGAGGAAAAGGGAATTTTACCTAAAGTCAAGAATAAAGTCGGCTCGGCGCCTGTGGCTCAAGCGGCTAAGGCGCCAGCCACATACACCTAAGGTGGCGGGTTCGTATCCCCAGCCCGAGCCCGCCAAACAACAATCATGGCTACAACCAAAAAATGGCCAGGCGTGTGGCGGGCGCCTGTAGTCTCAGCTACTTGGGAGGCTGAGGCAGGAGACTCGCTTGAGCCCAGGAGTTGGAGGTTGTGAGCGGGATGTCATGGCACTCTACCCAGGGGGATAGCTAGAGGCTCCGTCTCAAAAAAAAAAAGAATAAAGTCACAACAATCCCATTCACTATTAGAATCCATTCTGCCAAAAGCCATTCCAAGCACCTTTGCTCTATGCCTCCCTGCCCAGGGGAAACCACACACGCCCACTGTAAAGACAGGAAATGGTGCCACTATGGGACAGGACAGCAGAAGGTGAAGAACACTCCTACATAAGGCAGTAGAATTAGCCAGCAGTAGTTTAGAGCTGCTGGTGCAGAAAACCTCAGAAAGATACATAAAATTTTTTAATTAATTTAGATTCATGGCTAAATTGGCAGAAAGCAAAAGAAATCATTTGAGGCCAGGAATGACCAGAATGGTGAGTCCAGAAAGGCCTGCTAGCCTGGAGCTAGGGTGCCCTGGGACAACTGAGCCCCCTGGCCTCAGTGGAGGTCTCAGGCCTTCAAAGAGCAGACCCAGATAGAAGAGTCCTGAAGGGTGACTCTCCAAAGATGGATTAGAAAAGAACACTCACCAAAGGGAAAAGTTGGGATACTTCCCTTCCCTTTGAATGAAACAGGAAAAAAAAAAAATCTTTCCTGGGAATTCCTAAACAGAAGCCACCTTGTTGGGGCTTTGAATCATCCTGGGCATAGATTTACTGGTGGTGCCAAAGCTCTAAGCAAAAAACTTAGTTTCAAGTGGTCCTATGTGGTATTGTCCCCAAGTACCTAACACCAACCCTCTTTGGAGGGGAAAACTTTTAAACCCAGGTGCCCAAGAATTACCATAAATAAAAGTTCAAAGATCGTGCACTGACAATCAAAAAACACAAAGCACATGAAAAGGCCAGTTGCCAGAGGAGAATTAGCAGAAACAACAATTTGCAAAACCAGACCTTCAGAGACTGCAGACATTAACAGCCTTTAGATAAAGAATATAAATAAGGTGCTGAAAATTAGAAAAGAGTAACAAACCTATAAATAAGGTATAAATCAATGTGGGAGAAGTAAAAGCTTCTGACAGAGAAGGGATAAAGTCAGAAAACTATCACTGACTGTTAAAACTTATGGCTGTAATTTCAGTAGATAAACAGATATTTATCTGTTAAATACATTAAATACCCTAAAGTATCTCCCACAGAGTGTTTACAAAAGGAAAAAAGAGTAACATTGCAGTACCCCATCCTAGATGAAGCACACCACCTTGCCCAGGTGACCAGAGTCGGCACATTGAGATAAGTGGGCACTGTCTACAACCATACCACCTGAATGTGCCCAATCTCATCTGATCTCAGAAGCTAAGCAGGGTCAGGCCTGGTTAGTACTTGGAAGGGAGATAAGTGGGTACCGTTGTGGCTGATGCCCTGTGGGGGTCATAGCGTCATTGTGCTATTCCTGCCAGAATTGCACAACACGTCTAGCCCGGGCCAACTAAAATAACAATGACAACTGCAACAAAAAAGATGACCAGGCATTGTGGTGGGTGCCTGTGGTCCCATACTTGGGAGGGTGAGGCAAGAGAATTGCTTTCGCCGAAGAGTTTGAGGTTGCTGTGAGCTGTGACGCCATAGCACTCAACAAAGAGTGACAGCTGGAGACTCTGTCTCAGAAAAAAACAAATGGAAGAAAATATTCTTGAAACTACACAAGAACAGAATCTATAAATCACAAGGGACCCTACTCCAAGGCAAAACATCAAGTATAGTAATCAATACTGAGCTGTATCTGGCAGAGTTGCTGAATTTAAGGATAAAGAAGGAATTCTTCAGACATCAGAAGAAAGAACAAGTTGCCTGAGGCAGGGATGGTGAGGCTGCCTCGCTCTCCCCCTGGAAAGGGTGAGGATGCATGTTTGTAGAGACACAAGCTGGTGACTTGGAGTTCTGGTTCTCCAACAGTCTTTGTGAGAATAAAGTCATAGAAAAACATTCCCAGACACCAGAACCCTCAGAATAAAGGCCCATAGGCCTTAAAAAAAAAATCTGCTTAATTATGAAACCAGCCCACAGACAGACAGGGACTCGGTTGGTCTGAACCAGCAGATGCATATTGATCTCTATATACACAGCCAGGATTAAATATCCACGGACATTTAATATACTGAGTGGATGTAGTTACAGGAAGTAAATACTATCAATGATATAAAAATAACAATGTAAGTCTGGAGCAGACACCTTGCTCAAACAAAAGTGCACTAGTTCCTGGCCTGTCTTCACCTGTCTAATGCTGATAAATCAAGAGCCAAAGGATTAAATATATTATTTCAATTTAAAAATTTAACCACCAAAAGAACCCCTCCCCCATCGAAATACTATAACTTAAAAAACATCAAGATACAGAGAAGGAAGAAAAGATAGGAGTGAAGAAGTGTGTTAGGTTGTAAAGGAAATGACCAGAACCCCCCAAAGCCAACTCTAATCCTTCCACATAAGCGGGAGGAGACCACACTCATGTCCCCAAACAGGATAACAGAAGTTAGGGTTCTGCCATGTCAGTAAATACAAACAAAATGAACTCAACCATCGAAGACAGGAACTTTCTGGAAAATCCAATCATGTGCTCATGGTGAGAACAACACCTAAAAAGAAGTGACTCAGAAAGACCTCAAGTGAAAGGACAGAGGACAAAGATGAGGATGCTTCTGCAGACGCTGCCCTGCCCAGGCAGGGACCTGGCCCTCCAGGAGCCCAGGCAGGTGGTATTTGAGGCTTAGGCGACGAGACACATAGAACCATTTTCTACAAGAGCCGACTAGGGACAAAGGCCTATGTTCCCTAGACAGACACATTCAGACCTATAACTATCGTCTAAGGCTTGGGGCCCAGGGGGAAGACCCCACAGGAAGGTGCATTGTTTTCTCCATGAGAATTTACCAGAAGTGAACATCTGAGTAACAAAGAATACCTCAATAAGGTCCCTAAAAGAAAATAAAAATTGAAAATCTCATCTTCTAAACACAATAGGACAAAGGAGGGGGAGGCCTGCACAGGTGAGGTGTGGAGTTGGGGCAAATGCCTTCAATACCCCAGACCTGCTCCTGAAACACAGTGCCCTGTCAGCCCCCACCCCTACCCCTCCCTGGGAGCTCTGCCCACCAGCCGGAGACGATGCTCCTCCTCCAGGACAAAGAGGTCCTCTCTGTTGCAGTAGAAAGTGGCTGCATCCAGCAAGGCCTTCAGAGGCACTAGGCCCACAAGCTGCGAGCCCACGACGGGAAGGCATAGCTCCTGCAGGGCACAGGTGCATCATTACAAAGTCGAGGACTAGGCACCAGCACGTCCCTGCGGGCACATACCCTATTACCTAGCTGGGCCCCTGCACCCCCACAGCAGGGGTGCCCATACTCACCTGCGCTTCTCGGCAGGTCTCCTCATAGACCGTGTGCAGCGCTGTTACCTCAAAGTCCAAGAGATTTGTGGACACCTGTGCCAGCTTCTTCTCATCCAGGTACCAGCCAATGGCCTGTACCTTCTTCAGACGTCCTGGCTGCAGAGCAAAAGCTTGTCCCAGCCTGGTCTGAGAAGCTCGCCACCGACAACCCCTGCCCTGCCTCTCGTGTTTGCATCCCTCACTGGACAATGACAGGCCAGAGTGAATAGGGTAGCCTGTGGCTCTTCCCCTCCCAACCCTGAGCTGGCCGGGGAGGGGCAGGGTGAGGCCCTGTTCTCCACAGGGAAACTGATGCCCAAGGGTCAGGTGCCACCATCCTGCCTGGGGGGGTCTCAGCTCCAGACCCTCTCCAGGATGCCCACCACTCACTAGGCGCAGCCATACTTTGCCTAGAGGCCATGGGGACACTGAGGTAGAGGGCCAGCTAGAGTCCCACCTCCTTGCCCAGCAGAGACCCCTTGGTCCCTCACACCAGGGCAACTGAGCCCACCTGAAGGGGGACCTCTGACCACTGACTTTGGCCCAGGCATGAAAAAAGATTCAGAAGTCACCTTGCTTTTGTGCTTTAGTTATGGATAACTGAGTCAGCAGGGTGGGGAAGAGGCAGCTAGGGACCCTGAGAGTTTGGGACAGGGGGTTTGCTTCTTTTTTTTTTTTAATCTCAGTCTAGTCCTCTTCTTCTTTCACCAGTTGTCTCTCCATCATCTGTGTAGAAGCAGCACTCAAACCAGTGGCAGCTGCTGTGCAGATGTGGAGGTTGGGCCACCTGGGGCACCTGGGGGTTCCTGTGGGTGCCTGGGGACACTTGAGGATACCTGGGACTCAGGAAGCAGCTGTCCCAGTGTGGAAATGCTGTGGTATATAACAAGTACAGCCCTGCCTCCCTCTGTGGGAAATGCCCTTTAAAGCAAGTGCTGCCCAATTTCACACACTGTAATCCCTGACTTGACGTGGACACAGGGCTGGGCTGGTGGGCAAGTCAGAGGCCAACCCCCATTGGGCCAGGGCCCTGTCCACACCACACCACAGGCTCCCAGCTGACACTCCTTGTGCCACTGTCCTGCCTGTGGTCTCAGCCTCAGACTCTCCAGAAGGGCACCTGGGGGGTTCTGTGGGAGTTGATGATGAGCGCTCATGGGGACTAGGCAGCAGCCCCACTGCCTACCTGGTCCTTCCCGCGCCCCTGCTCCCGCAGGTTGAGGGCGATGCGGTGGGCCTGCTCCTTGGTGCTAAGCAGGTTGATGTTGAATGCAATGAGGAACTTCCGTGCCCCCGTGACGGTGGCCCCCCAGCTGGGGACAAAGGAGCTGGGACCAAAGTCAGGTGCCCACTCGGCCTGCTTGAGCTATGGGGATGTTGCAGGGGGTGAGGAGGGGCAGCCTGCTGGAGTCTCAAGACAGAGAGCCTACCCACCCTGGCCAGAAAAAGGAGCAGGGCCCACCCATCTCCCCCAGCCCCCATCCCACCCCATGGGACCAGCACCTTCTCAGGGAGGGCCTCGTACTCCCCTGCCCGGATGGCAGGCAGGGTCCTGCGCCCAGCCGTACGTGCCGCCTCTCCATAGAGGTACACTGCAAGGGACCTGTGAGTCAGGCATGCTGGGGACAGACCTCCCACAGTGCCAGCTCCCTGGTGGACATTCAGCAAAGGCCAGCACCCCCACCCTCACTCAGATGCCTTTCAGAAAGCCACAGCTGGAGGTGAGGATGGACCGTGGGGAAGCACTAATGGCAGGATATTTGGGTCTCTTTTTAAAATGTGTTTTCATTTTGTGATAAACATAACCACAAGAGAAGGAATAGAGAAGAAACAAAACCTGCCACAAAGCCCCAGCCCCTGCTGGACTGCAAACGTGTTGC
Organism: Otolemur garnettii; assembly: GCF_000181295.1. Lineage (NCBI taxonomy): Eukaryota > Metazoa > Chordata > Mammalia > Primates > Galagidae > Otolemur > Otolemur garnettii. The sequence continues at coordinate 5,416,875 of NW_003852523.1, forward strand.
CAGCCGCACCCTCTCTCACATCAGCCTGAGTGGTAGCCCCTGGTTCTCACCCATACCTGCCCCAGAAATAGATGTGAACTTTCTCCAGTTTTTCTCCATATATTTCCTATTATTTTCTTGATTTAGTTAATTCCCCAAAGTGAAGCTATTCTGTTTTAGAAGGCTCATGATCATCTGGCTAACCAGCCCCTGCCCGGCCTCTGCTTGCTTGTTCATCATGGAGGGAGCGAGATGTGTCCTGCATGCCAGTTTGCTTGTGGTGGCTTTTCTGTGATGACCTGCCCTTGTAAGAGGAGCCAAGACAGATCTGGGCAAGTGCTCAAGGGGCCAGTGACCCGCCACTGCTGGGCACAGACTCTGTGGAGGGCCAGGGGGTCAGGGGGCCATGCGGCTAGCTGCCAAAGCCCCAGGATGGGGGCCGCTCCTGGGGCACGTACCTGGCACATTCAGCTCCTCTGCCAGCCGCTGGCCAAACGCCTGGGCACAGAGTACACATTCATCCATGCTGACACCCCGCACTGGGATGAAGGGGCAGACGTCCAGGGTCCCCATGCGTGGGTGCTCCCCTGCAGAGGGATGGAGGACAGGAAGCAGAGTGGGTGGCAGTTCCCTGACTCACTCTGACCCTCTGTCCCCTTCAGCCCCCAAGCTACACACACCTGGCTCTCACAAGACTATGGGGAAGCAGCTGTCCCTGGCCATCCAGCCCCACACCAGCAGCAGCCCCAGCCCCTCCTGGCCTGCCAGGGCACGTTGGTAGACAGTCCTCATGGCCAACATGGGGGCCTTGAAAACCCCAGGAGAAGCTGTGGGTCTGAGCACCTTGTCACTTTTGGGATAAACCTTCCCTTCTCCCAAAAGTCACAAAAATTACTTTCTGGGGCACCAGAGTTTGAAACTCCACACTCAGGAGTCCTGGTTTGGGCCAGTTCCAGTTGTTCCTGAGCCCCTCCCAGCAGCAAGTGCCTAGGCTGCTCTCACAGCGTTCTGTGGCCAGTAGGTCTCTCCACTATGGCCAGACACAACTGGGGATGAGCCCCAAGAAGATGACCCCCAGCCCAGCCCTCCCCTACGTACAACCCACAGTCAAGTTCCCTGTCTGTTCACTACTTGGGGTCTCATGCAAATCCCTTCCACATGGACCTGGCCCAGACCCTGGCCCTTTGACTGGCTCTGTATGTGTCCACTGACCTTTGACCCTCCCACCTCCCACTGGTGTTTGGCTGTGGCCTATTGACTGGCAGGCTCCTGGCACCCTTGCCCCCGGAGAGGCCTGCCCAGAGGCTGGCTGGATGCTGGCCCCATGTGGAGGTACTGTGAGGGGCCACAGAAAGCACAGCCTCTGCAGCTATGTCTAGGCTCCAGCACCCTCATGCCTTTGGGAGCCCTCCGAGGAGAAGCCGAGCCAGCCCTGCCACATACCGCACCCCAGGCCCTGATTTAGGCCCTCCTCTCCCAGGACACCCAGGGCAAAGGTCAGGGCCCAGCCTCAGCCACCCTCACCTCGGTGCCTGCTCATGTCAATGAGTCGTGAGGCCACCCGAGCAGCACTGAGGGCCCCCTCCACCACACAGTCTGGCGGTCCCACAAAGGTGTACACGGTGCGGTTAGTGGAGGGGCCAGCGTCCACATCCAGCAGCACACAGCCCGGGGTCTGGGAGATGGCCTGGGAGATGGCACTGATCACCTGTGAATAAGCCCGGCCCCACACCTCAGTTTCCCCACTGAAAGAGGGAGAGGAGCTTTACAGATGTGTCAGCCCACACCCACACATGGGCCTAAGGAATCCCCATCCCCAGGTCACCTCTCCCAATGCCTGTCACTCAGGCTTACAAGGGGGGTCAGCAGGGGGTGGGCAGCAGGTAGAGCCCTGAGGAGGAACTGCTCCAGGAGGCTGGCTCCAAGAAGGGGACACAAGCCACAGCCACAGTGCCAGGTCACAGCCCCTACCAGAAGGGGCAGATGTCGAGAGTGGGAGTGGGGCCCAAAGGACCTGGAACCTTCTAGGCAGCAGGACAACCAGCGTGGGAGGCTTGGGATCAGGAGATCAGAAATCGTGTCCTAGGGACTTGGAGGCCCACCAGACTTTTGCATCAGTTTCCTCCAGTACAGGGTGGTGACAGCCCCTGCTCTAGCCAACAGCCCAGGGCCCAGTGCACTGACCATGTGGCAGTGTCAGCCTTCTTGGGACCCTCAAACAGTCCTTTGGCTTGGTTCTCAATGGCCCCATTTTCAGATGGGAGCTCCAAGGCCCATTGAGGCCAAGAGACTCTGGCCCAAATCCCTACCAGAAGCAACCAAAAGACTCCAAAAGACCACTAGCCCTGCAGCCCTTACCAGCTGCATCCCACCCATCCTGGTCAGGCACTCCTGAGTTCCCTCTGTCCCCGGGCCAACAGAAATAGCTCAACCCTCTGGGCTGAGAAGACACCCACACCCACACCACCTTCACCCCCTTCTCTTGGCCTCGGGCAGCCCTGCAGGGGCCTCACCTCCTGGTTATTTCCCTCTGAGAAGTTGGGGACACACTCCACCAGCTGGGACATGGCAGCACCTGTTGCGGACACTCCTCTCGGCACACTGCACACTGCGGGAAGGGATCAGGGCCTGTGGCTCAGGAGCCTTTATGAGCAGCCCCTCCCCACCGGCTGCTCATTAACCAGCAGTCACAGGCAGGAGCAGTCACAGGAAGGCTGGGCTGTACCTAAGCCAGTGGCCGGAGGGGTGGGCTCCATGGCTGGGGTCTGGGTACCCCAGGAAGGAATGAGAGATCCTAGAGGGGTAAAGTTCCAGCCAGGCCAGTAGGCCAGCTGGGTTTGAATGCCCATGCAGCCCAGGGCCATCACATGCCCCTCCATGTGGTCCTGCCAGTGACCCTCCTTGTGGCCCCGTGGGTGACCTTCCATATGCCCCTGTGTGGCTCTCAGGGCCTCTGTTTCCTCATGCAGGAGCCAGGGTTTCTCCTTGAGAGCTGGTGGCCCTACACTGTGGGGTGAGGCAGACAGGCAGGAGAGTACAGGCATGTGTGCATATGTGTGTGCATACTATAGCACCTCTGTGTGTAACTATGTATACTACATCCTCATGTATACTGCTATGTACATGAGGATGTGGTGTGAGCACAGGCTGGTGAGGGCCCCTGAAGAGATCCTCCTCTTCCCCCTACCTTGCTCCTGCACCCCAAGGTAGGAGGCTCCAGGGAGGTTTGGAGCAGCAGGTATGGCTCAGAAGGGCCAACTCCTGTCTTAAGGCTCCACTACTGCCCATGAAGTCCTTAATCATCTTAATCAGGGGCCCACAGGCTACACAGGTATCCTGGCTGCATAGACAACCTGGCCTATAGTCAGTTCCACCCCTCACCCTGTGCTCTCACCACCCACCATCCCCTCCCGAGAGCAGGTGCCACCATATCTGGGGTACTTTGTCCTCCAGCAGTGATGGGGGTAACCATGGGGCCTGGGCAAGGACCACCCAGCTATGGGGGCTATGGGGACCCGAACCTTTTGTGGCCACTCAGCTGGCCTAGGACAAGGAGGGGCCCAGAGAACCTCAGGGGTGGGAGCACAGAGAGTCCCTCAGCCAGGCCCAAATCTGGAGACAGGAAGGGTGGATGGGTCTGTGTGGGCCAGACTATGTTCCTCAAAAGTGCTTTGTTGAAGCCTCAACCTCCAGCTCTTCAGAATGTGACTGGATTTGGAAATAGGTCTTTAAAGAGATTAAGATAACATGAAGTCATCAGGCTGCACTGATCCAATCAAATTGGTGTCCCATAAGAAGAGACAAGGCACAGATTTGTAGAGGGATGACCTGTGAGGACACAGGGTGGAGGCCTCGGAGGATCCAGCCCTGCTGTACCTGACCTCGAGCTTCCCATCTCCAGGACTGAGAGAATGATTATTTGTGGTCTGGGCTGCTTTGTTTGTAGGACTTGGTGACAGCCACCTGTGTGGACTAGTCCAGGGTCACCAGGAACACACTAGCTGTGAGGCCATGCTGCCCCACATAGGATCCCCTCCATCACCTCCCTCCCCCACAGTGGAGTGACCACAGCTGCGAACTCACAGCCAAACTCCAGGACAGTGCCAATGCCAGCCTCTATTCCTGGAGTCAGGGCCCAGCAAAGTCACCTGTCAGGTGAGTAAGATGGGTCAGAAGCAGGTGCTATAAATAACTCCCAGAAAGGGGCCTCTGCGGCACCCCATTTACAGGAAAAAGGGTGTCAGAGGTACCCACATCCAGGTTCCCAATACCGTTCTTGACAGCAGGGCCTGGGAAGAAAATACAGGGTGAGCCAGAGCATTTTCCCAGCCCAAAGTGCAAAGTAAGCATCCCCCAGGCCATAAATAAATGATTGAATAGATAAATACATACAGCCAAGACAAATCTCCTACACATAAGAATCCCAAATAGCTCGTGTGGCTACATGGCCCTCAGGCAGGTGGAGCATGGCCCCTCTTTCAATGTGGGCTGTGGCCGTGGGAAGCAAGCCCAGCCTGTGCCAACTCTGTAAGCACACCCCCTTCTCCCGTCTACATGGGGACACGGCCACCACCACCAACTTTGGGGCCTGCTTGAATCACTCATGGCCTCGGAACCCTTTTTCTATTTCCTCTCATTTATATGGTATAATAAGGAAAAATGCAGGTATGGGCTCTGTCCTCCTTACAGGGGAGCCCACCAGCAAGTTCCTTAAGCACCTGCATCCCCAGCACAGCTGCCAGGGCAGGGCCCAGCACTATGTAGATGAGGGTGGGCCAGTGGGCCCCCACAGGCAGAGCCCCAGGGACTGCTCTGCCTGCCATTTTCTACTTTATGACACTGTGACATCTTGGGCCTTACTGGCTGGGAGAGACTGCCCCCTGCCCAGCTAATTCCTAGAGACAGCAAATAGCTGAGCCCACCTCCCAGCCACCCACTGTCTGACTCTCACTCACCAAGTACTCTGGTCAGCTTGATCCATGATAGCCAAGGGTCCTTAGGAACAAGTGACCCAAGTCCTTGCTCAGACCTGCCACCTGTCTGGAGACAAAGCCTTGCCTTGCTCTCTGTCCTCCACTTCCTCACTGGCCAGGGTGTCCCTTGGTGGCCTGGCCTGGCCTGATGAGCCAGAAACTCCCCTTTTAAGGCAGTTGTCACCCGTGGGTCATCCTACCACACTTGACGAAAATAAAGCTAATACACTTTATTGCACCTCTGCTGGCCCCAGGCCCAGGGGCCGTAGACTTGGCTGAGATTCCATGGCTGCAGCCCAAGGCCTGAGCACCCTGTGCTGGTCCAAGCTTGGATGTGGTCATTATTACTGTGAGCTTCACCATCCCAGGGTGACCCCATGGTAAGGTGACCAGACATCCCGCTTTCGGAGGGACAGTCCCGATTTTTAACAATTTGTCCTGCGTCCTGCATTCCGCAGCATTTTTTAAAAGTCCCGATTTTTGGAAAGAATGCATGACAAGCTAGGGAATAGCAGGAGAATGGGAAGGGAATAGACAGCTGCTGTAAAGGTTAATGTAACTCCATTTGGAAATGAAAAGGCTAATGTAAACTCCTTACTCCCCTCCTGGGCAAGGTATCAGAAGGAGACTGGCTCCCTCCCTTGCTTCTAGGCAAGGACAATTAGCTCAGAAGGAGCCAAACTGTCTGGAACAAACAAGTAGACCCCCTTTCTAGAGTAAGGTGACCAGACATCCCGCTTTTGGTGGGACAGTCCCAATTTTTAACAATTTGTCCTGTGTCCTGCGGCGTTTTAAAAAAGCCCCAATTTTTGGAAAGAATGCACGACAAGCTAGGGAACAGGGGAGAACAGGAAGGGAATATACGGTTTTTGGCTGCCGTGTGGCTATTTTGCCAGGATATGTGTTTTATATTATTTTTGTTAATTTTATAATGTTAAACTTTAATAATAACAAATAATTGTTGAGAACTGATTATCGAGAACTGCTTATCAAAGTTTGCATTGTTGTCAGCCCCCCCCCACCCATGGTGTCCCGCTTTACCAATGTTAAAATCCAGTCACCTTACCCCATGGTGAAACCAATCCGCCAGAGCCCCAGGGGCCCAGCCCATCCCTCCTCTACACATAAGGGGGCTCTGCCCTGCCCAGACCCAGCCTACCTGACAAGAGTTGCCAACTCTGTGGTGCTCAGACTGCCCTCACCAGACACACAAGCCTCCACCTCTGAAACACCCCGGTCATGGGCCTGTTCCTGCAAGGAGGTGACCTTAGGGTCCCTCTGCGCACACTGAGGCTTCCCTGTGGCTTCCTAGTCGTCTCCCAGACAACCACCGCCTGAGCCAGCTCCTCCCTCCATATGGAAGTTAGCAGGCACCCGCCATGCCCTCAAAGAGCCAGAGGTGAAGGCAGACAGGTAAACAGACGACTTTAATAAAGTGAACAGGTCCTCCAGGTTCGGCGCGGGCTGCGGGCCTGGCAGCTGTGAGGTCCGCCCAGGGCCCCTCCCAGGCGCTGTCGGCGGGGCGGGTGGCCCTTCTCGCAGGGGGGAAAGGTACGCGAGGAGGCACGCGGCCCCCAGGTTTGGCACAAGCACGGGGACTGCGGGAGGCCATCACCAGGCGAAGAGTGGCTTGCTGTCCTCTTTGGAGAGCTCGCACAGGCAGCTGAGCAGCAGCAGCGCGTCGCCCAGGAACTTGGGGGGCACGATGTCGATGACCAGCTTGCGCAGCGCGGCCGGACTGCTGTGCAGCGGGTTTGCGCGCAGATCGGGGCGCTGCTTCAGGATGCCATAGGTGTTGATGAGGAACTCGCTGAACACCGGATGCACATCACGGCTGTACCCCAACTTCTCTAGCCGCGCGCTCAGCGTCAGGTAGCGCTGGGTCAGTTCACGCAGCTTCTTCTCGTCCACGGAGCCGTCCAGGGACTTGATGGAGGTCTGAGGACAGAGCATGGTGGGAGGGGCGTTGAGGGGAGGTGGGGTCAGAGCACCAGTGCAGGTGCTGATGGGAGAGGTGGGGGCAGGGCAATGGAGGGGGCAAAGCACAGGGGAGGTGGGGGCAGATCAGGAAGGAGATGAGGGCAGGAGGGAGGTGGAGAGAGGTGGGGGCAGGGTACTGGGAAGGAGGGAGATGGGGCAGGGTAGAGGTGAAGGAAGGTGGTGCAGGGGGTATAGGTGGGGGCAAAGGGGGAGAGGTCCAGGGGTCACAGCGCATGGGACTGGGAGATCAGGTCACATGCTGCACATTAAGGAGGGTAGAAGCACAGGGTTGGAGAAGGGATGTATGGGGTCACAGCACATGGAGGTGATCTGAGAGGGAGACCCCACTGCAGTGCCAGACCCCGCTTGCTGTCCTTGCTTCTGGCCCCTGTGGGCAAGGGAAGAGGCAGGGCTGAGGGCAAGCCTGGGCAAGGCCTCGTAGAGTGGCAGAGAGGCCAGCAAGGGCCCACCTGCTTGATCTTCTCAGGGATGTTGGACACAGTGAAGCCATAGAGCCGTGTCACACCCGGGAAGACATAGGCCAGGATGCGGCGGTCCAGCTGGAAGGCGATCTCCCCAACAATGCGCCCATCTTTCTCGGCACCTGCGAAGCTGTGGATCTCTGCAAGACAGGGGTGAGGCAGGCTGGGGAGTGGCCGGTGAGGGCAGCTGCCCCACACACACTCCAGGACCAGATTTATGGAAAGACCTGGCCTCCACTCTGGGGTTCAGTACAAACCTCAAAGAAACTTTTTCTTGCCAAAGGGCAAAATACCTTTTCCTACTCCCTGTTCTTTGAGTGTTTTCTTAGAAAACTTGCCCCCTTGGCTGTCAGTGACCTTTTTGAAGCTTGGTGAGCTTCTAGTTTATTTTCTTGTCTTCTGTTGCTAGGGGTCTGCCCCTGTTCCAGGCTCAGTGTATGACCCCTGCTAATGACAGAGGCACCTCCTGGCCTGGAGAAAGACTGGGTGAGGGTCTCTCTGTCTTGGGGACCTCTGGGCATTGAAAGTTGGTTTAATTTTAACCAATGATAAAACTGTTTCTCTTTGTCCTATGCATGTGGAGAGGATGGCTGGGTGGTAGGAGATGTTGTTTTAAATTATCTCCATGACATTGCTTAGGACACTCAGGGTACCCATAGACCAGGATAGCCGTGTCCTGCAGGTGTGTATGAAGAGCCATGCATGTGAGCACAGCTGCTTCCAAAGGTGGCAAATGAGGCCACCTAGGAGAGCCAGGGAAGACCAGAGGTCAGGCCACCTCCCTGCCCATCAATGCCAGCAAGTACATCCCTAGGAGACTGCCTACACCAGCATTTCCCAAAGAGTGCTCTGGACACTGCCCTGGACAGGCTAGGACAGAAGAGCTGGGCACCCTTCTGGGTCAGGATGACAGTCCAGGCCCTGCTTTCCTCTGGTTCCCTCATCCCAGGATGAACTGTAGAGCTGCTCATGACCTTGGCTCCTTCTAGCCAGGAGGAAGGCAGGTTCCCCGAGTGAAGTTCTACCAAGTTCTGGGCAACTCCCCCCCGCCAGCCCCACACTGAGCCTGAGACCCCTGGAGCCCTCTCAGAAGGAAGCTACCAGGCCCCAAGGTCTCTGGGATCCCGACTGCTTATCTATTCCTGCTGGAGCATTTCTGGTCCTTACATGAGAGGAGACTCAGACCCCACTACAGATTAGCAATGGAGGCTGGGGCCACACTGCCTCCCCAGCCATTTAAAAATGTTTTTACTAGAACAATTCATGTTATAAAATTCACCCTTTTAAAGTAGACATTTCAGAGGCTTTTACTCTATTTGCCGAGCTGTGTAACTGTCACCGCTAATCCCAGAACAGTCTCCTCACAAACAAACCAGCCTGTACCTGCTAAGAGTCATGCCCCTATCCCTTCCCCAGACCAACAACCACTAATCCATCTCTGTCCGTACATGTTTATCTGTTCTGGACATGCCATGTAAATAAAGTCACATTATATGTGTCCTTTTGCGACTGGCTTCCCTCATCCAGCTTGATGTGTTCAAGCCCATCCATGTTGCAGCATGTCAGCACTCATGCCTGTCGTGGAGGGATAACAGTCTATTGTACACGTGCCACTTGGCAGCTGGTAGGCATGTGGGCTGCTGATGAGTCCTGGTGCTGTGAACCATGTAGCAGTTTATAAATGTGGGCTTTCAATTCTCTGGGCATGTAGCTAGGAATGGAATTGCTGGGCCACCTGGTAACCATGTAACTTTTTGAGAAGCTGCCAGAGTATTTTCCAGAGCACCTGCACCATGGTGTGTTCCTGTCAGTTCAGTGTGCAGTTCCAGTTCCTCCATCTCACACCTGTTACTGTCCATCTTTTTGTCCCATCATCCTACTAAATAGGAAGTGGTCTCTCACTTACATTTCACTGATGACAAGTGATGTTGAGTATTTTTATGTGCTTATTAGCTATGAATATATGGAATATATTTAAAGAAATAAATATATACAAGGCCTGTCCAGAAATTACCCAGTCATGTATGTTTCTATCTTTCATATTGCAGGGCTGGATACTTTTCAGAAAGCCCTCACATTTGTCTCCAGAGCCAGATGGATTAAGAAAGAAAAGAAAGAAAGAAAGATAAATCCAAATCCTTTACCCATTTTTAATTGGATTGTTTGTCCTTTCACTGTTGAGTTGTGTGAGTTCCTATTCTGGATATCAGGCCCATACCAAATACATGATTCACAAATATTTTCTCCTGTCTCTAGGCTAACTTTTTACTCTCTTGATATTGTCTGTCAAAGCAAAAAGTTTTTGCTTCTGATAAAGTCCAATTTATCTAGTTTTCCTTTGTTGGTTGGGCTTTTGGTACATATCTAAGAATCCATTCATTAAGCCAGAGTTGAGAAGATTTAATTCTATGTTTTCTTCTTAGAGTTTTATGGTCTCAATTCTGTTACACTGTAGAGCTTTAACATGTTTTGAGTTAACTGTTATGTGTACTATGAAGTAAGGATCCCACTTCCTTCTTCTGCTTGTGTCTGGCCATCTGTCCCAGCACCATTTGCTAAAGACTGTTCTGTCTTGATGTTCTCCTCAAAACCCACGAATATGCGGGTTTGTTCCTGGACTCTCAGTTCTATTCCATGGATTTGTCTGTCCTTATGACAGTATCACACACTCTTAAACAGTATAAAGCAGAAGTGTCCAACCCACAGCTGGAGGGCCATATGTAGCCCAGAATAGCTATGAATATGACCCAATATAAAATCATAAACTTAGTTAAAACATTATGAGATTTTCTTTGTGATTTTTTTTTTTTGTGGAACTTGATTGCACAGTTCTTGAGCATGAACTTTGTAGATGACAACATTGTGTATCAATGTCATGTGAAATAAACACGTGGGATGCTCTCACTATTTGTACGTATGCAGGCCCGTTTTACAGCATGTGCGGCTTCCACTGTGTTATATTCCAAGTACAGTCAAATTGACACCATCAGATGTTACGTGTGCTCGTGGTGACTTAGCAAGGCAGAGATTATCAATGTCAGGGGATTAACGTTGTTTAGCAGTCAGATGAGCATTCTTATTAAGGGACTTAATTAATGTGTGAAGAAATTGCCTCACACATCACCCACCCCACTTTACATTGGCCTCTGCCTCACCCTTCACCAGCAGCTGAGATGCAGAAGGGTCCAAGCCTTGCTTTCTATTTTCCTGTCAATTAATTTTCATAATAAAAGTAAATATAGTCCATTATCTTTTTTTTTTTTT
>NW_003852523.1:5428023-5450491 GCF_000181295.1 Otolemur garnettii
AAAAAAAAAAAAAAAAAAAAAAAAAGTTGGTTATGTGGTAGCATATTTAATAGCAAAAAAACTTAAACCATTTACTGATGGTTCTTTAAGCAATGTATAGAAAGCATGGTGGGGCTCGGTGCCTGTGGCTCAAGTGGCTAAGGTATCAGCCACATACACCTGAGCTGGAGGGTTTGAATCCAACCTGGCCTGCCAAACAACAATGACGGCTGCAACCAAAAAATAGCCAGGCATTGTGGCGGGCACCTGTAATCCCAGCTACTTGGGAGGCTGAGGCAAGAGAATCGCTTGAGCCCCGGAGTTGGAGGTTGCTATGAGCTGTGATGCCATGGCACTCTACCCAGGGTGACAGCTTGAGGCTCTGTCTCAAAAAAAAAAAGAAAGCATGGTGGATATAATTTGCCTTGAAAAAAGAGGAATATTCCTAAAATCAACTTGTCTCACCAGTTGATAGCCAGATGAATTGAAGAAATTGGAAAATCTATCAAAAGGAGTTTGAAGAGTAAAGCTCCTAATTTTAAATTTTATACTTTGGTGAGGAATGATAGCACTGATGGTACAATATGACTTGCCATTTTTATTAGAGGTATTGATGACACATAGTATCAAGATCACTGAAGAAATAGCTTCTTTAGCACCATTAAAACACACAGCTAAATCAAGAGATATATAAGAAGCAGTAAAAACATATGCCAAAGTGATTTTCTTTTTTTCTTTTCTTTTCTTCTTTTTTTTTTTTTTTTAGAGACGGAGTCTCAATTTGTTGCCCTTGATAGTCTCACTTTGTTGCCGTGGAATCACAGCTCACAGCAACCTCCAGTTCTTGGGCTTAGGCAATTCTCCTGCCTCAGCCTCCCAAGTAGCTGGGACCATGCCAAAGTGATTTTCTTTGTCCATTGTCAACATATCTGGTATAGTTATTGATGGTGCCCCAGCGATAGTTGGTATAAGAGAGGGACTTAGAAAGTAGAAGATGAAGTAATTGCCATACAAAACTCACATTTGATGAAGTATCACTATATAATACATCAAGAAAATTTATACTCAAAAGCTTTAAAAATGGATAACATCAATAACATCATGCAAATCATCACCAAGACTGTGAATTTCATAAGGGATTGAGTCATTGCCACTTCCAGGAATTCCTGAAAAGTATTGATGCTGACTATGGCGATGCCATTTACTTTTCAGAAATAAGAGAACTCAGACAAGGTTGTCCTCTATCACCACAACTATTCAACATAATGCTGGAAGTTCTAGCCAATACAATTAGGCAAGAGAAGGAAATAAAGGGCATCCAAATGGGCACAGAGGAGGTCAAACTCTCCCTCTTTGCTGAGGTTATGGTATTATACTTAGATAATCCCAAAGACTCAATCACAAGACTCCTGGAAGTCATCAAAAAATACAGTAATGTTTCAGGATATAAAATCAATGTCCACAAGTCAGTTGCTTTTGTATACGCCATTAATAGCCAAGATGAGAGGCTAATTAAGGGCACACCCCCCTTCACCATAGCTCAAAGAAAATGAAATACCTAGGAATATACCTAACAAAGGAGGTGAAGAATCTCTATAAAGAAAATTATGAAACCCTAAAAAAATAAATAGCAGAGGATATTAACATATGGAAGAATGTACCATGCTCATGGCTGGGAAGAATCAACATTGTTAAAATGTCTATATTTCCCAAAGCAATCTATAGATTCAATGCCATCCCTATTAAAATACCAATATCACACTTTAAAGACTTGGAAAAAATAATTCTGTGTTTTGTATGGAACCATAAAAAACCCCATGTAGCTAAGGCAGTTCTTAGTAATAAAAACAAAGCTGGGGGGGCATCAGCATACCAGACTTTAAGCTGTACTACAAGGCCATAGTGGTCAAAACAGCATGGTACTGGCACATAAATAGAGACATAGACATTTGGAATCGAATAGAAAACCAGGAAATGAAACTAACATCTTACAGCCACCTAATCTTTGATAAACCAAACAAGACCATAAACTGGGGGAAAGAATCCCTATTCAATAAATGGTTCTTGGAGAACTGGATATCCGCATGTAAAAGACTGAAACTGGACCCATACCTTTTTCCACTCACAAAAATTGATTCAACATTGATAAAAGACCTAAATTTAAGTCATGAAACGATAAAAATCCTCAAAGAAAGCATAGAGAAACACTTGAAGATATCAGCCTGGGAAAAGACTTTATGAAGAAGACTTCTGTAGCAATTGCACTAACAACAAAAATAACAAATGGGACTTAATTAAACTGAAAAGCTTCTGTACAGCTAAGGAGACAACCACCAAAGCAAACAGACAACCTATACAATGGGAAAGGATATTTGGATATTTTCTTTTTTTTCTTTTTTTTTTTTTTTTTTTGGACGGAGCTATCCCCCTGGGTAGAGTGCCATGGCATCACAGCTCACAGCAACCTCCAACTCCTGGGCTCAAGCGAGTCTCCTGCCTCAGCCTCCCAAGTAGCGGGGACTACAGGCACCCGCCATAGCACCAGGCATTTTTTTTTTGGTTGCAGCCATCATTGTTGTTTGGCAGGCCCAGGCTGGGGATTCGAACACGCCACCTTAGGTGTATGTGGCTGGCGCCTTAGCCGATTGAGCCACAGGCGCCGAGCCATATTTGGATATTTTCAATCAGACAAAAGCTTAATAACTAGGATCTATAGAGAACTCAAATTAATCCACATGAAAAAAGCCAACAATCCCATATATCAATGGGCAAGAGACATGAATAGAATCTTCTCTAAAGACGACAGACAAATGGCTAACCATCATATGAAAAAATGCTCATCATCCCTAATTATTAGAGAAATGCAAATCAAAACCACCCTGAGATACCATCTAACCCCACCAAGAATGGCCCACATCACAAAACCTCAAAACTGCAAATGCTGGCATGGATGTGGAGAGAAGGGAACACATTTACAGTGCTGGTGGGACTGCAAACTAATACAACCTTTTTGGAAGGAAGTATGGAAAACCCTCAAAGAACTCAAGCTAGACCTCCAATTTGATCCTGCAATCCCATTACTGGGCATCTACCCAGAAGGAAAAAAATTTTACTGTAAGGACACTTGCACTTTATCACAGCTCAATTTACAATCACCAAAATGTGGAAACAGCCTAAATCCCCATCAACTCAGAAATGGGTTAACAAGCTGTGGTATATCTATACCATGACATACTATTCAGCCACTAAAAAAGATGGAGACTTTACATCCTTTGTATTAACCTGGATGAAAGTGGGAGACATTATTCTTAGTGAAGCATCACAAGAACGGAGAAGCAAGAATCCTATGTACTCAATTTTCTTATGAGGACACTTGATGACCTAGTATATGGTGGGGGGTAGGGGAAGGGGAGAGGGAGGGAAGCTGGGAGGAGGGGGAGAGAGGGAATGAGGGAGGGAGGTGTGGGTCTCGGTTTGTGACTTGCCTTTTGGGGGTGGACACAATTATAAGAGGGACTTTACCTAACAAATGCAATCAATGTAACCGGGTTTCTTGTTACAAGAAATCCCCAACAATAAAAAAAAATTTTTTTTAATTGTCAATGAGGAAAAAACAAGAAATAAGAGCACTAAGTCAAGGCCAAATATAGAAAAGATTTTCTGATTTGTGACAAGTTGTCAAGTCATTTATAGTATCAAAACCCAAATTTGTGTCTGAACTTAATGATGAAAACTGGCTTACAGATTTAGCATTTTTAGTGGATTTAACCACTCATTTAAATGAGTTAAACATGCACCTTCCAGGTGAAAATCAATTTATCAATACAATGTTTCAAACCATAACAGCCTTCCAAATGAAACTGAAATTATGGCAAGCTCAAATTAAGGCAAACAGTTTTATGCATTTCCGCACATTGGCTAAAAACAATCCTGTGAACAGCAAAAAAATATGCAGCCTTGCTTTTCAATTTGATACAAGAATTTGAAAACAGATTTCAAGATTTCTAGAAAAAAAATTAGTATTTGGTACATTTGCAACTCCATTTTCAGCCGATTAAAGTATGTTAACTCTCAATTTTCAAATGGAATGCATTGAGCTGTAATTTGACAGTCAACTTAAAGAAAAAATTAATCATGTCTCTTTGTTAGCCTTTTTTTAATAGGTCCTGTCTTCCCAGAGACAAATATCCCTTGCTTTATAATCATGCCTTATTCATGTTATCACTTTTTGGCAGCATCTACATTTGTGAGCAACTATTTCCCAGAATGAAGCATATTAAGAGTAAAATTAGAACCAAAATATCTGATGAGCACCTTGAGAACTCACTGAGAATTGCAGCTACTTCCATCAAACCAGATATTGATGCATTAGTTTCTCAGATACAATGTCATATCCCACTAGTTTTATATTGTCCACTTTTTTTTTTGCTTTTATAATAAAAAAGTCAAAAAGAGAGAGATTTTATTACTTAGACACATATACTCTCTATCTTAGTGATCACAAACTTGAGACCTGCTCAATGATTTTAAAAGGCTCCAAGTCGGGTACTGCCTAAATAGGATTATTAGGACTTTTTGGCTTATCTGTGGTGGTAGATATCTTGAAAATTATACACAAATCTTTTTTTTATTAGTGTTTATGTATTTAATGCATGGGCCATGATAATTCTTATTCTTCCACTGTGGTACAAAGAAGCCAACATGTTGGACACTCTGATATTAAAGTCTTCTGATCCATGAAGAAACAAGATGTTTTTCTGCCAGGCACAGTGGTTCATGTCTATTATCTCAGCACCCTGGGAAGCTGAGGAAGGTGCATTGCTTGAGCTCAGGAGTTCAACACCAGCCTGAGCAAGAGTGAGACCACATCTCTTCTAAAAATAAAAAATACCATCCAGGTGTGGTGGCAGGCACCTGTAGTCACAACTACTCGAGAAGCTGAGGCAAGAGGATAGCCCGAGCCCAGGAATTTGATGTTTCTGTGAGCTATGATGATGCCACGGCATTCTGTACCTGACAGAGTGAGACCTTGTCTCAAAAAAAAAAAAAAAAAAAAAAAGTTTTCTATTTATTTATTTAGGGATTCTTTAACTTCTTTCAACAATGTTCTGTAGTTTCTGGTATATTTCTTTCCCAATCACTTGGGAAGACTGTGGAAGGCAGCAGGGATTAAGGATGAGATGCAGATGCACCACTCGGGGTGTTGGGGCAATGAGCATGGAGGAAGAGGTACAACTCCTCTGTACTGATGCATCTCTCTGATCAGGAGTCTTCCCCCTCCCTTCTCTAAAACCTAAAGTAATCAGAAGAAATATGCAATACCTGAACTGTTGTAGAAATGATTTCTAGTCTAACCTGGGCCCTCTAAGATCCAGCCAAAAATCTACTCTTGAAATTAAAAAGTCAATGCAATGGATAAATCTCTAGAAAGACTTAGGGAAAGAGAGAAAGAAGACAAAAATTACTGCTATCAGAAGTTAGAGATGACCCCACCAGAGATCCTACAGACATTAAAAGTATAAAAAGGAAATATTAGGATTAACTTTATGCCAATAAATTTGACAACTTAGGTGAGATGGGCTAGTTCTTTAAAAGACACAGAAAAATAGATAATTTGAATAGACATCTGATAACCTACAGGTCACATTTGACAGTTTACTTTAAGAATCACAGTGTCGGGCAGTGCCTGTGGCTCAAGGAGTAGGGCGCCAGCCCCATATACCAGAAGTAGTGGGTTCAAACATGGCCCCAGCCAAAAAAAAAAAAAAAAAAGAATCACAGTGTCTTCCACAGAGACATTTTAGCTGGATTGTTGCAATCTGTATGCAGCCAGTGTAACCTCTGCATGTGCTTCACAAGGAAGGCCCCCTGGGTACAGGCCCCTCCCTTCTCCTAAACATCATTGTTAAAATGAGCAAGCCATAGACGGAGCCCCAGTAAGCAAAACACATCCCCAAACAGACCTGTGTCCAGAATACATGAAGAACTACCTCAAGCTCCCCAAGAAGATAAGTGACCCATTTGGGGGGGAAAGATGGGCAAAAGGTTAGCACAGACACAACCCTGGCCTTGGCCCTGGCCCCCATCTTACCCCACCCCCTGTGCACTAGGCCTCCGCACCCTGCACCACATACCATTGAGGTAGTAGCTCCTCCTGGGCCTGTCCCCGGCGGGCAGGCTGGCCTCTGAGAAGCATACCTTCTTGGGCCGCACTAGTCCCCTGGGCTCCAGCAAGGTCTTGTCCACCAGTGAGTTCTGCAAGGGGCTCAGGAGCGGAGACAGCGTCCCCTCGGCACCTCGGGGGACACGCAGCTCCGCAGGGCTGAGGAAGGCCTTGAAGGGTGCCGGGGAGGGGGCTGCACAGCCTGGGGAGCTGTCATCCTCGCTGGAGAGGGGGGCGTGCGAGCATAGCAGGTCCTCCAGGGAGGATGTCTGCAGCTGGGAGGGCACGTCGGGGACGCTGGTGAACCTTCCAAAATCTGGAGCTGTGACAGAGAGGAAAGGGGCAAGCGCTCAGGTTGGTGCTCCTGAGATGTCCCAAGGAAGGCTGAAAGCACCTTAAGGAACCCTCCACGCCCAACCCCAAGCTCTGATTCCAGTCACTGTACCCCTGGCTCCAGAACCTCCTCTTTCCTCTCCAGGCCTTTCCTGGACATGGGTGAAGTGGCCCCGGGCACCTGCCCTGCCCAAGGGGAGCACCTGCTTCTGCTCACAGGCCCAGCAAGCAAGCACACCCCATGTGCCATACTCTGCTATATGCTTTTTAAATTTTATACACATGTAAATGTGTCATCCCATACATTTTATTCTGCACAGAACTTTTTGCTGCAACATTATCTGAGATTTCTCCATGCTGAGTCATTTGGTAGCTACTCTGTTTACCTATTTCCTGGCACACGTGCACACTGGGCACACATACACTCACAAAGTGACTTTTTATGCTTTGTCTTACTGGTGGATTTGGGGCTCTTTCCAGGTTTTGTGAAAGCAAAGCTGTAACTAGCCTTCTTAAGGTGCCTCCTCGTTCCTCAGGCATCCCCTGCAAGATACACCTGCATGGGCCTGGGTGTGTGTGTTTCTCATTCCTTGCTTTCTGAAACCACAGAGGAAGTCTGTGCCCACCCCCAGCTCCTGCTCCCATGCCCTCTGCAGCACGCAGTATTCCCAGACCTGGCTGCTGAGCCCAGGCACAGCACACTGACTCCTAGTCACGTTGATTTACCTCTTCTTATGAAATCTCTTTCTAAGTTTAATTAGTTCAATCTATTTTAAGTTTATTCTCCTTGCAATAAAGCAAACATATATAGAAGAAATGGTGTTAAGATCTATATCAAAAAATTACATCCAGAGCAGAGCCTGTGGCTCAGTGGGAGGGAGCCGGCCCACATACCGAGGGTGGCAGGTTCCAACCCAACCTCAGCCAGCTAAAACAGCAGTGGCAATTGTAACAAAAATAGCTGGACATTGCGGCGGGTGTGGGTACCTGGAGTCCCAGCTACTCGGGAGGCTGAGGCAAGAGAATCACCTAAGCCCAAGAGTTGGTGGTTGCTGTGAACTGTGATACCACTGCACTCTACCAAGGGAGGCAGAGTGAGATTCTGTCTCAAAAAAAAAAAAATTACATCTTAAAATGTTCCTCTGAAGGAACCAACTAATCTGCCCCCAAAAATGTTTTCCAAAAGGGAAAAAAGATTCAAAAGAAACTAGGTCATCAGTGTGTGGCCTCCTGCCCACATGGGAGGCCCAGTCAGTTCTTGAAGCCCCCATAGCCTCCTACCAGAAGCTTAATTTTTAATTAAGATCCAATTGTACACTATCATATCTTAATTTAAAATTTTAATTAAAAAGTATCTTCTGGAAAATTACTTTTTTTTTTTTCAGAGACACGGTTTCTCTCTCCCATGGAGGCTGGAATGCAGGGTGCAATCATAGTTCACTGTAACCTCAAACTTTAGGGCTCAAGTGCTCCTACTACCTCAGCCTCCCTAGTAGCTGGGACTACCCAGGCATGCATCACCATGTCTGGGTAATTTTATTTTTTGTAGAAACTGGGTCACACTATGTAGTCCAGGCTGCTCTCAAATTCTTGCTGTCAAGTGATCTTCCTGCCTCAGCCTCCCAAAGTGTTGGGATTACAGGTGTGAGCCACTGTACCTAGCCACACATTACTTTTTTTGTGTGTTTTTTTTTTTTGCAGAGACAGAGTCTCACTTTGTCCCACTTGGTAGAGTGCCATGGCGTCACACAGCTCACAGCAACCTCCAACTCCTGGGCGATTCTCTTGCTTCAGCCTCCCGAGTAGCTGGGACTATAGGCACCCACCACAACACCCGGCTATTTTTTTGTTGCAGTTTGGCCAGGGCCAAGTTTGAACCTGCCACTCTCGGTATATGGGGCCGGCACCTTACCCACTGAGCCACAGGGGCTGCCCCAGACATTACTTTTAAATGACTTCAGAAGTAGGGGGCAGCCCCTGTGGCTCAGTGAGTAGGGCACTAGTGCCATATACCGAGGGTGGTGGGGTCAATCCCGGCCCCGGCCAAAATGCAACAACAAAAATGACTTCAGAAGTAGAAAACTTAAATGAACCAGTAAAAAAGAAGAAACATCTAAAAGGTATAAAATAGTTATCTCCAAAGGGCTGTCCAGGTGGTTTGGGGCAAGCTCTGCCAAGTTTCTAGACAATTCATCATCCCTGAATCATACAGACAAAATCATAAATACAATGGGAAAATTAAAAGATGCTCTTTTAAGGTTCAAAATTTGCCAGAACTCTGGTATCAAATTCCCACAAGACAACCCCCAGAAAAGAAATCCTAGCCAGGCTCCTGGGAAAGTAGAATCCAGAAATAACCGCACAAAACTGTATCCAGACATACACTGGGGACAGACAAGGTGAGAGACAGGGTTGCCACTGAGCCCAGCAGCTGTGCTGTGCAGTAAGATCCCATTGACGAGCCCAGAAAAAAGCTGGGGGGTGGGGGGGTCACCACCTTTCATACAGACAGAAACATGGTCATAAAAGTTGAGCTAAATGACTCATTTTCTCAATCTTTTTTGTCTTTAACATTTAGGAGCTGGAAGGACTGCTCCCAGCACTGGCCAGTGCACTGTCCTCCCTGAGCTGCCTCCTACCTGTCCCTGAGGGAGCCCCGCAAGGGTTGAGGCGAGAGCAGGAGCTGAGTCAGGAACACGGGCAGAAGTGCACCTGCCAGCCACCCTGCGCACAGGGACTGTCTGTGAAGAACACACTTGGAGACTTAGAGAGTGTAAGAGATAAGCTGGGAAGCACCGTGGAATAGAACAGCTCAGCCAAGTATCAGGACACAGGACATTTTCAGACTGATAGCCTCTCTGCACATCAACACTGACCACTCTGAAAACACTATCAGAAAAGAAGGCTCATCTGTAACTGCAACAAATTACCATAAAATGCCCAAAGGGTGTTATGTCAAAGGGTGTTATTGTCAAACTTGCGAACTTATTAATGGCTGAGTGCACTTACAAACTTATTAACAGCTGAGTGCAGTGGCTCATGCTTGTAATCCTAGCACTCTGGGAGGCCAAATTAGGTGGATTGCTTGAGACCATCCTGAGCAAGAGCAAGACCCCATCTCTAGCAAAAATAGAAAAAACTAGCCAAGCACTGTGGCAGATGCCTATAGTCTCAGCTACTCAGATGGCTGAGGCAGGAGGATCATTTGTACCCAGGCGTTTGAGGTTGCTGTGAGTTATGACACCGTGGCACTCTGTCCAGGTGACAGAGTGAGATTCTGCCTCAAACAAACAAACAAAAAAGGGCGGCACCTGTGGCTCAAGGAGTAGGGCACCAGCCCCATTTACAGGGGTGGTGGGTTTGAGCCCCGCCCCGGCCAAAAACTGCAAAAATAAAATAAAATAAAGGCTCGGCACCTGTAGCTCAGCAGCTAGGGTGACAGCCACATACACCGGAGCTGGTGGGTTCCAATCCAACCTGGGCCTACCAAACAATGACAACTACAACCAAAAAATAGCTGGGCATTGTGGCAGGCACCTATAGTCTCAGCTACTTGGGAGGCTGAGGCAAGAGAATCCCCTAAGCCCAAGAGTTTGAGGTTGCTGTGAACTATGATGCCATGGCACTCTACCGAGGGTGACAGCTTGAGACTTTGTCTCAAAAAAAAAAAAAAAAAGAACAGCCTGGGCAATATAGCAAGATCCAATCTCCACCCCTAAATGGGGCAGGGGGTGGGGAGAGAGATAGCTTAATATAACTGCAACATATGAAATCACTAGGGCTACTTAAAAGACTAGATTAAAAAATACTACTGAAAAATGTGTTTTTAAAATTTGCTCCTTCCTTCTAAGTCAGTGATTCTACTTTTAGAAAAAGAAATAACCCTAAATTAAAGTGCCCATAGCTCAGTGGTTAGGGTCTGGCCACATACACCAGGGCAGGCAGGTTCAAACCTGGCCTGGGTCTGCTAAACAACAATGACAACTGCAACAAAAAATAGCCGGGTGTTGTGGCAGGCTGAGGAGGCTGAGGCAAGAGAATCACTCAAGCCCAAGAGTTTTTGAGGTTGCTGTGGGCTGTGATGCCACAGTACTCTACCGAGGGTGACATAACGAGACTCTGTCTCAAAAAATAATTACAATAAAATAAATAAATAAAAATAAAACCATTTTGCAGGGTTATTTACCTCAAGGGGATAAAGAACTTTAACTTCAAACATTAGTACATTACTGAATTAAATAAGAGAAATTGGCTTTTAAAGGGGGCAGCCTGTACTGAACACAGGCACTAGGGGACTCTTGGAAACCCATGAACCGCTGCTGTGTGGTCCTTCTGTAGATAGACATTTTTTTTTTTTTTTGCCAAGCTCAGCACTGGTTTTCCAAACTCCAACACTGAAGGCCAAGGTGTGCCCTGGCTGAATGGAGCCAGGCTGAAAGCCCTCCCCGCAAGCCCATGCTCGCTCAGGCCCAGAGCATCACCAAGCACTACTCACAGAGTGGCTGGCCCTCCCAGCCAACAGATGTGGCTGGACCTGCCCTGAGACTTTGTCCTGCAGTTCCAGGCTTTCTGGGGGCCCAACTCAGACCCTTTAGGGACAGCATGGACTGAGTAAGGGATCCCCCAGCACTCTGTCTGCAGCTGACCACATGGTCAGCTCTGAGCCCTGAGGCCTGGCCCAGTGTAATTCCTAGGGGATGCGCCCTTTGGTAGCTGCCTAGTGCCAGCAAGACTTGAAAATAAGTAAGTGCCCTTTGCAGCCACGGCAACACTTGGGCTCTGAGCCATGAACTTGGACCAACACTCAGCAGGATTTCACATAGCCATGACCACTATGCCTTCTAGCAAATGTCCAGTGGCAAGAGTGGGGGAGCTTAGTGGTTGGTGGGGACACAGGTCCTGGGGCTTACTGGCTGGACCCTGTGTCCTTTCAATGATATGGTCTGTGCCTGTCCAGACCCTCATCAGGGCCCTAGAGACTGAGGGTGCTGCAGTGCTATGCCAGCAGTCTTGGCACCATGGACTGGTCACAGCTAGGAAGTGGAAAGTACTGCTCTCGCATGCTGTGTGTACATGGAGGCAGGTTTCTCAGGGCAGTAGTGGGTGTCCAAGATGGACTCCAGGAAGTGACCATGCCAAGCTCAGGGCCTGGAGCGTCCACTCAGTGAGCAGCTGAGCTGGCCTCCTGGAGTGGTACAGGCACTTGCAGACAGCAGGGTACACAGGGCACTGGTGAGCACAGATGGCTGTGTTCCATCCCCGAGGGTCACACTGTAAACCACACCCCAAATCACATACATAGAAGAAAATTGCTCCACAAAACCTTTAAAATAGAAACAGCTACTTTGGCAGAAAGTGATCAAACCTTATTGTTCTCTGTAAAAAAGCCCTAGCAGGTTGGAGTCGACACTGGTGAGCAGGATTGGGGCCCCCCTGGCCCTCCAAGGAATGGGCCCACCTGCTGGTCTGGACTCGACATTGCAGGACCTCCCTCTGAGGCAGTGCCCCTAGCACTGGGCTTGCTCTGGTGTGTGGTGGTGAGCAGATGTGGCATGGAAGAGGCACAAAGCTCTGGCCAGCATGCCTGCCACTGGTCACCGCCTCTGGCATCCTGAGGAGCTGCCCTCCTGCATGGGACTTTTCCTTATGTCTGTCTGCGGCCCCCACAGGACCCCTGCTGACCAGAAGTGTGCCTGAGGATGCACAGCAGATAGGGCAGGTGGTCTTGGCTCACTCAGACCTGGGGGTGCCAGTGACACCTGTTTGGGCAGGCCACCTCCCCACTCTGGGGCAGTCCTCACCTCCACTCCCAGGGGAACAGGCCTCGGGGTAGGCGGGGGCCTTGGGCAGGAGCAGGTCCCGGCCGCGGCTGCAGCTCTCCTGGCAGCTCTCACTGAGCAGCCGCCGCAGCATCTGGTTCTCCTTCAGAAGCCGCACCTGCTTCTTTAGGTCCGCGTTCTCGCTCATCAGCCTGCTCATCAGCTCACCGCCCTCCGCCATGGTGTCTTCAGGTGCTTACAGGCGGGCCCAGCCCCATGGAGGTGGAAACCCCGAGCCCACAGCCCCACAGACACAGCCGAGGCCACGGAGTCCCACGGAGTCCCACGGAGTCCCAGCGGAGTCCCAGCGGAGTCCCACCGCCTTCCGCGCCTTGTGATGTCACTGCCCTTAAAGGGGCATTGCTGCCCAGGCTGCACCCAGTCCCTTGCCCTGGACTACACAGCTGAGAAGCCAGGGCCTATGGAGCACACGCCCCAGACATGTGAGACAGACCCTGAAAACACTCAGGCTTCAGTGGGGACTCCGCCTTCACCCCAATGTCCTGGAGGCCATCACCTTCCCTTAGCGCTTGCCCACCCAGCAGTGGACCTGGGGCCTTTCTGGACTCTCTGGGGCCAGATGGCGGCCAGCTGTGTCCTGGGTACCTGGGGTGGCGTCTGGAGTGCAGGTGTTCACTAGGCCCCTGGGTTCCACATCTGAGGAAGGAGGGGCCAATGAATGGCTGGTGGCTTCTGTGACCAGCTGGCTACATCCCTGCCTGCCCACCATACAGACTATGAGCACTGATTGTCTCAAACACCAGCCATCACTAACTGCAAGCCACTACTGTCCTGACTGGAGGCTTCCCAACCAACAGATGAGGGGAGTAGCCACGCGCAGACCTGCACACTTACCTGCTACAGGATGGGTGTCAGTCCTCAGTCAGTGCGGCCTGTGAAACCTCCCCCGGCACTGCTCCTTGGCTCTGTAGGGCTTGTGCTGTCAGCAACCAGGAGACAGCTGCAGGGTCATCCCCTCCTCCTCCTCGCAGGAAGGGCTGTGTCCAAACATGTCTTTATCCACCCACCATTCTAGCCTGATGACTGAGCACGGGGGTGAGGGCTCAGGAGGGGCCCTAAAAACCAAGTGGTGTGACATTCTTTTCAGGAGTCTCAAATTAGGCTGGGTGGAGAAAAATGATTTCTAAATCCCGAATGTACCTTACAAAACCTGAGACTAGCCTAGGAGCAGGACCCACGGCTTTCTCCTCGGTCAGGGAAGCAGGACTCAGTGCCCACCGAGCAGGGTGTATGGGCTTCCAGGACACAGGTCTGGCGAGACACCCTACTGATGCCCCCACCCTCTCTGAGGCCAATGGGTGCTCAAGTTGCTATCCCCAGGCTTCTCAATTGTGTTTAAGGTGCTGTCTTCTTCTCACCATAAGAAACCTCTTGACACCACATTCCCTCTAGCCAGGACCCATCTGATAGCACTGACCACACACCTTCCTTTCCTTGGATTCAATTTGTTAATATGTTGGTAAGTACTTTTGTGTTCTTGAGGGAAACTGATCTGCATCTCCTTTTCTTATAAGGTCTTGGTCTGGTTTTGCCACACTGGCCTTTAAAACGAGCTGCAGGTTTGGGCGCAGTGGCTCACACCTGTAACCCCCACAACTCTGGAAGGCCGAGGTGGGTGGATTGCCTGAGCTCACAGGTTCAAGACCAGCCTGAGCAAGAGTGAGACCCCCTGACTCTAAAAAATAGCCAGGTGTTGTGGCGGGTGCCTGTGGTTTCAGCTACTTGGGAGGCTGAGGCAAGAGAATTGCTTGAGCCCAAGAGTTTGAGGTTGCTGTGAGCTATGATGTCATAGCGCTCTATTGAGGGCAACAAAACTGAGACTCTGTCTCAAAAATAAATAAAAATTAAAATGCGCTGTGGTGTTCCTGCTGTTTCTGGGTATTCATGTTAGATTCTTTCTCAAATATTTGATATAATTCACCAGTGAATCCACCTGGGCCTAGATTTCTTCTAGGAAAGTTTTAAATTTCTAATTCAATTTCTTTTTTTTTTTTCTTGAAATCTCATCAATTATTTCTCAGGTAATCAGTCATCATATCCATCTAATTCAATTTCTTAAAATTTTTCTATTGTTCTCATGTACATTTTGATGATTTTCTTTAAAGAAATTTGTCCATTTCCTTAGGTTGTAGAACTCTGGCCCTGAGCTGGCAATATCCCCTTGTTACTTGCTCTATAGTCCCATCACAGAGACCAGAAGGAACCAGGAATGGACGTGAAGCACATGCTTAGGTGCCTCCAGCAGAACCCAAGCAGGGTAGAGGGACAATAGGACCCAGACAGAACAGCAGCAGGGCAGCCGGGGCAGCACAACAGCAAACTGGGACAGCCAGACAGGAGCCGCAGCTCAGCAGAGTGGGCTGGATAAGCTGCTGTCTGTAGGTCTACAGTGACCTTTTTTTTACTCTAGACCTAAGTTGTTTCCTTTTTTACTTAATCAAACTACAAGCTCATTCATCTCTTCAAAGCACCAACTTTTAGATTCATTGATTTACGCTATTTTTGGTTTTATTGTATTTGACTTTTGCACTTATATTTCCTTCCTTTCACTTACTTTGGTTTTAAACTTCTTAAGGGGGAAACTCTGACCCCTGACTTTAAACCTTTCTTATCACAGTTTGTTTAGCTACAGTCCACAAATTTGATGCCATATTTTTATTTCCAGTCAGTGTGAAATGTTTTCTAATTTCCCTTGCTCATTCATCCTTTTCATTTAAAGACTTTTTTTAAAGAAAACAGCAAGTTTGGAGGAAGGTGCAGAGTCCCCACCCCAACACACCGCCGCCCTCCCCATCAACAACATGCCCCACAGAGGGGACACCCATTAGAACTGACAACCCCAGATGGACCTCTCATCGCCCCACAGCCCCTAGTTTGCATCAGGCTCACTCTCAAGTGCTGTGAGTTCTGTGGGTCCAGACAAGAATGCAGTGACATGTGTCCACGGGTACACCATCACACAGAGCAGTGCTGCCGCGCAGACTCCTCTGTGCTCTACCTGTTTACCCTCGATCCCTCCAACCACCACTGCCTCCATAGCCATGCCTTCTCCAGAGTGTCGTGGCTAAAATCCTATGGAGGCAGCCTTTTCAGATTGGCTTCTTCCATTCAGTATTAATAAAGTGCACTTAAGTTTCCTCCAACTCTTTTGGGGCTTGACAGCTCATTTCCTCCACACAGTTCACCATCCATCTGCCTCTGGAGGATGCCCAGTGCTATAAAGACACACACAGTCAACTCCCATGTGCAGGCAAAGCTCTTATCTCCTTTGGGGGAAAACCCAGGAGTGAAGATAGATGGATCAAAAAGTAAGGCCATATTTACTTTGTGAGAAGCTGCCACTCTGCACTCCCACCATCATGGGAATTCCTGCTGTGTCTCACCAGCATGGGCGTCACTGCTGCAGAGTCTGGCCACTGGTGGGTGGGTTAGTGTCCAGCTGTTTTTCTTCATGTCCCCGGCAACCTGCGGTCTAGGTGTCTTCTCATGTGCTTGTCTGCTGCCTGCACATCTGTGGCATGTCTGTTAAGAACTTTGGCTCATTTTTTAACCATTTTTCTTACTGTAGAGTTTTAAGAGTGCTTTTGGGTAAGTCTTTTATCAGCCATGCATTTTCTCCCAGTCTCTGACTTGCGTCCTCATTTTCTTGACAGTGTCTTTTGCAGAGCAGAAATTTTTAATTTAAATTAATACAACTTATTGTTTTCCTTTCATAGGTTGCAATCCATGGAGTCATATCAACCATCACCAAACCCAAGGTGACCTGTGTTTTCTCCTACACAACGTTCTAGGAGTTCCACAGTCCTGCACTTTACATTCAGGTCTGTGATCCATTCTGAGTTAACGTTTGGGAGGCGTGGGAGTGTCCAAACTCACTGCTGTGCATATGGATGCCTGGTGCTTCAGTAGCACTTGAAAAGACCATCCTTTTTCCATGGAACACCCCTACTCCTTCATCAAACGGCAGCCGTTCATGTTCATGTGGGTCTACTTTGAGGTTCCTGGCCTATTCTACCAACCTACTGCCTTTTCTCAGTCCTTGCAGCTCCCCAAGTTGGCGGCATCAGCCGTCTGCGACTCTCCTTGCTCTTATCCTCAACAGGTCACTGCAAGTGTGTTGTTTCACTACCACATTTGGGTTTTCCAAATCTCTTTCTTTTGCTGATATTGATTTAACTTCACTGCAGTCAGACAGTACTCTGCAATCTTGGTACTTTGTAACCCCTGGGCTCTTCCTGTGACTGGGCATGTGGTCTGCCCCCGTAAGAGGCCAGGAAAACATCGGAAGTGAAGTAAACACCATCAGCTTGTGCTGGCCAACAATGTCCACGTCCGTATCCTCACAGACCTAGCAACTGCTCATTGCTTAGTCAAGTGTGGAAGTCTCCCTATGACTGTGTATTTGTCTAATTCGCTGCAGTCCTGCTTCCTATATTCTGAAGGACAGGTATGATACATTTAGGATTGTTTTGTCTTGACAAATTATTTTATCATTATTAAATATCTCTTATTTCTGATACTAGTCCTTGTCCTAACGTCTACTTTGATATTAACACCAGAATATCAAGGATCTGAAGTTTACATCATCATAAGAAAATCTAGTATGGTTCCACAGAAAAACTTACAGAACATTCAAACTCTGTTCCTGATAAACAAAAATAACTTGGATTCCAGATCTTTAATGACTTAGGACAGAAAAGCTACCTGAGCCACACTGAGGGTCCCCTGTCCTGGTGTGGCTCCACAGGCAAGTCTGCTGCTCTAGGCAGGAGCCTTGCCAAGAGCAAGTCAGGGATAAACGTGCTGGCTGAGGTCACTCCTGGGAGAAACAGACTCTTCTGCACCATGACTCAACTCTGAACAAGAGTTATTCTCAAGGAACAGTAAAGATAGGCTTTCTGTACACAAGGAATTGGGTTATAAACAAGACTAGGGCAGGGACAGGGAGTCAGCCATCCCTCAGCATGATAAAGGAGAATGGGTGGGGCACTGTGCCTCTTGAAGGCCATTGTGGAGGAAAATGACTCAGGCTCTTCATGTGAGGACAGGTGTCACTGTACATGGCCTGGATCTTACCTCTGAGCACACCACACACCTCCAGAAACAGGAGGTGCAGTGGGCACCTACTGACCCCACACTGGAGCAGTCTCAGAAGACTCAGCACAAATAACACAAGCAGGACACGCTTCTGTCCAGGATCACGTCTTGTTTATTAAGGCAGCTGGTCATGTCAGTGATTTTTAATAGCATTTTCAGTATAAAAGTAGATTTATGTTTCCTTTCTGGAAAACAGGTCAGTGATTGGGTTGTGTCTGGGGATCCCAGGGACAAGAGCTGCTGCTTGGGGTGGACTCTGGTAGTCACTGTCCAGCCTGTCACTAGCCCAGTTGGGGGGGACACATGGGCTGGGAAGAGGGTGCAAACGAACTGGGCAGCTCTCAAGGGTCCCAATGCCTTCCTTTAGCCAAATAAACCCTAGCAGCAAGATGTATGGGAAAGTAATGGCACTCAAAGGCCCCTGCTAGACCCCAAACCACAAATGCAGTATGACTAGGCCCTGAAGGGCTCAGGAGAGCAAGAGACCACCTGGGACAGTATCAGGAGAGGCTCTGAGGTAGAAGCCAGTGATAGCACATGGGGTGGGGCACAAGAGCAGGCAGAGGATGAGAGACGGCACAGAGCCTCAGAGAGAGCACTATAGCATTCCAGGCATAGCCTGACATAGCCCTTGGCTGCCTGGTTGGATGTGGTCCAGAGAGAGAGGCTAGGGCTGCCTGCCATCAGTTGTACAGTCCCTCAGCCCCACAAACAGGAGCAGCAGCCAGCCCAGGCAGGAACGACATTGGCTCCTCTACTAATAGCTCAGCTGTGGGGAATGGGGGCCCTCCTGCCCTTGTTCCCTAGGAAGACTGTGCCAGACATGGTGTGTCCCCAGGCTAGGCTTCATCTTGGTGCTTCCCCTGCCCAGCCTGACAGGCTGTTCTCAGAACTGAAGCTTCAATGAACCTGGTGTCTGAAGCCGCCTGCCCCCAACCCTAACCTTAACCCTGCCACCTGGAGGGTGGGGCTGGAGCCTGGGAGAGAGGTGCACAGGAGCCCCACCCAGCCAGGACAGCTTGGCCTCACCAGGAACTTGGTGATGCCACTACCCAGCAGCCCCACTGCCCATGCAGATGCCTCAGGAGTGGCCAGACAGGGCACTCTTGGGGTACATGTGGGAGAAGCGGCCAAGCGTCCAGATGGGGAAGATGTTCTTGTAGTTCGTGTAGGAAATGGCACAAGACTTGTTAAAGACCCCGGAGATGTTTTCCTAAAAGAACACAGGGAGAGAAAAATACAAAGGCCCACCTCTGCATTGTACCAGCAGGTAAGGGAATCAGCCTTAGGGGTAATTACAGAAGAACATAAGAAAGCCACGAGCATGTTACCCCTCAGCCCTTCTCAGTACCCTCATCTACAGCAAACCATTGACCTGGATCACCAGCCCCTCAGGCTGCAGCCCCCAGCTTCACCCAAGGGGAGGGTGGTCAGTCAGCCTCATGTGACCCATGAGCCCTGCCAGGGAGGGCTGCATCAGCCAAGGGTCACCTCCTGCTTATGCTCCAGCCAGAGCATCATTTGCAATCAGCAACATCTGCTCAGGACCTGGGCAACTGCCACAGACATACCACCAGCTCTGCCAGCAAACACCACACAAACAGCCAGTGTCCTCCAAGAAAGATACGGGATGGGGATGTGAAAATGCCCTGCAGACCCAGGGCAGCTAAGGGCCTCATGCTCCCAGAACATACCTGAGGCCAGTCACCATTGGGGAGCTGCTTCTCCAGCAGACACCTGATGCCCCTCTCCTGGGCCATGATGTCGGGGTGCCTGGGGGAAAGCATAGGCTGTAAGGCCAGGAACACAGGCAAGAATAGCATATGGACAGATGCTGGAACACTGCAGCAATGATGGGTGACCCCACACCAACACCATGGAGGCACCTTAGGTCCTGGCTGCTTCCTCCCCGGACACCCCAAGAGGTGCAAGATGTAGAGCCTGGAAATAGGCCATCCAAGGGGCCTCCCTCCTGCTCACTGGTCCTCATGGGCCTCTGGACACCATAGAAACCATGAGAGTTGATGCTTAGCCAGAGTGAGATGCCAGGCAGATCCAGGGCTTGGCAGGACTCAGCTGCCTACTGGTCCCCAACTGTTCTGCCCTGGAGGTCCCCCAAGACTCTGCTGCTCCTGCTCAAGCTGAGCTGCCCTCGGTTTAAGGGGGTCTTAGATATTTCCCCAACTGGCTGCAAACCCAGGAAGACAGCATGGACTGGGACACTTGAGTACACATGGGGCCCGTGTGTGCACATGCCTGTCTGTGTGTTCCTGTGTACACTGTGTGTGCACCTGGCATGTATGTAGCTCAGCACCACCATGCATGCAGGAGGGACACAGAGCAGCTGCACAAACCTGTGCCGTTACCCCCAGGGCAGCTGCTTCCCATGGCCCAGCTCACCCTGGTCCCACTGGGCCCTGCTTCCCTGGCTCTGCCACTGACACCATCACTGGTGGTGGTGGTGAGGTGGTGTCCATTCCTAAGAGGTCTCCCTACAGGGCCCTGCAGGGTCCCCTACCTCCCCAGGAACCTGGGACACAGCTCTTGAAGGGGTCTCTGTCCCCAGAGTGGCAGCTGAGGGCGGGATAGCCCCGACTCCCCCACATGCTCAGGCTTGCAACCCCACCTGGCAGCCATCAGCCCCAGCAGCGCCCAGCAGGTGTTGTGGATCTGCGACTGGGCACTCTGCACATAGCGCCGCTGCTCACAGGACTCGAAGTCCTCCCCCCAGCCACCATCCTCCATCTGCCGCGACAACAGGAAGTCACAGGCCCGGGAGACCTCCACACAGGCTGTCCTGCAGATAGGAGACAGGAGGCCCATCACAGCAGGGCAGCGGGCCAGCCACTCCACCCCCCTCCACCCCACGGGCCAAGGCCACCAATGGAACCAGGGAATGTGAATTTCCAGGTGCAGTGTGGACAGGCGTGTCTTCCTCTCGGAGTTGTTGGGAAGACAGTCTGTGCTGCAGACAGCCTAACAGCATCTGGTGACACCCAAAGAGAGCTAGGACTGCCTGGCTCTACCTATTGGGGAACTCCCAGACCAGTATGGCGACTGGCCACTGGTATCCACAGGGCAGGGCAGAGCAGCTGGAGACCATGGACCTGAGGCCTCCACCCTTCCTTCTGACCTGGCAGCCAGCATCCTGCCTGCTGGATGGGAGCTGGGCATGTTCCTCCATTGCATGGGTCAAGAAGCTCCGGAGAGCTGTGGAGCCAGTGAGCATTTGCATTCAACCTGCAAGATTCTCTGGAATGCTGCTCTCATCTCACTCTTTAAAAACATTCCTAAAACCAAACCCAGCAGAGCATTCTGCTAAGAACCCCCAGCACTGTGGGGCTGGCTGCCATACTCACCCATCCTGGTATGTCTGTCCCATGCAGGCAAAGGCCTCCAGGCCGAACCAAGTGCCATAGGTAAAGCACACGCCCCAGGAGCTGAGGGATGGCAGCACGTGAGCCAGGGCATCTGCACATTCTCCATGCTTCAGCCACCAACTCCACTGCCTCAGGCATTAAGGCCACTGAAGTGCATCTAGCCCATGCTCCTCCCACCAGCCCTGACCACACACCAAGTGCC
Organism: Otolemur garnettii; assembly: GCF_000181295.1. Lineage (NCBI taxonomy): Eukaryota > Metazoa > Chordata > Mammalia > Primates > Galagidae > Otolemur > Otolemur garnettii. The sequence continues at coordinate 5,449,018 of NW_003852523.1, forward strand.
TATATAAACAGCCCAGGCAGAAGGAAAACAGGAACACCAGGTCCACTGCATTCTACAAATGCCCAGCAGCTGCCACCAAGGTAAAGCCCAGGAACTTGGAAAGGAATAAAGTCCACTAGAAGTTCACTGGCTGGCAGGTAACTTCTAGAAACTTCTGGTATAGCAGGATCACACAATGAGCAAGTGGAGCAGAGACCACCTGCCCCCACATAGGTCTCTTCCAGGCAGGGCCCACTCACCCCTCCCAGGAGCCGTCCACCCGCTGGGTCTGCTGGCAGAACTCCAGGCCACGCTCCAGGGTCTCCCTGGAATACAGAGCAGCCCAATAAACACCCTGAGAGCAGCTGTGCAGCTGTCGCAATCCCACCCATTCCAAGGCCTCAAAGGATGTGAAGTCCTTAAAAAACATGTAAAAATAAACAGTTTAGACAGGAGACCAAGGGTGTAAAAAAGAAGCAACTACAGGATGCAGGAGGGAAGCAGGTTGGCAATGGAGACAAGAGGGAGATGACAGGGCAGAGCCACTGGAAGCCACCAAACAGGACCAGGGCCACCAAAAACAATGTCAGTGGGACAGTCTTGAGCACATCACACTCAACTGGGTGCAGAGGCTCATGCCTATAATCCCAGCACTCTGGAAGGCCAAGGCAGGTGGATCATTGGAGCTCAAGAGTTCCAGACCAGCCTCAGCAACAGCAAGTCCCTAAAAAGAGACTCTATTAAAAATATTCTCTACTAAAAATAGAAAAACTAGCTAGCTATGGTGATGGGCACCTATAGTCCCAGCTACTTGGAAGGCTGAGGCAAGAGGATTTCTTGAGCCTAAGAATTTGAGGTTGCTGTTAGCTGTGATGGCACCATGGCACTCTAGCCTGAGACCCTTTCATGAAGGCACCACACAGAGAGGCCCATGTAGCCTGCAGCCAATGGATAGCCCCTGCAGAAACAGCGAGTTTTGTAAGTGAATTCTACTAAGTTATTAAGAACATGTGTTCTAACTTTATAGACTCTGCCAGGGAAAAGATATAGACTCTGCCAGGGAAAAGAGAGGAAGGAAGCTGTACCAGGTCATCCTAAGAAGCCAGATGAGTGTGACTTACAGGCTGTCTCATTCATTAACACAGATGCAAAAACTCTCAGTTAAATATTGGGGAACCAAATACAGCAGATATGGACAAACTAAGTTAGATCTATCACAAAAATATAAAAGCATCTTAACATCATAAAGATCTATAATAACCCACTATAACAGTGGTTCTCAACCTTCCTAAATGCAGCCCTTTAATATAGTTTGGCCCACAGGTTGAGAACCGCTGTACTATTACATTAAGATTAAGAAGACAGGCTCAGCACCTGTGGCTCAAGCGGCTAAGGTGCCAGCCACATACACCTAAGGTGGCGGGTTCAAATCCAGCCCGGGCCCGCCAAACAATGATGGCTGCAACCAAAACATAGCCAGGCGTTGTGGCAGGCG